>NW_028258212.1:1200000-1500000 GCF_053883595.1 Heterocephalus glaber | reverse complement strand
TGCCATTTCTAGTTCTTCATCTGAGAAGTATCTTTATTTCAGATGCCTATTTTTGCATTGGGTCTTTCAATTTGGAGGGGATTGTTTGTTTTGGTTTTTTTTTAGTTCTTTATATATTCTAGACAATAGTCCTTTATCTGCGTAGCTGGTAAAAATTTTTCCCACTCTGTGAATTGTCTCTTCACTCTGTTGGTGGTTTCTCTTGCTGTGCAAAAACTTTTTAATAAGATGAGGTCCCAGTTGTTGATTCTTTGTAGTAGTTCTCATGTGGTCTCCATTTTGTTCGTGAAGTCTTTGCCTACTCCTGTGTCCTCAAGCATTCTACCTATTCTCTTTTCCAGCAGATTTAGTGTGTCTGTTTGATATTTAGATCTTTGATCTGTTTTGATTTTAGGTTAGTGTATGGTGAAAGATATGGGGTCTAGTTTCAATCTTTGGCATGTGGAAAGCCAGTTTTTCCAGCCTTTCTTCCAGTAAAGGTGTTTGGCTCCTTTGTCAAAGATAAGGTGGTTGAGTATGTCTGGAGTTGTTTCTGCATCCTGTAGTCTGTTTCATTGATCCTCAGGTCTGTTCTTTTGCCAGTACCATGCTGGTGTTTTGCTTTTTTTTAATCACCATAGCTTTGTAGTATAATTTATTATTTTTTTGTAGTATAATTTAAATTCAGGGATTGTGATAGCCTCTGCTTTGCCTTTGTTGCCCCGAATTGCCTTTGATATTCTAGGTCTCTAATTCTGTGAGACATGCTGTTTGGATTTTGATTGGGATTGAATTGACTGTATAACAATTTTGGAAGTTTGGCCATTTTCACTATATTGATTCCTCATATCCAACAACAAGGGATATCTTTCCATTTTCTGATATCCCCTTCAGTCTCCTTTTTCAGAATACTGTAGTATTCAACGTAGAGGACTTTTACTTTCTTTGTTAGATTGATTCCTAGGTATTTCATTTTTTTGGATGCTATTGTGAAAGAGATCGTTTCTCTAATTTCTATCTCCGTGAGTCTGTTATTTGTATTCAGGAAGGCTATTGACTTTTGAGTGTTGACTTTGAATCCAGTGTGCCATTGAATTTGGTTATCAAATTTAAAAGTCTTTTGGGGGTTTTTTATGTAGAGTATCGTGTCATCCACAAATGATAATTTAACTTCTTCCTTTCTTATCCTTATTCCTTTTATCTTTTTTTCTTATCTAATTGCTCTGGCTAAGGTTTCCAGAACTATATTGAACAAGAGTGGTGACAGTGGACATCCTTGTCTTGTTCTTGATTTTAGAGTGAAAGCTTTCAGTTTTTGTCCATTTAATATGATGTTGGCTGTTGCTTTGTCATAGATGGCTTTTATCAGATTTCTGTAGGGTTTTTATCGTGAAAAAGTGTTGGACCTTGTCAAACTCTTTTTCTGCATCTATTGAAAGGATCATACAGTTTTTGTCCTTGGCTCTGTTAATATATTACATTTATTGATTTATGTATGTTGAACCATCCCTGCATCCCTGGGATGAATCCAACTTGGTCATGGTAAATAACCTTCTTGATGATTTGCTGCATTCTATTTACCAGGGGTTTTGATTTTGAAGTGTGATGTCTTTTATAAGTTTGGGAAAATTCTTAGCCATTTATTTTTTCAGTACTTTCCTTCTGGGATTATTTTACTCTGGTGTCTGCTGCTCTAACCCTTTACCAAATGGCACATTCTAGCCTTCTCCCTTTGCTTGTCTGTAACCTTCCACTTTGATAGAGAAGTCTGCTACCGTTGTCCACCTTATGTTTACCTAATTGTTCATTTTTAGTATATATGTATAAGTAATTTTAGAGTTGTTAACCTGTAGGCTCTTGGTTCCTTCTAGTGTTTGTTGATTTTGCGTGTGTGTGTGTGTGTGTGTGTGTATTTCCTTTTCTTTCTTTTTTTTTTTTTTTGTGGCTCAGGATTAAATCCAAGCCTTTATGTATGGTGGACAAGCACTCTATCACTGAGCTACATCTCATGCTCCTGTTTGTTGATCATAAATTAAGTTGTTGGAAACTTTCACATGCAGGTTTTAGTATAGATCCAAGTTTATAAATGAGTAAATACCTAGAGTGTGAAATTGGTGGATTTTGTGGTATGACTTACAATTTAGTTTAGCTTTCACAACTGCTCAACTGTTCCAAAATTCTGTATCATTTCACATTCTTCTATTTTAAAAACTTTTTTTTTTGCAATATTGGTGATTGAATCCAGGGCCTTCACACTGAGGTACATCTTCAGCCCTTTATTTTTATTCAGAGATAAACAATCTCGCTAAGGTATTCAGGCTGTGCTCAAACTTGTGATCCTTCTGCCTCTGCCTCATAGTGTAGTGGGATTATAGGCATGTACTATTACAAGTTCTTTCATTTCTTTCAATTTTGCCTTATGTATTTTGACAGTCTTTTTGGTTAGATGCATATGATTTCAGATTGCATCTTTCTATAATCTGGCTTCAAATCCATCTAGTGAGCTCTAATTTCAGATATTGTATTTTGTAACTGTGCTATGCCCATTTTGTGTGTGTGTGTGTGTGTTTGTGTGTTTATGTACATAAGAGGTTCCTGAGATCACCCCAGGCTCAGAGACTCCCTAGGGTAATTCAGCAGATGGTCACACATAAGAGTATAAAAGAATACAAAGCAAAATCAGTGAGATACTAAGATTCTTCTCCCTGTGGAGTCTTACAAAACATGCTTAAGTCCTCCACCAATGATGAGACAACACATGTGAGGTGTGTACCAGGGAAGCTTGATGGACACTTGTTGCCCAAAGTTTTTATCGGGCACCTGCCTCGCAAGCACAAGGTCCTGAGTTCCATTCCCCAGCACCCCCCAAAAAGTTTTTATCAGGGGCTAGTCACATAGGTACTGTCTGCCTACTGTGTACCAAAATTCTAGGCTCCTGAAAGGAATGTACATACTCAGCATAACCAAACTGTTTGCACAAACAGCTCAGGTGTGGTAGGCTGCTCTTATCAGGGAATGACAAGGTATGTGCCCTCCTGAAATCCACACCTTCGGATCCCCTGCAGCATACCTTTCAGAGGTCGACCGTCAGGCTTGCTTCCTACACAACACAAATGCCGTATAGCTGGTGAACATTTTCCGAAATTATTTTGTTCATATTTTCCTCTTGAATCATAGTTCAGTTTCAGGTTCTTGTTAATCCAGTACTTGGGCCACTCATGGCTGTGCTTTTATTGTCTTTTTTCTTGGTTCCCATTTCACATAACATGAAATTTTTTACTGGATGGCAAATACTGTGTTTTTAGTTGTTTTGTTTTGAGACAAGGTCTTGCTATATAGTCCACTCTGGCCTTGAACTTATGGCAGTCTTGTCACAGCCTCCTGAATACTGGGATTATAGGTGTGCACCACCATGCCTGGCTGAATACTGTGCTTAAAAACAAACAAAAATTCATAGTGACCCCAGAAGATGATCTCTTCAAGCAGAGAAGATTGATCTTTTTCTCTGTTAACTTTAACCAGTCATGGGTTTCCCTTGATCAGGGCCTGCACCGTGTTCATTTTAATCCAATTATTTATCTTAATGACTGCAAATTTTACTTCCTCATGAAAGTTACCTGATAACACTTTTGCTTCTACAGTGCTCACTTACTAAATGATCATGTGAGTGTGTCCTGGTCAGCCATAAGCACTTCCAAACAAACCGTGCTTTCGTTGTATCACTGTGTGTAGCAACTATGACAGATCCAGACCCTCAGTGGAAATTCAGTTTGTATTAAGATTTTTGTATTGTTTTACATACTGTAGCACAAAAGGAACAATTCCATTTGTCTTTTTTCAGTAAACTCTAGAAACATTAGTTCTGTTGAAGCTCTTCTATGTCTAATTCTGACCTCTTCACATAGAAAAGGGACATTCTCTTTCAGGAGCAAGTGTCATTCAAGGATGTGTGTGTGGACTTTACTAAGGAAGAGTGGTGTCTGCTGGACCCCACTCAGAAGATACTATACAGGGATGTGATCCTGGAAAATTACAGTAACCTTGTCTCAGTAGGTAAGAATTGTTTTTTTAATGTGGCTAATCATCACATGCAGTTTTAGTTCCTGAAAGTGAATGCCCTTAACTTTTCTGATTGAAAGCCTGAGATTCAAGGCTCTGAGATGACAGATCCCTTGTGGCTATTACAGAGTGTGTTCTTGCCTCCTAAGGGATTGGTTTATTCAGGTATCTTTGAGCAGCTCTTGAAACTGTACTTTTCTTTCCCTTGAGTTTTTCAGTGTTTGGAAAGAAGAGCTGTTTACCCCACTCTTGTTATTTTCTCTTGCCAGGGTATTGTATTGCTAAGCCAGAAGTGATCTTCAAGATAGAGCAAGGGGAGGAGCCCTGGATATTGGAGAAGGGATTCCCAAACCACTATAACCCAGGTGGGTTACTGGGGCCACAGGCAGTGAAAGCAAGAGGAAATCGTAGGTAATTGGTTTAGGGTTTGTCACCTTTGGGATAGTTTTCAGAAACTTCAGTTTTTAGCCATAGATGTTTGGAAATGACCAAGAACATGTGGCCTACATCCTGTTCATTCTGTTAACCCTTTTTCCTCTGGTACTGTGGGTTGAGCCCAAGGCCTTAAAGCCAGAGCTGTTATTTCCCCAGCTCTTTTTTGTTTGTTTTTGGTGAAAGGATCTTGCTGAGTTGCCAGATTTGCTCAGGCTGGCTCTGGCTTGAAATCCTCCTTCCTCAGCCTCCCAGAGTGCTGGGATTACAGGCATGTGCCACCACGCTTGATTGTCCTGTTACCTTAGTCACTCGCACTCATAAATGCTTTTCTTTCTTTGACACTTTAGAGTGACTTGTACCCACAATCTAAAGTCAGTTGGCCTTATCCTAGATATTTTTCCTTCTTAGATTTTCTTTATCTTTCAAAATTGTTCACCTTCTGTTTTCTTAGAATACCTTTTGTTACCTGCCATATACACTATAAATTCATGTGCTGCTTCCATAAATCCATTTAACAAATATATGAGGATGAATAGTCATGGTGGCCCAGATATGTTTTAAGTAATGAACAGAATAATGTCTCTGGTATCATGGAATGTATATGACATTGAGCAACAAACACAGGCATATATGTATCTATTTATGTATATGTGCGCATGTGTACCTGCAGACACACTCTTGGGTGATGAAAAGTATTGTAAAGAATTTAATATGAGGAAAGGTAAGTGCATGAGAGAATGTCCTTTAGCCATGGGGTCAGAGAAGACTTTTTTTTTTTGGTACTGGGGATCGAACTGGGGACCTTGCGCTTGCAAGGCAGGCGACAGAACCACTGAGCTAAATCCCCGGCCCCAGAGAAGACTTTTTGATGAGGTCCACATTAGACACAAACCTTTGACAAAGTGAGTGTGAGGTGTGTGGATCAAGAGTACTCTAGGAACAGAGCACATTGAGGGTCAGATCTCTCAGGCAGATGTGTTCTTAGACTGAGCAGTGTTAGGGAGACAGGTGAGGCCAGAAGTTACTGGGCATGGAGGAAGCTGCTTGGTGGTAATGGAAGTAGCAGCAGCATGGGACATGGTAGATACAGTAATTTTATTTTGAGGGATATGATTAGAAACCCCCCCCCCTTTTTGGGTAAATATCAGATTCAGTCATCAGATCTGATTTATAGTTTAAAAGGATATCTGTGACTTCTCTGTGGTAACTGTACTCTATTGGGTGGACCTGACCAAAGAAAGAATAGAAATTAGGAGAGGGTATTGGTTCTGACTGCAGAGGTCCTGAGAAGATGTAGGTTTGTACAGATGCTTGAATATCGGCCCATGAGGAATTGCTGTTGAATAAAGAGTATGGGGAGAGATGCTGCGCAAGTGCAAGGACCCAAGTTCAATCCCCGGTACCAAAAAATATATATATATAGGGAGAGAAAGGGTCAAGAATAGTCCAATGATTTGTCTCAAGTAGTTGGATAAATTAGGTGCCATTTCTGAGATAGAGAAAATTATAGAGGAGACATGATAGGATGGTAGATTTAGTATTGGACAGAGGTTGTAGATAAGTGTTAGGATCTAATCTTGTATTGGCTGGGAGGTTAGATATGTCTAAGTATGGAATTCGTGACTGAGGCCAGAATAAGACACATCCCTTGGAAAGGCTGCAGCCTCAGGAGCTGTTAAAGATACAGGGATAGACTTTGTAAAAGGCCAGATAGTAGCCAGATGAGGTGGCACTTTTTTTTTTTTTTTTGGTACCATCGAACTCAGAACCCTGCACTTGCGAGGCAGGCAGCAGAACCACTGAGCTAAATCCCCAGCCCTGGCACATCTTTGATCCTAGCAATTCTGAACACTGAAGCAAGAGGATCACAAATTCAAGGACACCCTGGGCGACTTAGTGAGACTGTCTAAAAAAGGGCTGGGGATGTAGCTCAGTGCTAGAGTACTTACTTAATAAGTGTGAGGCCCAGGGTTCAATCTGCAGTACTGCAAAAAGGAAAAAAAACTAGAGAGTAAATGCATTAGGCCTCTTGGGCCACATGTGGTCCTCATTGCTGCTGTTGATACTCTGTTTACTTATTTTTTCCCCTCTTCCTCCCTGTTCTCTTCTCCTCCCACCTCCCTACTATCTCTTCCACCTTTTCCCTTTAAAAACATGAAAGATAGTCTTAGTGGCAGGGCCATTGCCTATGGTCATAGTTTGTCACCCTTTTGTAGAGCCTGGTTGTATCTAGGTCAGAGTAGTCCTGGGATAGTACTACTTTTTATAAGAGTTAAATCCATGTAGTAGAAGAGATTGAGAAAGAACAACTTGAACTACACAGAAGCCAGCAATCCCATTTCCCAGGAGTCAGAGTGCCTGCTGTGGTTCCTATACAAACCTGATATCACCTCTTACTAGCCTCATAATACTCTAGTTACATGTCTTTCAAAACTGCCCACATTTCTTCATATTCTTTCTCTTCACAGATAATGCTTAGAAGCAAAGATGCATCTGTGTTCCTTCATTCCTGATTATCTGTAATTCTTAACTGGTTGTTTTTTTGGTTTGTTTTGGGATCCATTGTTTGTTTGTTTTTTTTCCAATACCGGGAATCAAACGCAAGACGTTGTGCTTTCCAGGCAGGTGCGGTGCCACTGAGCTAAATCCCTGGCTTTTTTGATTGTTTTAAAGCATTCAATTTATCTCTCACTGACCTGACAGAGTTATCTGTAAAACGAAATGAAAGTCTCCTTTCATTGACTGTTGTAATGTGGTTCTCTTCTACCTGTCTTACATTTGTTTTTTCTACTCTCCATAATTTATACTCACTTCATATTCTCCTATATCTTAAATTGTGTTTATACATGCTTTCTCTTACCTAGAATTTACTTTGCTTTTTTGCAGATAATTAATACTGAATATGTAAAGTGTTTGCACATTACATAGTGGTACATGGTAGTGCCTTGTAATTTTAATTGTTTTAAATTAGAGCAGTGGGGCCGGGGATTTAGCTTAGTGGTTTCGCCACCTGCGGCGCAAGCACAAGGATCTGAGTTCGATTCCTGGTACAAAAAAAAAAACCCAACTTATGTTCCATGTAAATTAGAGCAATATTTTACTGTTAATAATCTATATTTTATGACTGTAATCCACTGGTGGCTATAAGCCCCATAGTCAGATGATCATATGGCTATTGCTTAGAGTTTCTTTCCCCACTGAGATTTCATTCTTTCAAAAAGGACCACTTTTACTTTTCCTAATTCTGACATTTTAGTAGAGTATTTATTGCCTGTGGAGCCAAGATTAGGAGAAACTCTTTCATCCATTCAAAAAATATTCTGTAGTACTCTTCCTAAATGCACATTCCCATATTTTGCCCTGAAACTACAACTCATTAGATAGAGGTTGGAAATAATCTATATATACATTGCTTTTTAAGAATCACTACTGTATTTTCACCTCAGAAGAAGAGGGAAATGAGACTAGTCATATGTGCCATGATCTAAACTGTGGTCACAGTAGGCTTAGCATTGAACAAGGGCTTTGTTTTATGTTAGTTACATGAACAATAACTACTAAATGACAGAACACATGAAGTCTTGGAATGGTAGGGCTATTATATTTTTGGCTTTTATTCTTTTACTGTTATTATCATTGTTGCTTTTTTAATTAAAGAAAGTAGTATTTCACTGAAGGAGGTCCAAGTTCCCAGGAAAACCAAGGCTAGAATGGTTCTAGTTGAGTGCAAGGTATGTTGTTAGTGAGAAATTTAGAAGAGTTTGATAACTAGCTGTAGCTATATAGATATTTGTAATGGATTTATGAAATATTGAACACTTTAATGTGAATCAGTTGGTGTATTTTTTTAATATGAATATATATAAGTATAAAGTATTTTTTGTTTGTTTCAATTTGGTTTTGCCGGGATGACAACTTCTATCTGTTGGTCTTTGGAGCAGTAGACTCAGGGATTCCCTGCCATAGTTGTGTGTGTGTGTGTGTGTGTGTGTGTGTGTGTGTGTGTGTGTGTGTTTACTGAACCCAGGGCTTCATACTTAACTCTGCCACTGAGCTACATCCCCACTCCTTTTTTGTTTTGAGACAGGGTCTTGCTAAGTTGCTAGGCTGGCCTCAAACTTGGAATCCTTGTGCTTCAGCCTCACGAGTAGCTAGGATTATAGATCTGTGCCACAACACCCAGCAAATGTGATTAACGTTGCTGCAGGATAGCAACAGTGAAGAATAGCCAGAAATTTTTGTGATAAAGTGTACTGAAGGTCTGAGTACATATACAGAAAAAATGATTCTTACAGGTCCCAAATGTAAATAAAAGCCAGAGATGAGGCTAAATTTTAAAACATAAAACCTAGTTATAAAATAAAAACCTAGAAATAAGCAAACTTAAAATATCTAGGTATAGGAGTAGACATGCACAGTAGTAGTATAATAAGCTGTATGCAGATAAGGGTATAAACCATACTCTTCCTCTGTCAAACTGAATTCTTCCTCAGTTTCATTTTTCTAACACTGTTTATTTAAAAACAACTCATCTAATTCTCTGTGAATTTCCTGTTCTTTGAATGAACAACTCCAAACTTCATCCCTGTTCATTATGTCTGTTGGAGTTCATTTAACCTCCAGCATCCTTTTCCACGGCATTTTAGAAAAATCAACCTTGTCAGTAAAATTGAATTAGATCCTCGGCTATCAGAGTATTCTTTTGAACCTGGAGAAATTGGTGTTTACAGAACTTAATTTGGTGTTGATGTGCAAAATAGAAATCATGCTTGGTTAGGGGTGGGAGTCTACACCCATGTTCCATGCCTAAAGGGTCAAGACTATATTCTATCTCTGCCCACCAGAGATCATTCTCTGAAACCCCTGGGCTGCTTGTCTTCACCTTCCCTTTGTCTCTTTTAGGTTCACCTTATTGTCTTCAAGTTTCCCTATTTTTTATTCAGTTATTCTATTGTCTGTGTTGTGTATTTGATTTCTCTTTCTTCATATCCACTTTTGAAGATTATATTTATGTAGTATTGAGTGTCATTGCCAGCTTCAGCTCCTTACTTCCACAACAGTATGTTTGTGTTTTCCATTCAAACTGGAGGGAAAAAGAAATAGATTCAGTTCGCTCCAGGAAACCTAGTCTGACAAAGGAATTGACAATAGTAAAGGGTATTTGTATAAAGTCAGAATTCACCAGAAAGCATTAATATTCATAAGATGTGGTTATTTTGTTCATTTCTAGAAAGGAAATGGAAAGCTGATGACCTATTAGAGAGCAGCCAGGAAAATCAAGGTGAACATTTTTGGCAGCTCATATTCACCAGCAACAAAACAGTAAGTGTGGAAAATGGTGACAGAGTTCGGAAAATTTTCAGTCTGGACACAAACACAATTTCCTCAAGAAATTTTCCCTTCAAAGTATGTGACTCATGTGAAATAAGTTTGAAAAATATTTCAGGCTTAATTATTAATAAAAACTATTCCAAAAAGAAGTCTGATGACTTTAATATATGTGAGAAATTACTCTTTGATATTAGGCATGAAAAAATTCCTACTGGAAGGAAATCTTACAGATACGATCAAAAAAGGAATGTCTTCAGTCATCAGGATTTCACTCAACCAAATTTTTATGAACCCTTTGAATATAATGAAAACAGACCAGGCTTCCATGAGAAAACAACCTTTTTTACAAATCAGAAGTCCCAAGTAGAGGAAACACTCTGTAGATACGCCAGATGTGGAAGAGTGTTCAACAGTTTAAAGCTTGATATATCTCAGAGAACTTTTTTGGATATGGAGCCACATGAATGCAGTATCTGTGGGAAAGCCTTTTATATGGACTTAAAAATTGGACATCAGAGAGCTATTACAGGGGTCAGTCCTTATGAATACAATGAATATGGGGAAATCTGTGACAACTCAACTTTCATTACCCATCAGGGAGCTTACACAAGGAAGATTCCCCAAGAATATAAAGTGAATGACAAAATGTGGGGAAAGTCAACCCTCTTTAAACATCAGATAGTACACTCAGGGGAAAAACCGTATGAGTACCATGAAAATGGGAATAATTTCAGCAAGAAGGCACATCTAACCCAATCTCGGAGAGGTCACTCAGGAGAAAAAACCTTTGAATGTGGTGAATGTGGCAAAACTTTCTGGGAGAAGTCAAACCTCACCCAGCATCAGAGAACACACACAGGAGAGAAGCCCTATGAATGCTCTGAATGTGGGAAAGCCTTCTGCCAGAAACCACACCTTACCAACCATCAGCGAACACATACAGGAGAGAAACCCTATGCCTGTAAGCAGTGTGGAAAAATGTTCTGTGTGAAGTCAAACCTCACTGAACACCAGAGGACACACACGGGAGAGAAACCCTATGAGTGTAGTGCATGTGGGAAATCCTTCTGCCATAGATCAGCCCTGACTGTCCATCAGAGGACACACACAGGGGAGAAGCCCTTTATATGTAATGAATGTGGGAAGTCCTTTTGTGTGAAGTCAAACCTCATTGTACATCAAAGAACTCACACAGGGGAGAAACCCTATAAGTGTAATGAATGTGGGAAGACCTTCTGTGAAAAATCAGCTCTTACTAAACATCAGAGAACTCACACAGGTGAGAAGCCCTATGAATGTAATGCATGTGGGAAGACCTTTAGTCAGAGGTCAGTACTCACTAAACATCAGAGAATACACACAAGGGTGAAAGCGCTTCCTACATCCTGAGTGTTAAGAAGGCTTCAAACACCTGTCAGATTTACTGTACAGTATTTAAAATGAGAGCAAAAGCCAAAGAATGCCACAAAGTATTAGAAAGTGACATCTCATTTAAATATGTGAAAGCTTTCAAGAAAAATAACTTTTTGGAAAATTTGTACTGAAGTTATTCATTTAAGTAATATTGTAAAAAAATCTTTCAAAATTTGTTACGTCATCTGCCAGATGTGATACAAAAATTGTATTTTATATATATATATATATGGCAGTATATATTATATACATATATATATTAGGCAATATTCATTTTACCCATATTCTCAGTGGAATCTGAAGCTTAAAACAATTGAATAACAGTAACGTTAAACATATATGTGAAGAGGCCCTGATGTTTGTAGGCCTCAAGTGAGTATGCTAATGTAACAGAAATTTGGGGGCTGGGGATTTAGCTCAGTGGTTCCACTGCCTGCCTCGCAGACACAAGGTCCCAAGTTTGATCCCTGGTATCAAAAAAAAGAAAAGAAATTTGGGGTATACTTGATTGGTATGCTGGAGCCCATGAACCCTTAGTTTAGTAACTTATGATGTATATTAATATTTTGCACCTAAATCCCACCAGTGTCTCTGTTCTTAGGATTATGTATGTGTGTACATATATATGAATGTGTCTATATTTGTACATGTATGTAAATATATTTGTTCATATATACCTACATATACAGTGATATCTTCATATCATCTCATACTGACTTACAAGTACTGCTGATTGTTAAGTTTTCAGGAATATTGTAAGCCAATTGTTAAATATCGTCATTATTTTAAAATGTATAAATTTAGAGTTATATTCAAAAGGTAATATTCATCACTTCCTAATAGTTTCACTATATTTCACTGTTATCTTGTGGTTTAGATTACTTAAATTAGTGAGAATACTCTAATGATCGCGTGCTACTGCATGTATCTTCCCAACACCATATGCTGGTAGCTTCACCTTAATCAGAATATTTATACTGTGGAAATTGGAAAACTCTGTATTTCAAGATTTTTCTTTTCTTAGAGAACTGTTATCACATATTGACAAGCATACCTATTTGTATATATGAAAAGATACTTGGCATATTTAAAGTATAAACCACACACCCACTTTTTTTATTTCCTGAAAAAATAAATGACTATGGCCGTTATTACTGAACTGTCTCTTCAGTAAAGCCAAAAGATGTTTTTGTGAGGTTTTTAACTACCTCTCAACCAGTGCAATTCTAAATGCTACCAGTCTCTATATAGGTTGGCCAGTATATGTTTTAAGTGAAGTACTGTTTTTACAAAGAACCATGTCACCTACTTTTGCCTGTTTCCTGGCATATCTGAATATGGCCAGTATTATCAAACTTCCCCTTTGGTGAAGAAGTTAAACAGAATTTTTCTGAGTTTTTTCATCTGTCTCTGGGTCAGTCATACAAATGCTGTTAATAAGAATGATGTTTACACAATTATGCAAAGGTTAACATCAGTTATGAACAGTTATACTGGACTCTACAAATGAAAAATGGTGTTATGTAATGAGATGCCTCTTTCATATTCTGGCATCTCACTGTGGCTCATTTCAGGCATGATTTCGGTAACCTTAGTTCTGTGTAGCTCAGGAAATCTGTGCTTGTACTTAGAAAATAGTGTTATCTTGTGTCTCTTCCTCTCTTGTCCTGTTCCTGTGTTCTCTGGGAACACATTGGTAAGGGTTCCAAGAGGCTCTGCGCACCTGCTGCTTCCTTGCTGAGCTGTCCTGTTTGTCCATCTTACCCTAGATGACTTGAGGGTAGATCCAGGGGGAACATGTGAGCAATGAGTTGTTTTGGGATAGATACTCTGCAGTACTTCTGGGAAAGATGTCAGTTATAAAGTAATGATAGGAGATCTGAAAGGCATGAGAAGAATCCTCTTAACAGGACTTTCTCATGTCTGTGTGACATGGATGATAGTTTGTGGCCCTGTTGAACACCACCCTGAAGAGGACAGTGCACAAGGTAGGAGAAGTGGGCCCTGACGTGATGTCACTGAGCTACTCAATTCCACCAGCTCTCTTCTGGGACCTTGTATTACCGGTGATAATAACTTTCTTACTTATTCTTTGGACTTTCTGATACTTAGACCTGAAGGCATTCCAGCTGATCTATAGGAATACTTTCTAAGTGTTGATGTTATGTACAGTGGTTGTAGGGGAAAACTGTTTATTTCCACAGGTTGATACAGGGATGGATGTTTGTATAGGGCCTATACAGTAGGAAAAAAAGAAAAAACTAAATAGATTTTACTGGCAGACTTAACTACCATGGTGTGGTCCAGAAACAAATAATTGAAACACCTAGAATATAGTGTCTGCAGGAAGGCATTTCAATTCTGAGTCCTCAGGACAAAGATGGAAACAGAGCCCTGTGAGAGCTGCTGTCATCAAGATTTTGTCACTCCCAGAACTGTCCACCAAATTGCTAATGCCTCCCTGTGAAGATCCCAAGCAGATGCATTTCAGGTGAGCCCAGGTGGGCACAGTGAAGGGTGGAGGGAGACTGGGTGGAAAAAATGTAAAGTAAACAGCATGGTGTTTTTAATTTCTGTAAATTCCTCTAAAAGGCTCAGTATGAGAAATAAAGTTATTACATTAGGTGAAAGCTATGTCTCTGTTGTCATACTTCCATAGTAGCATAAGTAAATTCCCTGTGGAACCAAGCCTTGTACCAAGTACACTGTCCTTAGGGAGATACGTGAAGCAAGCATTTAAGTTGCATTATTCAAATATCTCTTTGTGAAGTTCCTTGTTTATGAAATAAGCAGTCCTGCCTTCTTCCAAGTAAACAGCTGAGTATCTGATCAGGGCACCATATTGATTTGATGTGGCATTATGACCATGTACTCAGACATGTTGTGGCTATTACAATTCTCCTTGATGCAGCTTTCAGCATTTCCTAATAGTAGAACCTGTCCTGATCACAAAGTAGACATTTACCCAGTATGTTTCTTCCTGGCCTGCATTGGTGTGAATACAGGAGTAGTCATTTGTTCCCCACAAACCAAGAAGAACCTAACCTCAAGTACTCTTACTGGGAAATTACCATGCCAGGAGACATATCAAGAAAATGCACTGAGAAAAGAAAAGAAAAAATGCACTGTGTGTGCACGTGCGTGGTTGTGTGTGTGTGTGTGTGTGTGTGTGTGTGTGTTTTGAGACTCTCACTGTGTAATCTAGGCCAGCCTTGAACTCACTGTATCCCAGACTGGCCATGAACCCTTCCTCGAGCTTTAGCCTTTTGAGTGCTAGGATTTCAGGCAAGTGCCATCACACCCAGCTTCCTTGCACTACAGTTTATTCAGTCAGCCGTTGACCAACACAAAATAAAGTACATTTACAAAAGACATGGTGGTGTTTGTGCTATAAAGAACAGGAGAAATGGGCAGAGGGATGGCTTGGTTTTAGAGAGGGAAGAAAATAGCTCACTGAGGAGGCTACCTTAAGAGAGGAGCCGAGTGGGTGTCTAGAGGGAGAACGTGAGGTAGGGATAGGGAGTGTGTGAGAGGTGCAAGCTTGTTTCCCCAGCAGTTTCACACCATTTTCTTGTTTCATGAGACAGCACTTAGTCCTGATGACCTAATGTGTTTTTGATACTTTCTTTTCTACTGTGTTCTACTAAAAGAATTACTTGTTCCCTTAGATTAATTTCACAACTAACGAACGGGTCATGCCCCAGCTCACTGGTGTGTGAAACTAGGATGGGAACTGCAGGTCATAGGGTTGTGCTTTCTGACCAGTCACTTCCAATGCCTGGAAATGGTTTCCTGATAAACTCCCAAGATGCTGTTTGAATTTGTCCTTCCCTTGTCTCGTGTGCCCCACACTGCACACCCAGCCTATACTTGTGGGAGGCTTCACTCCATGCACACCACGGCTGCCTCCAGATACCACCCCTGCACGCTACCCCAGTTGGAGACTGCAGGTGATGCTGCAGCACTTCTCCCAGGCTCTTTCTGAGAAGACATGCCTAATCTAACCCTGTGTTGCCTTTGCATTTTCACCGGCCACTCAGTGCCTGGGTGCTATACAGTATGTCCTAGCCTCCTGCCTCTGTCTCTTGAGACACCACCTCCCTTTCCCATCCAGTCCTCTTTTTAGCTCTTAGGCTCTTTCCTAGGCCCTCGAACATGCTGGAAAATTCTTGATCATGGAGCTACATCCCTATTCTTCAGGCTCCACTTTTTAAGAGCACAATCCTTTCAGGTACCTGAGCAGGTAAGAAGTGACATTTAATATCATCCCTTCCATATCTGGAGTCCATACTTTGGGATGCTCATTCCTCTGGACTCGATGTCTACAAAATGGGAAAGAGGGTTGTTACCCATTTTCAAGAATTATCCCTAAGCTTGCTTTCAGGAATAGAGATTGAAAGTTCTTAGAGCCCATCCTGCTAAGAAAGTTCAGAAGGCCAGTACACATGCTCAGGGAAAGGCACAGGTTAAGAAATGACCCCAAAAGACCTACATTTACATCTCAGACTGATCTTTGACCCAGAAACACTACAATGATTTAAAAAATAAGAATGAGGGCTGGGGATTTAGCTCAGTGGTTTCGTTGCCTGCTGCACAAGCACGAGGACCTGAGTTTGATCCCCGGTACCAAAAAAAAAATGAAAGAAAAAAATGTAAAATCAAGCAAATCCTGAGAAAGAATTCTCCAGAGATACCACATTTATAAAATTCATACATTCAGCTTTCAACAAAAAAAATTAAGGTATATAAAGAAACAGGAAAAGAAGAAAATGTAAATCAATAGAAACAGGCCAGATGTTAGACTTAATAGACAAATACTCTAAAACACTGTCTTAAAGATGCTCAAAGATGATGTGAACAAAGTCAAGACAAAGCTGCATGTACAAAACAAATCCTAAAGCTGAAAAGTACAGTAAGTAAATACGATAGTGGAATTCCAAAGTATGTTTGAGTAGGCATACAAATCAATAAACTTGGAGACAACTTGAAATGATCCACTTTGAGGAACAGAAAAGTAAACAAGACCTATTGTTGCAGAATTCCAAGAGACAAAGACCAAATGGGAGTCAGGAGGATTTTATTTAAGGTGTATACACGGGCTCAGTGGACTCTGTCCAAGTGGTTGAGCAAAAGCACAAAGGCAAGAGGGTCCTTTATATACAATCTTTGGTGCATAGCAAGAAAGTTAGAGAAACAAGAAACAAAGGCAATTAGTCCTGAGTCACTTTCTTAGCCTTGAAGAGAAAATATGCCCTATGTTCCCAGGATCCCACGATGTAATAAAACTAATTCACAGCCTTTATCTGTGAATTGTATCAGTCACTGGACAGGATGCTCTTTCCTCAAAGGAGATGTGCAGAGATGGACTGCTTAGGCCATCTCTTCTGTCAGTTGGGAAGGACATGGGGTCACATTCCTGAGGAAGAGGGGGTGTCAGGAGGAGAGTCACATAAGGTCAGGCAGATTCTTGGAGCAAAGGCTTTTTTTTTTTTTTTTTTCGGAATTTCTGCCTCATTATGAGACTTTAGGACACTGTTAAGCAAACCAATGTATGCATTGTTGGAGTGACAGAGCTGAAGGGTTGAGAGAAGAGATAATGCCTAAGTTTCCAATTTGATGAAATACATGAATATGAACATGGAGGAAACTCAAAATCCAAGTAAGACAAAATCAAAGACAAGCACATGGCACTTATTGTCAGAATGTCAAAGGCCAACACAAGAAAGAGAATCTTAAAAGCAGGTATAGCTCACTGTAAGAGCAATTGCCTAGCATATATAAGGTCCAGAGTTTGATCCCTAGCACCATAAAACAACCAAGAACAAAACAAAAAGAGAAGTAGCATCATATGTAAGGGCTCCTTGCCAGTGTTATTAGCAGGTGTGTGTGTGTGTGCGCGCGCGCGTGCGCGTGTGCACAGAAACAGAAACCCTGGAGATTAAAAGGCAGTGGGTTGATATATTCAAAGTGCTAAAAGATAAAACTTCTATATTCAGAAAAATTGTCCAACTTTTGAGAGAGAAATTAAGATATTCTTGGATAAATAAAAACCAAGGAGGGCCAGGGATTTTCCTGAGTGGTTCCACCACCTGCCTCACAAGTGCAAGGACCCAAGTTCAATCCCCAGTACCAAGAAAAAAAAGCCAAGGGAGTGTTGAAAAGCCTAGAATTGCTTTTCAAGAAATACTAAGGCCAGGCATGACAGTGCATGCCTGTAAGCCCAGGACTCTCAGAAGCTGACAGAAGGATTGCAAGCTCGACCCCAGCCTGTCAACTTAGTGATTTAGTGAGACTCTGTTTCAAAGGAAAAAAAAAAAAAAAGAGTTGGGCTGTAGCTTAGTGTGAAGGCCCTGGGTTAAATCATCCCCAGTATCACAAGGAGAAAAAAAAAAAATGATAGCATGCCCGATCAGGAATATTTATTCCTGAAACACAGGGTGCTTCAACATAAGAAAATGAATATAAAATACCAGGTTTATTTAAAAAAATAAAACACACGATCCTCTCAATTGAAAAAGCATTTAACAGAATTAAACACTTTTACAATAATGCACAGCACATGATAAATCAACACAGAGAAATAGGGAACTACCTCAATGTAATAAAAAACCAAATATAAAAAATCCAGAGTGAGGGCCGGAGATTTAGCTCAGTGGTTTCGTCACCTGCTGTCCAAGCGCAAGGACCCGAGTTCGATCCCTGGTAGCAAAAAAAAAAAAAAAAAATCCAGAGTGAGAGACTGAAAGCTTACATTCAACACAGGTTTTGAGGATCTAGACAGCAATAGGCAAGAAAAATAAAAAGGCACCCAAAGTGGAAAGGACTGGGGAGAGAGGAAATATAAAAAGAACTAAGATGTGTCGTGTATACTTCCAATCCCCGACGACCAGAACATGAGGAGGCAGCTGCAGGGGCAGCTGCAGAGTTTTCAGTGAAGGTTTTTCATTTCTGCCATCCCCTCCCCTTCCCACCCCATCCTTTCATATTAGTCTTTTGAAGACTCTTCGTAGTCAAGCCGCCAAAGTGGAGAGTGCAGTTGCAGAAGGGGGTGCTTCTCGTTTCAGTGCTTCAGGCGGAGGAGGAAGTAAGGGTGCACCTCAGCACTATCCCAAAACTGCTGGCAACAGCGAGTTCCTGGGGAAAACCCCAGGGCAAAATGCTCAGAAATGGATTCCTGCACAAAGTACTAGGTGAGATGACAACTCTGTAGCAAACAACTCCGCAAATGAAAAAGAACGACATGATGCAATCTTCAGGAAAGTAAGAGGCATATTAAATAAGCTTATTCCTAAGAAGTTTGACAAGCTATGTCTTGAGCTCCTCAATGTGGGTGTAGAGTCTAAACTCATCCTTAAAGGGGTCATACTGATGATTGTGCACAAAGCCCTAGAAGAGCCAAAGTATAGTTCACTGTGTTCTCAGCTATGTCTGTGATTGGCAGAACTTTGATGGCCCAGCAGCAGAGGGTCAACTAGGACAGAAGCAAAGCACAATATTCAGATGCCTCCTAATTTCCAAATTACAAGATGAATTTGAAAACGGAAAACGGAAATGTTGATGTCTATGATAAACGTGAAAATCCTCTTTTCCCCAAGGAGGAGGAACAGGCCCATTGCTAAGATCAAGATGTTGGGGAACATCAAATTCATTGGAGAACTTGATCATATTCATGAATCTATCCTTCATAAGTGCATCAAAACACTTTTGGAAAAGAAGAGAGTCCAACTCAAAGATATGGGAGAGGATTTGGAGTGCCTCTGTCAGATAATGAGGACAGTGGGACCTAGATTAGACCATGAATGAGCCAAGTCCTTAATGGATCAGTACTTTCCCCTGATATTCTCCTTGATGGAATTGCTGTAGCAAGGATTCGTTTCCTCCTGCAGGATACAGTTGCAAGAGCACCATTGGGTTCATTGGGTTCCTTGCAAGGCTTTTCTTTCTTTCTTTTTTTTTGGTACCAGGGATTGAACTTGGGTCCTTATACTTGCAAGGCAGACTGCATAACCACTGAGCTAAATCCCCGGATCACAAGGCTTTTCTTGACAATGGACCAAAGACAATCAAATCAATCAAGATGCAGTAAAAGATCTAGGAGTGTTTATTCCTGCTCCTATTCCTCAAGGGATGAGAAGTGACTTCTTTCTGGAGGGACCATTCATGCCACCCAGGATGAAAATGCATAGGGACCCACTTGGAGGACTTGATGATATGTTTGGACAAATGCCAGGTAGCGGAATTGGTACTGGCCCAGGAGTTATCCAGGATAGAATTTCACCCACCATGGGACATCATCGGTCAAATCAGTTATTTAATGGCCATGGGGGACACATCATGCCTCCCACACAGTCACAGTTTGGAGAGATGGGAGGCAAGTTTATGAAAAGCCAGGGACTAAGCCCACTCTACCATAACCAGAGTCAGGGACTCTTATCCCAGCTGCAAGGACAGTCGAAGGATATGCCATCTCAGTTTTCTAAGAAAGGACAGCTTAATGCAGATGAGATTAGCTTGGGGCCTGCTCAGTCATTCCTGATGAATAAAAATCAAGCTTCAGCCCCAGATAACTATGATTCCTCCTAGTGCACAACCACCACACACTCAAACACCACCTCTGGGACAGACACCTCAGCTTGGTCTCAAAACTAATCCACCACTTATCCAGGAAAAGCCTGCCAAGACCAGCAAAAAGCCACCACCATCAAAGGAAGAACTACTTAAACTAACTGAAACTGTTGTGACTGAGTGTCTGAATAGTGGAAATGCAAATGAGGCTGTCAATGGTGTAAGAGATATGAGAGCTCCTAAACATTTTCTTCCTGAGATGTTAAGCAAAGTAATCGTCCTGTCACTAGACAGAAGTGATGAAGATAAAGAAAAAGCAAGTTCTTTGATCAGTTTACTCAAACAGGAAGGGATTGCCACAAGTGACAACTTCATGCAGGCTTTCCTGAATGTATTGGATCAGTCCTCCAAACCGGAGGTTGACATCCCTTTGGTGAAATCATACTTAGCACAGTTTGCAGCTCGTGCCATCATTTTAGAGCTGGTGAGCATTTTAGAACTAGCTCAACCATTGGAAAGTGGTACCCATTTTCCTCCCTTCTTACTGTGTCTTCAGCAATTAGCTAAATTACAAAATCGAGACTGGCTAACAGAACTTTTTCAATAAAGCAAGGTCAATATGCAGAAAATGCTCCCAGAAATTGATCAGAGTAAGGGCTGTATGTTGGAGATTTTGTAAGGAAAGGGACTGAGTTTCTTATTTCCACTCCTCAAATTAAAGAAGGAACTGTTGAAGCAAATAGAGTTGGACCCATCCCCTAAAACCATATATAAATGGATAAAAGATAACATCTCTCCCAAACTTCGTGTAGATAAAGGATTTGTGAACATCTTAATGACTAGCTTCTTACAGTATATTTCTAGTGAAGTAAGCTCACCCAGCGACAAAACGGATTCTTCCTTTGCTCCTTCCAAAGAACAGAGCAGGAAAAACAACTGCTGCTTTCTTTCAAGCCAGTGATGCAGAAATTCCTTCATGATCATGTTGATCTATAGGTCAGTGCCCTGTATGCTCTGCAGGTGCACTGTTATAACAGCAACTTCCCAAAAGGCATGTTACTCTGCTTTTTTGTTCACTTCTATGACATGGAAATTATTGAAGAGGAAGCTTTCTTGGCTTGGAAAGAAGATATAACCCACGAGTTTCCAGGAAAAGGCAAGGCTTTGTTACAGGTGAATCAGTGGCTGACTTGGCTAGAATTTGCTGAAGAAGAAGAATCAGAGGAAGAAGCTGGCTAAAGAACTAGCCAAAGGCTTAAATTGTGCAAAACGTACTGTTGCTATGATGTAACTGCATTTGACCTAACCACTGTGAAAATTCATTCTGCTGTAATGTTTTCACAATATTTAAAGCAGAAGCACGTCAGTTTAGGATTTCCTTCTGCATAAGATTTTTTTTGTAGTGTAATGTCTTAATCATAGTCTGCCACCAAATATTTTAGGAGTATCTTTAATGTTTAGATAGTATATTAGCAGCATGCAATAATTACATCATAAGTTCTCAAGTAGAGGCAGTCCATTGCAAGGACCTTTTTCACTGCCAGTTATCATAGGCTGTTGTAAGTTAGAAAACTAAATAGCAACACTGAATACTGTAGAAATGCACTTTGCTCAGTAATGCTTGAGTTGTTGCAATATTTGATTATCCATTTGGTTGTTACAGAAAATTCTTAACTGTGTTTGATGGTTGTTGCTGTGATAGTGTATCGCCTGTATTTCTACCTCTAGTAATGGGCTATATGTGCTAGATTTTAATATCCTTGAGCCTGGGCAAGTGCACAAGTCTTTTTAAAAGAAATATGGTTGGGCCAGGGATTTAGCTCAGTGGGTTCACCACCTGCTGCGCAAGTGCAAGGACCCAAGTTCGATCCCTGGTACCCAAAAAAATAAAATAAAATAAAATAAAATAAAATAAAATAAATATGGTTTACTTGCACAAAATGGATCAGTTTTGAGAGATCATTAATGTCCCTGAAGTGGTTTTTGTGGGTATGAAACAAATCGTGAGAATTTGAATTGGTCCCTCTTATTATAGTATTGAAATTAAGTCTACTTAATTTATCAAGTCATGTTCATGCCCTGAATTTATATACTTGTATCTATCAATAAACATTATGATGCTTGAAAAAAAAAGTGTTATGTACATGTACCAACTCCCCAAAAATGAATGTAATCATCATGTACTACAAGCATGTACTAATAAAAATTTGAAAGAAAAGAAAATAAGACTTGATCTCAATGTTTTTTGTTTTGTTTTGTATTTTGTTTTTGTACTGGGGATCAAACTCAGAACCTTGTGCTTGCAAGGCAGGCAGCGGAACCACTGAGCTAAATCCCTGGCCCTCAGTGTTTTTCTTCTAGTCTCCACCAGAGATCACAAAACAGTGCCAACAGTTAAATCTTCTCAATACCAGAGAGCTCAGTGATAAAATGATCTCAAGCACATCTTCCTTATATATACCATGCACAACCAAAAGGCAACTCATGCTTTTCATTAATGGTTTTGTCTAACTATAAAACAAAATGCTCACAAAAAAGAAATGATAAAAGTTCTTTCATATACATGTTAGATAAGTGAGTTCTCTGAGGTTGGAGGCCTGAATGAAGTTCTAAGATAAACTAATTTTGTCCTTTAAACTCAAGTTCCAGCTTCTTTGAAAGAAAACTGTTCTTCTGAAGTAGGAGGGGTCCAGAACAAGAATCTCAGTCTGGAGATCACTCCTCAGATCTGCAACATCTCAGCACCACAGATTAAAGGCAAGAAGCTGCTAGAAAGGAACTTTTTCTATGTCCTATATCTTCAAGGCTTTGCATTTTCAAATCTGAGGGGCTCTTAAAGTTGGAATGGGAGGCACCATGGATATTAAAGAATTTGCAAGCCATTGTTACCCAGGTAACTAGTGAAACTAGCTCCTAGGTTGTGAGTTTAGACATCTTTAAAGTGTTTTTTGAGACTTTCTTCAAGAATTAGGGCTCCATCTGTTTGGAAGTAACTAAGAGTTGTTAGCCTGCCTGCCTCAGATAACTAGATTCAGCAATGGATATCATTCTACATATGAATGTTCTTTTTGCATGACTTTTTAAAAAGACTTTTCTGTTATTTGAACTGTGAATTTCATCCCTGCCAGTCTCATAATACATATTTTACCTTTGTTAGTCTCCTTCCCTTTAGCATTCTTTGTTGCCTACATTCCTTTCATTGTCGAGGACTTCTTTTGTTTCCAAGAAGCACTTATCCACTTAACCATTATTAATTGATCTCCTGGTCTGTGCCATTCATGTCCTAAGTGACAGGAATACAGCAGGGATAAAATAAAACCCTTGATAGTGCTAGGGATTTAGCTCAGTGGTGTCAGGCCTGCCTCACAAGGTTCTGAGTTTGATCCCCGGTACCAAAAAAAATAAATAAAGCCCTTGATCTTTTGGAACTTACATATTAGAAGGAGAGAGACATAGTAAGCTGACCTTTGTGAAACAAAATTCCCTAGAGATGACAGAAGTAACTTAGTGAGACTTGTCTCAAGATAAAAATTTTATTTCATTTTTTGTGGTACCAGAGATTGAACCCAGGGCTTTTGCACTGAGCTTTATCCCCAGTACCCTCCCCCTTAAATTTTATATTTTGAGGCAGTGTCTCATTAAGTTGGTAAGTTGCCCGGGCTAGCTTGAACTTGCAGTCCTCCTGCCTCAGTCTCCCAGAGTGCTGGGATTACAAACATATGCTACCACACCTGGTGAGCTAAACATTGAAAAAGAGCTGGAGATGGAGCTCAGTGCAAAGATCCTGCATTTGGTACCCAGTACTTCCAAGGAAAAAAGAATAGAGGGAATAGAAAATATTTATTTAGTAGTATTTTTTTCCAGGTGGTCTGAAACCAGAGTCACATATATTAACAGCATTTATCTCGTATCTCAAATGGATGGCATGGTAGAGCCAAAGAATGTTGTTTTTACAGGAGAAAACTCACCCAAGACAGATGCTTTGTGATAATAATGTATGTGAGAAAACCTTCAGGGATGAGTCATACTTATGGTTCATCACACAGTGTAAGGGAGAATCCCTACAAATTTAATGAATGTGAGGAAGCCTGTGTGGTAAATCAGTCCTCTGAAAGAAATATCATGTAATTCACCGGGGAAGGAAATACCACCAGTGTAATATATATGAGAAAACCTTCTTCCTGAAGTCTAACTTCACAATAAAGCAGAGAGCACAAAGCCCGATGTATGTAATAAATGTGGGAAACTTTTTACCATAATGTGGCCTTCACTTTACATCAAAGAATTCACATAGGAGTGAGGCTCTATAAATGTTCTAAGTGTAAGAAAACCTTCCTGTCAACATCAAAGAACACACACAGGGGAGAAGCCTTTCAAATGTAGTGAATGTAGAAAATCTTTGTCCCAAAAGACCTGACTGCATCAGAGATCTCGCACAGGAACAACAACAACAACAAAAACCCTGTAAATATAATAAGTGTGGGAAACCCTTCGGTCAGGAGTCAAAACTCACTGTACACCAGAGAATACACCCAGGGGAGAAATCCTATGGATGTAAGAATGTGAGAAAATGTGCTATATGGAGTCAGTCCTCGGTAAACACCAGAGGCTTCACACAGGAGAAAATACATGACTGTAGTGAATGTGGGAAGATCTTCTGTGGGAAGTCAGTCCTTAAACATCAGGGGACTCACACAGGGAAAACCTGAGGGAAAAACCTTATGCATGCGTTGAATGTAGAAAAACATTTTCTGAGGAGTCAACCTTCAGGAGACATCCGAGGATTCTCAGAGAGGAGAAACCTCTGAATGTAACCTGTGGGAATGTTTTCTGCGCAAAGTCACAGCTTGGTCAGCATCAGAGACTTCGCACAGGGGAGAAAGAAGCTCTAAGGATGTAAAGAAGACATTTTTCCAGAAGGCACTGTCTTGTCACAAGTTCAGACTGGGGAGGTTCACTTGAGATTCAGGCAGCCCAAAGAGGAGACAGAGTTGTGGAAATGTCTGAGCATGACTGTATTCTCAGGTGCTACTCAGCCACGTGCACTCAGGTCCCTAGCCCACCATTTGAAACGGTCCTCAGCGACTTAGACCTCTTGAAAGCCCTCATGGCAGTCTACATTTATACCAAAATACACAATAATGGCTGTGTGCCAATAGCAACCTCAGTTATATAAGTTATTTACACTGACCAATTATTAACCTTGGCTACAGAAGTTACTCACATTGGGATATCAGGAGATGTTCCTGTGTTGGAGTTCTGTTGACACAGAACCCACTGCCTTCCAGACCTCCTTCTCTGCACAGCCTGAACCAAAGTACCGCCATCTTGCACTTTTGTGTTTCGCTCAGTGAGCATCAGGAGAGAAGTGTCATCTCACCTCACTAAACATAAGAGAAACCCTGTGCAGCTCATGAATGTAGAAAGCCCTGCTACAAACCAACTCTTGCCACACATCAAAGAACACACCGAGAAAAGAAATACTAAAATAGTGGTGTCAAACCTTCCTACCCCAATTAAGAGCCTTTGACATGACAGAAAGTATACCCAATGAAGAGACTCTATGGAAATAGTAAATGTGGGAAATTTTTCCACCACATGTCAGCTGTCTACTTACATCAAAGAACTCACATGGAGAGAAACATTGGCACTGTGTTTACCAGTGTTTGTTTTCCTGACTGGGTGCATAGGTAGTTTGCATTTCTCAGCCTCTGTTAAGTCTGGATGGGGCCATGTGAATGAGATCTAGCCAATGATGTGATTCACTTCTAGGTCTAAAACATAATGGGCTCCATGGCAATTGCTATTGTTTTTGGGTAGTGCTGATGTTTTCCACTGAGATGTCAGAGCTCACTGTATGTTGGTGCATTTACCCAAGATTAGAAACTCCTCTCAATGTCCTAATTGTTTAGAAGGCTAGCCTATAATTCACACTCATTTTAATTAGAGAAATCAGAGCCAAGAAATCTAGAGATTACAAAAGATGTAGAAAATGATTTACTGAAAGGTGTTATCTCTCTGAGCCTCAGGTAAGTAAGAGGAGAATAAAATCCTACAAACGTTTGATTTTCTAAGTTTTTAGCAAAACATACTTTATTGACTCAAGAGGCTGAGGCAGAAAGATCACAAGTTCAAGGCTGCCTGGACAACTTAGCAAGATTCTGTCTCAAAGTTTAAAAGGGCCAGGGAATTACCTCAGCACTCCCTGAGTTCAATCCCCAGTGCCAAAAAAAATGTGTTTTAGAGAGTTTATACTGAGGGAAGCAGGATTCAGGTGTGCGAGGAAGTGTGTGAACCAGAAGCAGACAGCTGAGTGGGGCCAGGTCTAGGCTTTTATGACAACCTTCTTTTATTAGTATAGCATGGAGGGACTGGGGGCTCAGGCTGACAATGCTTTCCCCCTTTCCTGAAAAATCCTCGCCACAGTCCTAACGTCCTTGTGGGGACAGTTCCCTGGGACCTTGTCTTGCCTCATCTCTGGTCCTTTGTAACAGGTCTCTTTCCAGCAACTAGAGGCCTCATATGGAGGCACAGGTATCTTTAGGTTTTCCCCACTACTTTCTTAGAAATGTCTTTATCCTACTATAATTTGGGGGTATTGATGATCCTATTTTGGAGCAGGTGTTTCCACCCTAAATATTGAGACAATAATGAAACTCCTCTTTGGGTTCTGACCTCAGTTTGGTATTTGCCTGCCTGAGCAGCATTCTAATCACTGACTACCTTCTTGCCTTACTAATGTAACTAGGTTCTCACTCCCTTTTAACTAGGTGATAGCTTTCACTAGCCATCTATCTGACCATAACTACCTTTATAACTAATATGGATAATTTGATATAAGGGATGTTGCCAGGATAAGTGGCTGGCTCATCATTTCTCTCATCCTTTGGGATTCTGAAGCCCTCACCTTCTCTGCTCTGAAACACATTTAAGAGTTTTATAAGCATAAAGGGAGGAACTGGCATTCTTCATTTTCTCTTCATACTGTTTAATCTAGCACTCAAGTGTTTTATGAATTTGTTCATATATGAACTACATGTTTTGGGGAGTATGTCAGTGGCTTCCATCATACTCAGAATAGTTAATGACCCAGGAAATACATCTTACAGGGGGCTTTGAAGAACAGACAAAATTGGATTGTCAAGTGAAGAAAAACTGGGAATAATCATTAACCCCTTTGTTAGGTTTATATAACAAGTTTTTTCCAGCTTTCATTGAACAGGGAAATGATTCTGACCATGAATCATTTGATGATGCTGCAGCTAACCAGGTAGCAGACAAAAGGCTCCTTCTAGCTCTGACCCCTCCCACACGTAAAACATGTCCAGCAAGTCTGAGTGAGTCCCAGACATGTTTCCACTGTCCTTTGTTCTCAGTAGGGTTTCTGTGACCCCTGCTTCCCGCTTACATAAATAAGGTGAATCCTAGTGTACCTTTCTATGCAATTGTATAAGCTGAATGTATCTACCTCAACCAATGAATTAATGTTGAGTATCTTGCCACTGAATCCTTACCTCTCCGTTCCCAAATCTATATAAAGCCTGTTCACCCCCAAGCTGGGCCTGATCGTTTTGTGGAGAAGTCCCCATCAGTGTGCTAGTGAAATAACCTGCCTCCAACTTCCAGGGTGTGTGCTGGATTCTTCTCGGCCTGACTCTGTTATATCACCTAGAGCTACAAAACTTCAAGTTATATTTGCTACAATATAATGAGCTATAATTGACAAAAGTTATCTATATTTATGAAGTAAAACATAATGTTTATGAAATGATTATCAAAATCTTATCACCTCACATCGTTACTGTTTTGTTTTGTTGGTGAGAATGTGTAAAATCTATCTGAAAACTGTAAGTACACAACACAGTGTTAATAACTGCTCACCATGCTGTACATTAGATCTTGTTATTTATCCTGCCTGACACTTCATATCCTTGGACCAACATCTCCATTTCTTCTCCTTAACTCCCAGCCACCATTCTATTCTGCTCCTGTAAACTGAGTCTTTTGCATACCTCTGTATATATGTGCTGAGAATGTTAGTCTGTGACTGATTTATTTCATTTAACATAATATCTTCCAGGTTTGTTAATATTACAAATGGCAGGATTTTCTTTCTTTTTTGGGGGGTACCAGGGATCGAACTTGGGACCTTGTGCTTTTGAGGCAGGCAGCAGAACCACAGGATTTTCTTTCTTAAAGGTTGAACAATATTCCATTGTGTGAATATGCCACATTTTCTTTATTCAGCCATTCACTGATGGATACTTTCGTTGTTTCCCTATCTTGGCTACTGTGAATATTGCACTGACCATGAGTACAGATATCTCTTTGAGATCTTGATTTCAATTCATTTGGCTACATACCTGAGGAGGGATTGCTGGATTATATGGTAGTTCTGCATCATGCTTTGAGAGGCTCCCTGCTGTTTTCCATATGACTGTGCTAATTTACATTCCCACCAACAATATACAGAGGCTTTTCTCCACACCCTCAACACTTACTGTCTTTAGTCTTTTTGATAATAGCCTTCCTAACCAGTGTGACGTGATGGTTCACTGAGGGTTTGATTTGCATTTCCCTGACAACTAGTGCTGAGCCTTTTTTCATATACCTTTTGGCCATTTGTATATCTTCTTTGGAGAAATGTTTCTTCAAGTCCTTTGACCATTTTTAATTGGGTTATTTGTTTTTCTGCTGTTGAGTTATAGGAGTTCCTTACACATTTTAGATATTAGCCGTTTGTCATACATAGAGATTGCAAATATTTTCTCCCAGTCTTTGGATCTTCTTTTTCATTCTCTTGCTGTATAAAATATTTGTAGTTTGAGGTAATCTTACTTAGATATTTTTGCTTTTATTCCCTCTACTTTTAGTATCATCTAAAGAGTTACTGCCAAGACCATTGCCAAGGAAATTTCCCCAATGTTTTCTCATGTCTGCTGTGACTCAGTTGCATCATGTTTTCTTGTGCTTCATTTACTCTTGGGTTGTTTTGTTCATCACAGCCCCAGGAGCAGTAGGTGCACCACATCTAAATTCCATACAGCATAGGTGTGAAGTAGGGCATGTTATCTAGGCTGTACACGTGCACTCCTTCATGTTCATTCACATGGTGACAAAGTCTCTTGAACACATTTCTTAGAATATGTCCTTGTCCTTAAGTGATGCATAGCTGTACTTCCTGAGTCTGGTGAGACAACACATAGATAGCAAGTTATGAAAGTGGGTTTCTTACTTACAGAGAGGCAGAAAGGGACAGTAGAAAGTGAGGATTCAGGGTGAACCAGACCCCAAGACTCAGGAAATATGCCCAGGGTGGATGAATCTCTTTGTGTCCCCCAGCAGGTCACTGAGAAGCCATAATTCAGGGGAAAAGATTTTAATTGAGGTCACACTGACTTCAGCTGCTCATAACTCAGCAGAGCCCTGCCACTTCATAAACCAGGACTTAGGTTTCCATGGCAGCCATTGAGGGAGGGGCTATACTTGCCCAGTCTGTCATCTGACATGTCCAATTGAGTCATGTAGAGCTGTGGTCTGACTCCTGATATAAAACAATATAGCCAAATTATGGAAAGCAAGAAGCAGGTGCCATTCATAGCCCACCAACACTGGGCAGGGACGTCTGCTACACCCCCTGACTTTTCCTTGCTAAACGTTAGACTCTACCCAAGTGCTTCTTCTAAACATCTTGCCAGTTTTGTGGTTTTGCCACCTCACCTCCCATTCCTATCTTCCCTGGTCAGCCCTGTGAAGCACTTGGTACCTGCCATGCTCCATACAGACCTGTCCCCCACAAGCTCACACTGCATCAGCCTGGCCACAATGGGCACTTTCGATTTGCAGTGGCCCCTCCACCCTATCTATATGAGTCAGGGTTCTCCAGAGAAACAGAGCCTATGAAGAAACTGGCTCACAATCACAGTGGCTGAAGAGTTCCACGGTGGCTGGCTGTGAGCTGAAGGGCCAGAGAAGATGGCAGTGACAACATAGTCCAAGAAGCTGGAAGCCTCAGACCAAGAACACTGATCCTTCCTCCAGTCTGAACTGAGGGCCTGAGAAGCTGAGGACCACTGGTGCCAAAGAACCCAGAATGTGGTGCCTCATAGATGTCACAGCTGAATGGGCCAGTAGTAGTCCAGCTTCTTGTATATGACAAGGAAAGAATTGGCAAGCGTACACCCAGTAGAAAGCAGCTACATTTACTGAAGATCACAGGAAGTTGTCCTTGGAGCCAGTCAATGCCAAAAAAGGTATAACCCAGACCAAGGAAGGTGCTGGGGCAACAGCAAAGCACCACACATGGGTCAAAGCTTGCAACAGCAATAGGAAAAGGGGAAGGAAGGGGGATGATAACTCAGGCTTTCAGAAAGGCCCGAACCTCTGCTTTTGATGCCTCTTGGACTCTACCCTTTTCTACTAGTCAGTCTCACTGAATCTCCCTTGGTGCAAGATCTCTGGTGCCTGTGCTGTCACCTAGGAGATGTTGATCTCCTAGGCTTGTTATTTTTTACCCCTTAGGGCAGTGGAAGCAGGAATAACAGTAGGGTGCTGTTTAGAGTTAAATGACTCACTTAGCTCCTTTGTTTCTAACTATACTATAGAAATACCCTGAATAATGCTTTGCCAAAACAAACCTTCACATCAGACTTTGGTTTTCAGCACTTTCTTACTCTCTGGCAATAAAGATGCTCCTGGCTCTTCATACATTTCCTGCTGCAGCCCTAGAGCAGTCATTTCTCCAAGGAACTCTGCATCTCACACTGGACAATGGTACTAGAAACTGGGATCTGGAAGCTGGGTGCTCAGTGCTCTAGGCCTCTAGGTGGGCAGGACTAGGATGCACAACACACTCCAGAGTCTGCACTCCTCTAGGGTCTCCTCAATATTGTCCCCCTGCTGACGTGTGGCTCCTCTCCAACATGGAGAACTCTGGCTCTGGCCAGCTTCTGCCCACGTGCTCATGCTGGGACAAAGCCCACAGTTTCTGAATGTTACCATACACCCTTACAGGAGCATTCACCAAAGAGGCAAGTGTTTATACAGAGTTCCCTCTGTGCTTCAATTTTCAGTCAAAATATCCTTTTGCAAAACTGCTGGAGTCAGCTCCTTTTCCCTCCACCCCTTCAGTGGGATTATGTCCTACAGTTAGAGTTCAGCTGGGTCACTGTCATAGCCTTCCATTTCTGGACTCTCAGACATCTTGGGTGAATTTTAGATTTTGCATATAGAGAGGTTCATTCTTCATGATGTATAGTTCTGTGGGCTTGATGGGGTCAAGTCATGTACCCACCACTCTGCATGACACAGAACATTTTAGCATCTCCTTAAACCATTCCCCTGGATGCCAGGCATGGTAGGGTATGCCTGTAATTGCAGGCTGAGACAGGAGGATACCAAGTCAGAGCCTAACCTGGGCAAATAGGATCCTGTCTCAAAAAGGGATGGGGATGTAGCTCAGTGGTAGAGCACTTGGTAAATTCCATCCCCAGTAGTGAAAAATAACATTTCCCAGCACTACTTCCAGTGCAGAGGAGGATTCCGGGCCACTGTACCACCTCTGCCAGCCCACAGGAGGCTTCTAGGCCACTATACCACCTCTCCCAGCAGAGAGAAGGCTTCTGGGCTGCCATACCACCTCTCTGAGTGCAGAGGAGGCTTCTGGGCCACTGTAGCACTGCTCCCAGCACAGAGGAGTCTTCCAGGCCAACATACCACCTCTCCCAGCACAGAGGAGGCTTCCAGGCCACCATACCATGGCTCCTGGTGCAGAGGAGGCTTCCGGGCAGCCTTAGCACCTCTCCCAGAGTAGAGGAGGCTTCTGGAATGCCATACCACTGCTCCCAGAGCAGAGGAGGTGAGTCACATGGACACCAACAGCACACACACCCCCCCCCCACCATACCCCACATACCACCACCCCCACCCCCACCCGCCCACCCCCCGTTGAAATGAGAAGACACGTAAACAAGTCTCAAAACCAGACTTCCAGATCACCTACAGCAACACCAAAGAGAAACAAGATGGAACACTCTGATACTCAACAACCTGAACTCCCTGAACTAGCAACAAAAGAGGATCTAGAAAAAAGGAAATCAGAAATAATTTCTCAGATAACAGCAGAGATTGTGCTCATAGTGCAAGACATGATTAATAAATCTAGAAAGGAGCTGAGGAACATGATGAGATCCCAACATAGGAAACAAATGGAATCCATAAAACACATGCAAATAGATTTCTAGGGGATTTAAAACTCCACTGAAAGCTTACACAGCAGAATGAGCCAACGTGAGGACAGAATTTCAGATATAGAAGATAAGATTGCAGTTAGTGACCAGGAAAAGAAAAATTGCTTTAAAATTGTACAGGACCACAAGAAATCAACCAAGCAGCTGCTAGACGATGCAAAGAAGAATAACATAATACTGATCGGAGTCAATGAAGAAACAGGAGAGAGTGCAGATGACATGAAAAAGCTGTTCAAAGAAGTGATGACAGAAAACTTCCCAAGCAGGGGAAAAGAACTTGACATACAGATAAGTGAGGCATATAGGACTCTAGCTAGCCTTGATCAAAAGAAATCTACACAGAGGCATATAATTGTTAAGATTCCAGAAACCCAACAGAAGAACAAAGTTCAACAAGCAGTTAGAGAAAAGAAACAAATCACATACAGAGGAAAGCCCATCAGAATCACAGCAGACTTCTCAATGCAAACCCTGAAGGCAAGAGGAGCTTGGAGTGATGTATTCCAAGCCCTAAAGGAAAACAGCCTCCAACCCAGATTGATGTACCTTGCAAAACTATCTTTCAAAATTGATGGAGAAATAAGATACTTTCAGGACAAAGAGCACCTTAGGAACTTCATGAATACCAAACCAACACTCGAAAATATTTTAGACAGTATCCTAGGAAAAGACCACTTGGATCACAGCCCCATGAAACACAGCAGAATGAATCCGATGGGCATGACAAGAAATTAAATGTAAAGGGGGAGGACCCAACAAAAAGAAAAAATCATGACAATGATAAATCAATATGTGTCAGTTATAACCATCAATGTTAATGGTCTCAATTCACCAATCAAAAGAAAAGGACTGGCAGAATGGGTCAAGAAGCAAAATCCAACAGTATGTTACATACAAGAAAAACACTTAATTCAAAAAGAAACTCATAGACTGAAAGTTAAAGGGTGGAAAACAGTACTCCATGTGACAGGAAACTGAAAAAAAGCAGCAGGAGGTATCCTCTTTGCAGATCAAGTGGATTTCAAACCAACAGTGATTAAGAGAGACAAAGGACATTACATCCTCGTAAAGGGAACAATCCAAGAGGAAGAGATGACAATCATAAATATCTATGCACCAAACACTAGTGTGCCCAACTATATAAAACAAATACTAACGAACATGAAAAGTCATATATGCACTAATACAATTGTAGTGGGGGACCTCAATACCCCACTACCACAAATAGACAGATCAACTAGACAAAAAATAAGTAATGAAATACCAGAACTCAATCAAACTCTTGAACAAATGAACTTAACAGATGTTTACAGAGTCTTCCACCCCACAAAATCAGAATACACATTCTTCTCAGCTGCACACTGGTAGTTCTCCAAAATAGACCACATACTCTCTCACAGAACATGTTTAAGTAAGTGCAAAGGAACTGACGTTATCTCCTGTATATCATCAGACCATAGTGTGATGAAATTGGAGATCGATAGCAAAAGAAACCGAAAGAATTTCATAATGGAAATTGAACAACACACTTCTGAATAACCAATGGGTCTCAGAGGAAATTGAAGAAATCAGACAGTTCCTTCAATTAAATGACAATGACAATACAATATATCAGAATCTATGAGACCCAATGAATGCATTCTTATGAGGGAAATTCTTGCCAGTGAATACTCATATTAAGAAAACAGAGCGAGCCCAATTAAACAAGCTGATGCTGAACCTTAACCTTCTAAAAAAAAAAAGAGCAGGACAACCCCAGAGCTCATACAAGGGAGGAAATTATAAAGATCAGAGGAGAAATCAATGCAATGGAGACTAAGAGAACAATACAAAAAAAATCAATGAAGCCAAGAGTTGGTTCAATGAAAGAATAAACAAAATTGACAAATTCTTAGCCAATCTTATCAGAAAAAGAAAAGAGAAGGCCAAAATCCATGCAATTAGGAATGAAAAGGATGAAATTACAACAGACCCAGCAGAAATCCAGAGGATCATCAATACCTGCTTCGAGAACCTATACAACAATAAGATGGAAAACACAGAAGAAATGGACAGATTCCTAGATACATATAAATTACCAAAGTTGAATGAAGAAGACCTAAAAATTCTACACAAACCAAAATCAATCAATGAAATTGAAAATGTAATTAAAAACTTATCAACAAAGAAAAGCCCAGTCCTGATGGCTTCACTGCTGAATTCTACAAGACCTTTAGAGAGGAACTACTGCCACTACTGTTTAAACTCTTCAATGAAATTGAAAGGGAAGCAATACTCCCAAATTCATTCCTGGAAGCAAGCATCACCTTGATCCCCAAAGCAGAGAAAGACCCAACCGAAAAAGAGAACTATGGGCCAATCTCACTAATGAACATAGATGCAAAAATCCTTCATAAGATACTGGCAAATAGAATGCAGAAGATCATCAAGAAGATCTTACACTCTGACCAAGTGGGATTCATCCCAGGGATGCAGGGATGGTTCAATATACGAAAATCAATTAATGTAATGCACTATATCAATAGAGCCAAGGACAAAAACCATATGATTATCTCCATAGATGCAGAAAAAGCATTTGACAAAATCCAACATGCATTTATGATAAAAACCCTACAAAAAATTGGAATAGATGGTCTCTACCTCAAACTGATAGAAGCCATCTATGAAAAACCAATAGCCAATATCATACTAAATGGTCAAAAACTGAAATCCTTCACACTAAAATCAGGAACAAGACAAGGATGTCCACTATCACCACTCTTGTTCAATATAGTTCTGGAAACATTAGCCATGGCAATCAGACAAGAGAAAGAAATAAAAGGAATGAAGATAGGAAATGAAGAAGTCAAACTGTCATTATTTGCAGATGACATGATACTCTATATAGAAGACCCCAAGAACTCCACCAAAAGTCTTCTAGACATAAAAACCAAATTCAGTCAAGTAGCTGGTTACAAGGTCAACACACAAAAATCAATAGCTTTCCTTTACATGAATGACAGACTCACTGAGAGAGAAATAGGGCAAACAATTCCTTTCACAATAGCATCCCAAGAACTGAAATACCAAGGGATGAACCTAACAAAAGAAATCAGAGACCTCTTTTCTGAAAATTATAGCACTCTGAAAAGAGAGATTGAAGATGATATCAGAAAATGGAAAGATATCCCTTGCTCCTGGGTAGAAAGGATCAACATAGTGAAAATGGCCATACTTCCAAAACTTCTATATAGATTCAATGCAATGCCAGTTGAAATCCCAGCAGCATACTTCACGGACCTTAAGCAAACAATCCAAAAATTCATTTGGAACAAGAAGAGACCCAGAATAGCAAAAGCAATTCTAGGCAACAGATACATGGTAGGGGCTATCACAACCCCCAACTTGAAACTATATTACAAAGGTACTGTGATAAAACAGCATGGTCCTGGCAAAGAAACAGACCTGAGGGCCAGTGGAACAGATTAGAAGATGCAGAAACAACTCCAGACACACTCAGCCACCTCATCTTCAACAGAGGAGCCAAACACCCTCACTGGAGGAAAGACAGCGTCTTTAATAAATGGTACTGGAAAAACTGGGTTTCAGCTTGCCAAAGATAAAAACTAGAAGTATATCTCTCACCATGCACTCAACTAAAATCAAAATGGATTAAACATCTAAATATTAAAACAGAAATGCTGAACCGACTGGAACAGAGGTTAGGTAGCACTCTTGAAGACATTGGTGTAGGAAAAGATTGTATGAACAAAACTTCAGGTGCCTGTGAACTAGCACAAACAATCAACAAGTGGGATCTCTTCTTATTTAAAAGCTTCTGCACAGCAAGAGAAACCACCAGCAGTGTGAAGAGACAACCCACAACGTGGGAAAAAATGTTCACCTGCTGTTCCTCAGAAAAAGGTCTACTATATTGAATCTATAAAGAACTGAAAAAAATAAGACCTCCCAAATTTAAAGACCCCATCCAAAAATGGGCATCTGAAATGAACAGACATTTCTCAAAGAAGTAGACTTGGCAAATAAACATGAATAAATGTTCAACATCACTGGTCATTTGAGAGATGCAAATGAAAACAATGCTGAGATTCCACCTCGCTCCAGAAAGAATGACTGCTATCATGAAATGAACCAATAACAAACGCTGGTGGGGCTGTGGGAAAAGAGGAACCCTGCTCTACTCCTGGTGGGAGTGTAGACTGGTGCAAGCAGTGTGGAAATCAGTATGGCGATACCTCAAAGAACTAGGACTAGAGGTCCCATTTGACTCAGCTCTTCTCCTGCTGGGTATCTTCCCAAAAGAATTAAAAGAATCATACCATAGCGATATATGTGCACCCATGTTTATAGCGGCACAGTTTGTAACAGCTAAAGCTTGGAAACAGCCCAAGTGCCCATCAACTGAAAACTGGATAAAGATGTGGTTTTTTTTATGAAATGGAGTACTACTCAGCCATAAAGAATGAGAAACTAGAGACATTTATAGCTAAATGGATGCATACTGAGGCCATACTGATGTGAAATAAATAGGACACACGTGTAAATACCAAATAGTTTCTCTAGTGTGAGAAGCTGACAATAAGGATTAAAATGATTAAAATGAATAATTGATAATTTCAAATAGGAAGAAAAGGTCCAAAGCGGTGGGGTGGTGGGAGGGGAAGGTGAAAGGAAAGAAGGGAAAGGAAAAATTATGAGTAAGGAAAAAAAATGGAAACGAAATCTATGTAAATAGGGAAGGGTGGAGGGGGTGAAGGGCGCACAGGTAATGGGGGAAAAATAAGAACCAAGATACATTATGTAGAGGTACAAGCACCCAATGATAAATGAAAACATATTATATACCTCAAATGTACCAATAAAAGAATTTAAGGAAAAAAAAAGAATCATACCACAGTGATATATGTGCACCCATGCTCATACAGCACAATTTGTAATAGCTAAAACTTGGAAGCAGCCCAATTGCCCACCAACTGGAAACTGGATAAAGAAAATGTTGTGGTTTTTTAAAATAAAATGGAGTACTACTCAGCCATAAAAAATGAGAAATTAGAGACATTTATAGCTAAATGGATGCACATTGAAGCGACACTCTTAAGTGATATTAATAGGACACACGTGTAAATACTGAATAGTTTCTCTGGTGTAAGAAACTGAAAGTGTAAATAAGGACTAAAAGGTATAATAGATAAAGTGAAATAGGAAAAAAAGGGGCAAAGGGGAAGGGAAGTGGGAGGGGTAGGGGAAAGGAAAGAAGGGAATGGAATATGAAAAAATGAAAAAATGGAAATAAAGTCTTTGTAAATAGGGTGGGTTGGACGGGGTGAAGGGCGGGAAGGGGGAAAAATAAGAACCAAGAGAGATTATGTAAAGGTGCAAATTTCCAGTGATGCATGTCAATATTTTATACCCAAAATGTACCAATATAAAATGAAATTTCCCCGGGGAACCGAAGAATATATTGACAGTTCACCGTTTCCGTTCTGAGCTAGGCGGCAAGGACAGTAGAGGCGAAGGAAAGGGCTGGAGAGAGGAGCCGAGCGAACTCCGGAGGACTGCAGGATAGAGAGCCCTCCGGGTCTGGGCGTCTAAGGTGCGCGGGCGGGCCCGGGACGTCGTAAATCCGTCCAGAGGAGGCCTGGGGGTGCAAGGCTACGCGGAGCGTGGGGCGTGGCCATGGGCGGGGCTCTGCGCTGCTCCAAAAGTCGAAAGGCGGGGGAGAGGCCTACGCGTGCTCTGGCCAATCAAGAACCTATTTCCGGTCTTCCTCTGAAAATCGTCTTGCCTTGGCCTCTTCTGTCTCTTGTTTCCCTCCGGCGACTTGTTGCGTGGTGCGAATTTCCGTTTCCGGTGGTCTCCATGCGGACCTGAGGAGTAACTGTTGTCAGTCAAGTAACTGTCGCAGACCGGCAGAGTCGACGGCAGTGGGCCGGGTCAGGTCCTGAGTCTACCCGGTGAGTCCTCGTCAGGCCCGGACCCGGTGTCCCGAGAGCTTCGGCCGGACCGACGCTTCTCCGCGGGAGTGGAGAGTGGCGGAGGGATCGGTGTAGTATGGGCCCGGTGGTTCCCTGGGCCCCGGGCGGTGCTGTTCCCCAGCGTCCGCGCGCGGGACACGGCCGGGCCTGCCCGCGATAGGACAGCCTCTGCCCAGCAAAGGAAGCTGGGCAGCCTTTAATATGCTTCAGACATTTTCAGGGGGGTTTTTTTGTGGTTTTTTTGGTACCTGGGATCGAACTCGGGACCTTGTGCTAAATAAGCAGGCGGCGGTTACTTCAGTTTTAATTGAAGTTAGAAAACCACTTAATAGCCCTGAGCTGTCCAGTGTGTTAGCCACTGCTTATTGTCGCTGTTTAAATTTAGAATAAATTAAAATGAAAAATTCAGTTTTTCAGTTTTCCTTGGTGCACTTGAGAGTCACAGTAACCACGTGCGACTAATAGCTACTATACTGAAAGCACAGGTAGAGAATATTCCGTCATTACAGGCACAAGCCCTGCTGATGTTGACAGGATGAACAAAGAGTAACAAGTTTAAAAGGGAGCCTTAGCACAGAGAACTTATGTAACTATGTATGGTACATTCTAGCGAAGTGAAATTGAGCGTGGTATTAAGCAGTTTCTACCTCTGTTGGGTGAACAGCTAAATAATCTCTAAATGAAGAAATAAATAAAATTTACTGTTTTTTCTGGTGATGCCCAATTGTAAAATACCTCCCCCATCCTCCCATCTCTTTCCATGTAAGTTTGAGTTACTTGTGAGTTGACAAGTAGCCACTATGGAGACTAAAGATCAGAAGAAACACAGAAAGAAACACAGTGGGCCCAAAGCTGAGAAAAAAAAGAAGCGGCATCTGCAGGATCTTCATCTTGGAGACGAAGAAGATGCTCGGAAGAGAAACCCCAGAGCTTTTGCGGTCCAATCTGCTGTGCGTATGGCCCGATCATTTCATAGGTGTGTATAGCTGGGCTCTGTTGGTTCTTCATTTATTCTTCCTTAAATGATAGGAGCCTCACAGATGACATTTGGCTTTATGAGTCTAATCCAGCTCACATAATACGTGCTGTATGGCTTTTACCAAAGTATGAGAAGCCTTTTCCGTAGATGTTACTTTTCCTCCAGCATCTCCTGACATGTTGGCTTTTTTTTTTTACCCAAGGAAAAAGAATTTATAGAATTTATGAAATTTACTTCTGAACTTCAAACATAATCTCTCTGGTGATGTGTGCTTTTAAAAAATATCTTTTATATAATTTTAGTTATACTTTGAAATACTAAAATTATAATTTTTATTAATAAATTTACCACTTTATTTAGGGAGTCCTTGCTATATATCCAGCAGTGTACTTTGGTGGCAGCACCACTGAGCTAAACCCCTGGCCCTTTTTTTTTTTTTGAGACAAGGTCTCCCTCTGCAGTTCAGGCTGGCCTTGGACTCATTGTGTATGTAGTGCAGGCTGGCCTCAAACTTGTGGTAATCCCCCTTCCTCAGTGCTGGGATTACAGGTGTGTGCCACCACACCTGGCAAAAATTATGATTGCCTGAATTTTATGGATAAGAAATCTGAGACTCAGAGTTAGTTACCCCGAGTCATATAAAACCAGTAAGTAGAATGGCCAAACTTATCTCCAAAGCCTTTGCTTTGATTTTTTATGATATATTTATTGCCTCAGTGTTTGCTTTTTGTTTTCTTTTAAACTATTAAATCATAAAACAGTCAAATTTAAGATGTATTGAATTTTCAACTCTCTACTTTTATACTTTGTTATATTTGTATTGAAGAGCAATTATCTGGATTGGAGCCAGAGATTAATTAGTTCATTATATTCATGTGTTGTCTGTTCTCTATAAAATCTGCTTATAAGGTTGAGCTTATAAGGTTTATTCCTTCTGTAAATTAAAAGTCAATTTCCTTTTTTTTTATAAATAGGACTCAGGATTTAAAGACAAAAAAGCATCACATTCCGGTGGTTGACCGAACCCCACTAGAGCCCCCACCAATAGTGGTAGTGGTGATGGGGCCTCCAAAAGTTGGGAAGAGCACTTTGATACAGTGCCTCATTCGGAACTTCACCAGGCAGAAGCTGACTGAGATCAGAGGCCCTGTGACGATCGTTTCAGGTAAGGCCTGCTGCCTCAGAGGTGATGTGGCAAGTGTCATTTGAGGGACATGGATGTCTTTGTTGTTTCCATGAGTAGAAATGTTAAAATGATATTGTCACATCATATTATCTCTCTTTTGCTCTTTTGTGTTGGCTGTAGCATCAGAAAGGGCTAGGTTCCTAGGAATAATGATGTAGATACGCACCGTACTCTGACTGCTCCACTGACTTGGCCAGGTGTACAGAAAGACTTAACAGCCTGGTTCCTGTGAGGGCATCCATTTAATAATAAAGATGTGCACCATGCACAGCTGTTTGCCATCTCAAAGCCACAGTCTTGTGGAGACAAGAGCAAGTTTTCTTCTTCTTTGAGAATTTGCCTGCTTTGGTTAATGGTGGTCTTTAAAAGTTAGAGGGGAAAAAAAAATCAAATTACCAAAATGGCAATGGTAAAATCTGAATCTAGTGTTATAACAATAATGTAGTCAGATAGATGCTTTATTTTTTATTTTTTGGACCATACTAGGGATTAAATCCAGGACCTTGCACATCTTAGGTAAGTGGTCTACCAGTGAGCTACATTCCTAGCCTTTTTGTTCAAAACAGGGTCTTACCAAGTTGCCCAGGCTGCATCTAACTTGTGATCCTGCTGCAGCGTCCTGCATAAGTGGGATCACAAGTGTTCACGACCACACCTGGTGAGGCTTTTCTTTATTTTTAAGGCATCCTTGTGTTCTTGACAATTTTGTTTTTTGCGTTAGACATAATTACTGTTCATGAGCATTCTGTTGTGTTATGTTTGAGGACGCTTTTAGTTATAATGAATGTGGAAAAATTTGATGAAGGTGGGGTCACAGCTGTGAAACCTGAAGTCAGTTTTGTCTATGTGAGCACTTTTATTTACTTGGGTACACTTGATATTTTAGAATTAAAGGGAACATAGCAAGAAAACCAACAAATTTATTTCACCATTTTTCTCCTATAAAAGAATATTTCATGTACTCCCATAAATTTATATGGTATTTTATTGGATGCAGTTAAATGATGGAGTTAGGGCAGGGGATGTAGCTCAGTGGTGCCATGCCTGCCTGGCAAGTGCAAGGTCCTGAGTTCAATCCCTGGTACCGCCAAAAAAAAAAAAAAAATGATAGAGTTAACAAATAGTCTTTTCAGGATTTTTAAAAAATAAAGTTTTTGTGCTGGGGATTTAGCTCAATGGTTCAGGCGCCTGCTTTGTAGGCTCAAGGTCCCAAGTTTTTGTCTTTCCATTTATAGGTAAAAAGCGCAGACTCACCTTCATTGAATGTGGGTGTGACATAAACATGATGATTGATCTGGCTAAAGTTGCAGATCTGGTAAGTCACTGGAGAAGCCTGGGTTTCTGATGGGACCTGCAGTAGTGTGGTGGATTACTCATCCCGTATTGGAAGAAAGAAATATGTAGTCATTGGAGAAATAATGAATATCATCAGGGATACAGTAGATGGAATTGAATGATAGTAACACTCTTAACTACTGTTACACAGCACATGTATAAAAAATGTGGTCTTGATTGTATTTTAGAATTCGTAGTGGTCATTATTTCTGATAATTTCATTATTAGTTTTAAACTAGTATGGTAGGATGAGCAGTATCTTGGGTGGTTTTGTTTGTTTGTTTTGGGTTTTCTTTTGTTTCCCTTTTCAGCTGCTTCTAGAAAGCTGTTTGGTTATAAAGAGCGATAGATTTTTTCCTTTGCCCAGGAAGACTCTTAAAACATGAAGTAAAATTTATGTAGATTTTTAAAGCTGTACCATTTTGTTTTATTATTTATTTATTTATTTATTTATTTATTTGAGACAGGGTCTTGCTTTGTAGTGCAGACTGGTCTTGAGGTCACTGTAGCGCACACTGGCCTCAAACTCATGTGATCCTCCTCCCTCAGCCTCCTGAGTGCTGAGATTATAGGTGTGCACCACCACACCTGGCTAGCTGTGCCATTTTAATGACAGAAAACCAAGTACTGTTCAATTTTTTGTTTTCTTTTGTTTTTTTGGGGTTTTTTGAGACCGGGTCTTTCTGTGCAGTTCATGCTGGCCTCAGACTCACTATATAGTCCAGGCTGGTCTTGAATTTGTGGTTATCCTCCTGCCTCAGCCTCCCAAGTGCTGGGATTACAGGTGTGTGCCACCATGCCTGGCCACCATTTCAGTTTTGAACATGTAACTACCATTAGTAAAAATAAATGTTATTGTCAACACAAAGTGACATTCATGTACTAACCTGTTAGTTTTGAAATGATTGAAGTAGTAATAATTTAATTTAGAAAGCATCATACTAGCAAAGATTCCTTTTACATAAATATTGTAAAGATTTTAGTAAACACACAAACTTGATGAAATACTCCAGCTGTGTTGTGGGGGTCTACAACAGTGCACATTTTCTCTTTCCTTGTTCTGTCCCGTCTTTGGTTCCCTTAAGAGCTGTGTCCCAGATCCATGTAAACACACATCCAGCCCTGTGCACACACAAGTGAGAGTTGATTAGATAGACTCTTCTGTGCTCTCCTTTCTTCGTGTACTATTTCTTGGACCTATTAAATCAGCAAGTTTTATGGCTTAACCTCATTCTTTTTAATAATAGCACTGTATTCTGGCTCTGCTATTGTTTATTTAATCTGATTTATGTTGACTGCTCTGCTCTGCGTTGTCTTGATGCCTGCTAAGTCATGGCAGAAGACACAGGACACGTGGGTTAGGGTGTGGACTGAAGGAGGGAAATATGGTTGGCAAAGATGGCAGCCAAAGAGCATTTGCTGCCTGTTGCTGATGTAGCTTGGCTCCCCCCACCCCCAGCTCTGATGTCAGCTGACTTCACAGCCACAGCCCACCCACCTTGTTCCAGTCACTCAAGAGCTTTGCAGGTTTCCTGGCCTGCAGTCTACAGCAGCACCCGTGCTTCTCAGCACACACAGGCGCCTGCATGCATGTGTTTGTGGCTTAGGATCATGGAATGCTCCCTCATTTAATCAAAGATAGATGTTTTTTCTGTTTTTTGACTATTTAAGTTAGCTACAGAAAGATGAGAACAAAAATGTCTTTGATAGCTAAAACAGTCTTCAGCAGTCAACTCTGATATTAATTGCATATTTGAAGAGTTTTAAATTTTAATAATTGGTCTCATTTGCTCATTTTGCTTTATAGATCATTATTCATAATTTTACTATTTTTTGACTCAGTTCTGAACAGCTTTTCTAAAAAAATAATTTCTAATTGGGCCTGGTGGCACATACCTGTAGTCCCAGCAGTCTGGGAGGCTGAGGCAGGAGGATGGCGAGTTTGAGCCCAGCCTTGGCAACTTAGCGAGATCCTATCTCAAAACAAAAAAATTAAATGGGCTGGAGAATGTGGCTCAATGCAAAGACCTTGGGTTCAATCTTCAGTACTAGAAAAAAAAGCCAAATAATAGTATGCAACCACTTAACATATAACAGAACTTTCCTACTATATACACTCTAGGAAAAAAAGATTAGCTTTCTCTTACTAGAAAACTGAAACTAAAGATCAGTTTTTATACACTTTTAATATTTTATTATTGATTATCACTTTTTCTCATCTTTTGGATGTCAGAGGCCTATTTGGTTCCCTTATTAGAGGTTAATTGACTTGAAAATATGTTATCAAAAGCTTCATTTATTGAAGTCAGGATTTCTCATCCAGGGGGCAGATTTGGCCCAGCCTTTTTTGAGTTCTTATCCACAGATTCTTTTTTTTTTTTCCCTTAAATTCTTTTATTGGTACATTTTAGGTATACAGTACATTTATATTTATCATTGGGTGCTTGTACCTGTACCTGATGCATCTTGGTTCTTATTTTTTCCCCTATTCCCTGTTCTCCCTTGACCCCTTCCACCCTTCCCTATTTACAAAGACTTTGTTTACATTTTTTCCTTTTCTCATAATTTTCCCTTTCCCCTTCCCCTCCCACTTCCCCTACCCCTTTGAACCTTTTCTTCCTATTTGAAGTTATCAATTATTCATTTTAATCATTTTAATCCTTATTTACACTTTCAGTTTCTCACACCAGAGAAACTGTTTGGTATTTACACATGTGGGTCCTATTTATTTCACTTAAGAGTATGGCCTCAATATACATCCATTTAGCTATAAATGTTTCTGGCTGAGTAGCACTCCATTTTATAAAAAAAACCACATCTTCTTTATCCAGTTTCCAGTTGTTGGGCACTTGAGCTGTTTCCAAGCTTTCGTTATTACAAACTGTGCCGCTGTAAACATGGGTGCACATATGTTGCTGTGGTCATACAGATTCTTGAGATGGAAGTTGATGTCCCGGTGGGCATCTTGGTCTGGTGAGAGAGCGTTGGTTTCTCTGTCCAGGTGCATCCTGGCAGTCATGGGGTTGAGGCTAGAGCAGAGAGCAGCAGCCCTTTCTTGAAAAGGGCCAGAGAGAAAACGTCTCAGACTTTATGTGTCCCATAGTTTCCATTGCTACTATTCAGCCCTGCAGTTGTAGTGCAGAAGCCGTTGCAGACAAGTAAATCCATGTGGCCATGTTCCAATAAAACTGGTTGCAAAAAAAGGTATGGGCTAGATTTATCCTGACCCCTGGTCTAGATGGTCCATTTTGGTGGTTTCCTAGAGAACTTGTGTATTCTATTTTTAGGTGCTAATGCTTATAGATGCCAGCTTTGGGTTTGAAATGGAAACATTTGAGTTTCTAAACATCTGTCAAGTACATGGCTTTCCTAAAATTATGGGAATTCTCACCCATCTGGACTCCTTCAAGCATAATAAGCAATTAAAGAAGACCAAGAAGCGATTAAAACACAGATTCTGGACAGAAGTCTATCCGGTAGGAAGAGAAATCATTACTGAATACTAAGATAATCCTCTCTAACTAGAATAAAGAGAGGCTAATGAGTGTCTCTGGGATTCACCTCTCGAGTCTCCTGTATGTATCTGTTCCCAGTCCCGGGCCTGTTTCTCTTGAGTCTTTATTTTGGGATACTTGGTATATCTCATGTGTCTCCCCCAGCAGACAGTGTCTGGCTCTGTGTTTTGGGGCCATGAATGAAACAAGTTAAGGATCAGGAGGTACCTCTCTTCCCTCCTTTTCACACCACTGTGACCCCATTGGTCACGGGATCCTTTCTCTGCTTGGGATCCTCACCATCCCCTCCTTGTGGCGTCTGCACAGGCACCACTGACTGGAGAGCCATGGGGTCCTCACATGACAAGTCCTGGAGAAGTACCAGGACGGGCTTTGCTGGAGGTCTCTCCTCTTAGGGTTGCTTCTCATTTAAGGCTGTTATTTTGGCACAGTATTTATAGGAATGTCACTGAAATTTCATATTTATGTATGTATGTATTTTGATGTTAGGGCGCCAAGCTCTTTTACCTCTCTGGAATGGTACATGGAGAATATCAGAACCAAGAGATTCACAACCTGGGTCGTTTTATCACAGTTATGAAGTTCAGGCCTCTCACGTGGCAAACTTCTCATCCTTATATCCTGGCAGACAGGTAAAAATGAATACAAACTTTTCCTTCCTGGCTCATGTATTTCAAAGCTGAAGAGGTTAGAAAAAGAATGATGATAGAACTTACTTTGGGCCATCATTGAAAGATGTTGTGCCTTTGGGAGTGAATAAAACATGAATTGTTTAGAATCAGAAGATCTTGAAGCACCGAAGACTGCAGATGTGGCCCCTGCCATCTTTTCCACTTGGTTTCCCGGGGTGTGACTCTCAGGTCCTGGTGCTCTGGCCAGAGTGTCTGCACTGTGCTTGCTTTTAGCTTTCTAGGACCCCCTTCCTCCTACTGGAGCCCAGCTGCAGTAGGATGCCGCATCCCAGGTTAGCCCTCTGATTTTCCTGACCCCAGGTGGATGTCGTCTCCCTCCCTGGCATCCGTGAGACACATGGTGCATTTGCTCCCTCTCCTCTGGTCGATGGTGAACTGTGCTTCCTGTATTTTCTCATTTTCTAAACAACATGCCTAATGAACAAGAAATTGATGGGTCATCAGCACATGAAGGGAGATTAGAGGGCTGTTGGCATTTGTTTCTTCCATGTGACTGAATTTTATTTTTCTAGGATGGAAGATTTGACAAACCCTGAGGATATCCGGACAAACATCAAGTGTGACCGAAAGGTGTCTCTGTATGGTTATTTACGAGGAGCACACTTGAAAAATAAAAGCCAAATTCACATGCCAGGTATCCCCTTGTAAAAAAAAATAGTGTATTTGTGGAACTTTGGGAATGACTTCATTTCTTGGAGAAAACTGAAAAATGACCAAATGCCTTGCTGGAGGGTTTTTGTTTATTTGCTTGTTTGGGTTTTTTGTACTGGGAACTGAACCCAGGGCCTTTACACTGAGCTACATCCATCACCCTTTATTTTTTGTTTTAAGACACAATCTTGCTAGTTGTTAAATTACCTAGGCTGGGCTCCACCATACCTAGCTCACTAGGGGTTTTAAAAGTTAAGCCAAGTGTGGTGATACACCTGTAATCCCAACCATAAGGAGGCTCTGAGGCAGGAGCATTGACAGTTCCACTTCTGCCTGGGCAGTTTATCAAGATCCTGTCTCAAAACTTTTTTTTTTTGGTGCTAGGGATCAAACTCGAGACCTTGTGCTTTCGAGTCAGGCTGTGGAACCACTGAGCTAAATCCCCAGGGGCCCGCCCCCCATCCTCAAAATTTTAAAAAGCGCTAGGGATGTAGTTAAGTGATAGAGCACCCCTGGGTGTTGATCCCCAGTATGGCTCCCCCCAAAAAACAAAATAAAACCCAACCCTACTTATGTGTCATGCAGCAAAAGTGCTAAGTGGATGCTGTCGTCAGGTGGCTAGAGAGGCATGGTACACCCTGTTGAATGGTGCCCTTCTTATACGCCAGTTTGAGCCTTCAGCCTATGGGACACTTTCTAGCTGTGGCTACTTGTTGGCTTGCTGTCAGCTAACCTGCCCCTCCCCCCAGGTGTTGGAGATTTTGCTGTGAGCGATGTCAGTTTCCTCCCAGACCCTTGTGCTCTTCCTGAACAGCTAAAGAAGCGCTGTCTAAACGAGAAGGAAAAGCTGGTTTATGCACCTCTCTCTGGAGTTGGGGGTGTGCTGTATGACAAAGATGCTGTCTATGTTGACCTCGGTGGCAGCCATGGCTTTCAGGAATTGGTAAGAAGGGAGGCTACTCCGAACTCTTTCCAATCTGTTTCACCACAGTAATGCATCATTTTTATTTATTGAAGCCTTTTCTCCTCATCCATCTTTATACTGAGGCCCAAAAACATATTTCAAGGAGGTAAAATATCTGAGTGCCTCATTGTATCAACCAGAAACGAAGCATCCTATCCTCCTCTCCTCTCTAGCCCTGACCCATGGCTCCCAGCATGGGCACCCTGGCTCGGGAGGAACCTGTGAGGCCCATTTTCTCCATACAAACCAGCCTGTTTTCCAGCTCTTGCTGGTCTCTTATTCAGAATAGTTTTGTCTTGTTTTTTGAAATGGACTCCAGATTTTTTATTTTGTGAAGTGAGATTATTATTGGGTTAAAATAATCTTTGTTTGTTTTCTGGTACCGGGGATTGAACTCGGGACCTTGTGCTTGTGAGGCAGGCGGTAGAACCACTGAGCTAAATCCCTGGACCTAAAATAATGTTTTTAAAAGCATTGGGATCTAAGATTTTTCTAGCTAAGCATTTGATGATATACCCCATGGATGTTGGAAAAGAATTAAAGAAGATGGAATTTCAAACTTTGTTGTAAGGATTCTTTTTAAGGACATAAGAAAGGTTTTCAGGAACTGTGTTTAGAGTACTTTTTGTGATGCTGATTGAAATCAGTGTCTCCAGAATCCTTCTGCTCTCCTCACTTGCCTTCCTTGGTGGTTTGACAGGCGGTGGGGCCCACCCAGGAGCTGGTCCAGAGTCTCATTGCCACCCAGTCCACTATTGATGCCAAGATGGCTTCAAGCAGAGTGACACTTTTTTCTGATTCCAAACCTTTGGGTTCAGAGGATATAGATAACCAAGGGTAAGTGTACTTTTCCCCTGTTTTTAGTAAATGTTGCATTACAAAGCATCCTGTCACCCATCATTCTGCTGTTGTATCACACCAGCACTAGGTTGCTATTTTGCATTGTGCATGCGTTTCTCAAGGTTCTTTTGACTTATGTGATATTATGTGGGAGCATTTCTCAACTTTTAGGATTTGTTTTCATCAGAAATAGTCCTCAGGGACCAGGGATTTAGCTCAGTGGTTTCACTGCCTGCCTCACAAGCACAAGGACCTGAGTTTGATCCCTGATACCAAAAAAAAAAGTCCTCAAATACCATCGTGTCTTTTCTATGGGGAACTTGTAGTTTCCTAGGAGACCTGAGGCTGCTTAGCTTTCTGTTTGTGGCCCACAACGTAGAGCAGAGTCCAGTGCTGTCCAGAGCCACACACTTTGTCTGGAAGTTTTGCTGAATTGTATTGTATCTCTGGGGTGATGTCCACTAATGTAGAGCTTATGTGAATTATTTCTGACTCAGGGTTGGGAATTTGTCTACTTTCATGCTTACGGGGTGTATTGATTTATGCCACCTACTTAGTCTGGAAATGATCATGATTATCTAGTATATAATTTGTTCTGGTGTGCATAAACATTCAGCATTGTACCTAACAGATAAAGAAGTGTTCACTGAAAGGTTCCTACTACTGTCATCAGTGTTATAATTAGCTGTTTGCATTTTTATGTGTTATTCTTGTCATCCTTGTCAGTGTGGATTCTCCTTTCTAACAGTTACAATGCATTTAAAAATTTTTTAAATTTTAGTATCCTGAGCATTTCTTTTTGTTTTGCAGTACTAGGGATTGAACCCTAGAACTACATCCCTGTTTTTTTGTTTTTGTTTTTAAAAATTTTATCTTAATTTTTCTTGAGATAGGATCTTGCCAGGTTACCCAGGCTGGGTTCAAACTTGTGATCCTCCTGCTTCAGCCTCCCTGAGTACTGGGATTATGGGCATGTGCCACCACAGCTGTCAGCATTTTCTTTTTCTGAAATCTCCATATAGTCATTATTTTGTTATTATTGGTGTACTCTGACTTACTCTCTTATAGTGCCGTTTCAGTTTTTTACACTTGATGTTTTCCTAATTTTATATGTAGCACCATGTTAAGTAGCTTTATGTAGTTTTTATTTCATCCTGTAGCTTTAGAATCTTAACAGTTTTTAATATGAGAAAATGGAAGAATGGAAACAAAGTCTTCGTAAATAGGGAGGGGTGGAGGGTTCATGAAGGGAGAGCAGGGGAAGGGGGAAAAATAAGAGAGATTATGTAAAGGTGCAAATTTCCAATGATGAATGTCATTATATTGTATACCTAAAATGTACCAATGATTAGAATGAATAATTGACAATGAGAAATAGGAAGAAAAGGTCCAAAGGGGTAGGGGAAGTGGGAGGGGCAAAGGAAGGAAAAATTATGAGAAATGGAAAAAATGGAAACAAAGCCTTTGTCTATAGGGAAGGGTGGAGGGGGTGAAGGGAGGGCTAGGAATGGGGAAAAAATAAGAACCAAGATGCATTATGTAAAGGTACAAGTTCCCAATGAGAAATGTAATTGTGTTGTAGACCTAAAATGTACCAATAAAAGAATTAAAAAAAAAAAAAGAATCTTAACAATTCTGCAGTTACGGTGTTAGTGACTTCAAAATGGCAATTGTCTTAGTCACTTCCTCATTGCTGGGACAAAATACTTGACACCTGCAACTTGAAGAGGAGAGGCTTATTTTGGGTCACACAGTTCAGGAGTTTCAGTCCATGTTTGGCAGGCTTAAAAAATGGCATGGCAGAAGGGCCTGGGTGGGGAAAAGCTTCCCATGTTACAGTTGCCAGGAAGCAGAGAGAGAAGGGAGCTTGGCAGTCAATAGACTCTTCCAGGTCCTGTCCCCAGTGACTGGGCCCCACCTCCTAACAGCAGATCAGCAGTGAGCCCCCTGAAGTCTTAGGGGACATCTAGATCTAAACCACATCAGCAGTTTTCTTGTCTGTCATTCCTTTGACATCAGCTGGCTTTCTTTAGTAAAGAGCATTCACGTCTTCTCTGTTTCAGTGTCGCTGTTGACTAATGAGCTTTTGCTTTATTCCATGTGTTAGTACCCCATTGCTGCTATTATTCTTACATCTGCGTTGTCCCCGATTTGGCCACAGGAGGGCTCAGTCTGTTTTCTGCATCCTGTTGTGTATCTCTGCTAGTTTCTGAGTATCTCTTATGTTCTGTACCAAAGAATGGTCCAGTTTACTTTTTTTTTTGGTATAATTTTTTTTTTTTCCTCTGGTACTGGGGATCAAACTCAGGACCTTGTTCTTTTGAGACAGGTGCAACACCACTGAGCTAAATCCCCAGCCCCTTGGTCCATCTTACTTTGTCCTGTCCCTGCTGCAAGCCTGGAGCCAGCATTTCCTACTTGGAAATCTGTTTTCCAAAAGATCTACTAAACACTAACCTCCCTTTTGAACAGTTTTCCTGAAATTAGGGGTTTTTGTTTCATTTTGTTTTTTAAAAACTCTTCCCTTTATTCTTCCTGTCAGTTCTTTACAAGTGTCTTGCTAGAGTATAAGTTTGCTTATTAACTATGCTAGTGTTTATCAGATCATTTTTTCTGTGCGATGTTCCTTTAAACTATTCCTTGACATTTCTGTTTCTTTGCATTTTTATGAACTAGATGCCATTTCTAGATTACAGTTACTGTACATGCTGAACTATTTTCATTTATGTGGTAATGCAGGCTGTGGATGCCAAAAGAAGAAAAGCAGCTGGATGTGAGCACGGGTCGAGTGCGTCGCAGAGCCGTGTTTGAAGATGGAGATGAATCTGGAGGTAGTGATGAGGAAGATGATGAAGGGTCTGACAGTGACAGACTGGGAGGTGACTCTAGTGATGAGATAGAAGAGGAAGGTGCTAAAGGGACTGAATGTGAGTACATGGCTGTCAAGGGCATTAAGCGGCAGAAACTGGAGATGGAGGAAGATAATGAGCTGGACTTGCCAGCATTTGCTGACAGTGACGATGACCTTGAGAGGAGCTCAGAGGAGGAAGCCAATGGCAGCAGTGAAGATGATGACTTTAGTGGAGAGGGGGACATTTTAAAGTTGAAGGCTGATGGAGAAGGTGGCAAAGCAAGACTTTTGCCATCTGGCTGGTGGAGTGACCACCAGAACCTGGAGAAGTCTTTGCCAATGAGAAAAACAGCCCTCGCCACTTCCGACTCTGGCCGGTGCACAGTGGAGGAGGCCCTTGCATCTGGAGAAAGCTCCTCACCCAGCTCAGAGGAGGAGGATGCAGGAGACAGAGAGGCTGCTGGGGACAAGCATGCACGGCCTTCTAGAAGATACCATGGTCAGAAACCAGGGTCAAAGGACTTGATTGAGGAGACCAGTGATATCGAAGATTTACTCAAGAAAGAAGAAGATTACAAGGAAGAAAATAACTATTCCACGGAAACATCAGGTGAGTAACTACAGGAACTTCAAGTATGCTTAAGTTTAATCGGCTGCTTCTAGAAACTTGGCACGTGAAATGTTGCTGTCAGTATGGTGCCCATGTTTGGGATCTGCTGTTGGGAGATTTTGTTACCTGTTCAGATGCTGCGCTGTGAGCTTGAAGCAGAGAGGATGGTAAGCAGGTGTAACTGGCTCTCAGTGTTGTGTTCCAGGGGCTGTCAAGTGGAAGGAAGATCTCTCCAGGAAGGCAGCAGAGGCCTTTCTGCGGCAGCAGCAGGCAGCACCAAACCTCCGAAAGCTTGTTTATGGCACAGGTAAAGAGCTCTGGCTTAGAGCTACAAATATTTAGTGTTTTTAGATTATAGTCTGTAAAAGAGATGAAGGAGTTGGTTGGGAGACTGGGGCAGTACTTTTGACATCCATAATTCCTGGCTGTCATAGTTTACATTTGGCAGATGTTTTTAATCAGCTCATGAGCGCCACAGATTGGTTATATGAAGTAGACTTAGGGTTTGCCATAAAATTTTTGATGAGAATACTGTGCATTATGTCATTTCATACTCAATATTTAAAAGTCGTACATGAGAAATTTTTGTAAAATTCAATGGAATTAAAAATATTTCTGGAAAATATTTGTCTATAAAAACTTTTGTTTTTCTTTTCTGAGAATGCGAACTCTGGGTAATACAGCCTGTTTCTCTTTTACCCTGGTCCTCTGATTTTATAGCTTCAGGCTCACCTGTATGTTCGTTTTGGAAAAATGAATATAAAGTGGTGTACATTAAACTGTGCTCTTCAGTTACCATATGAGTAGACACTTTGAAATAGGAGCATCAAATTGGAGGCTTGGTATATGTTGATTTTCTTTTCAGATTTGCTGAAAGACTTCAGTCATTAAGGACTCAGCACTCTGCATAGAAACAATATAGTAATTTAAAGCTCTGCATTTAAGTGTCACGACCTGCCCCAATTCTTGCTCCATTCCTGGTGGCATCTCCTGGCATTTCCATCTGTGGCTGAGGTGTTCTTTGTGGCTGTCTCAGGGCCACCATTGTGCCCACCACACACGAGGACGTGCAGTCCCCGGGGTTCTAGGACAAGGGGCTTAACTGGTTGGTACATAATCCTCTAGGGCTGAAGATTTTGATCTCATTTTGCCATTGTGGTGGTCCCTTTAGTGACAGAAGATGCTGAAGATGATGACAGAGATGGCCAAGAAGAGCTGGGAGGGCTGTTCCACATCAGGCAGCCTGATGGAGGCTGCAAGTATAAGGCTGATGCATTGGACTGCTCCAGGTTTCCTGTGCAAGCACCTCATAATTGGGATTTGGAGGAGGTGAGGCGGAACCACGTGTTCACCTCAGGAATGAATAAGAGGATTGTGTTAGAACACGGTAAACCTTTTAGAGACTGAGGGCCCAAACTGCAGCCCAAAACCCACTTACCGCAAAGTGCCAACACTACAATTAAACCTGAATACTGAGATTTTAGTTTAGAAAAAACAGCTCATACACTTGGCTCGCAAGCCGACAGAGAGGGCTCTGTGTGCCCATTGTGGCACGTGTGCCAGAGGTTCACTGCCGTTTTTTTAGAATCTTATCTGCTTAGTGTTGCTTCCCCACTGTTGGCCTCTTATTTTCACAGCAGGTCATTTTCTCACAGAGCGCAGTAGGTATTTCATGCATCCTGAGCAGTAACCTGCTCTGAGTTTAGTCACAACATGTGCATGTATCTTAGAAAAGGAAATTGTTCACCTTTTAGTGTGGATAGTAGCATTACCTTGATTTCAAGCATTGTGCAGAGATGTTTTTTCCGTGTTGTTTTTTTTTTTTGGTGCCGGGGATCAAACTTGGAACCTTGCGTTTGTGAGGCAGGCAGTGGAACCACTGAGCTAAATCCCCAGCCTCTGCAGAGAGTTTTTGTATGTTTGAAACATTGTGTATCTTATTACTGGGATATGCCTACTGTCCCAAGTTAAAATTTACAATTTCTACTTTCTGTAAAGAAATCCATGACACGGGCAGTGTTCTTCCCCCTGCCACTGCTCCCTAGTCAAACTGGAATTCACTCACTTCTCAAACTTACCAAAGCTTAATCCCATATTGGACCTTTCCACCTTCTGTTTTCTCTTCGTGGAATGTTCTTATCTTCTCAAGCCTAACTGCTTTTTGTCATCCAGTTTAGCATAAATATTACTCCTCAGAGAAGCCTAGATACTCTCATATTGCCTAATGTAATTCACTGTGTAGCTCTTACAAATTTTATCTAACAATTTTTTAATGATAAAATTTAATACAGACTTTTAAAAAATCACATAAAAATAATCATTTGACTCAGTGAGCTTCCAGAAGCTGATTCCAGTCAAGGAGTACATCCGGACTGCCCATTTCTCTTCTCCACAAGTTTGCCTTTTGAGTTTGTTATCACTAAACTGCGTAGTTTAGTTTTACTTGGTTTTTATTATTTTTCCTTTGCCTTTTAAATCTCTTAATCTGTAGTCTTCCCCACCTCCTGTCCCTGTTGTTTCCCTTACACTTCCTTTGTGGAAGAAGCCAAGTATTTGCTGGATAACATTTCTTTTATCCAGACCTCATGGGTGCGCTGCGTCCCTGTGGGCGGTGTGCCTGTCCCTCTCCTCCGGGTCCCCTTCAGATCAGCTCAGAGCCATGTGGGGAGGGGAGTGAGTCCCTCAGCCATCCAGGAGCTGCTTGTGGGCTAAGCACTTAGGTCAGCTGCTAGGACTGAAGAACTAAATGTTTTATTTAATCTTGAGTAGTATAAGATTGATTTAAATAGCCTAATGATTGTAGACAAAGCGTGCAAAAGTTGCATAAGGTGAGGTTTGATTTGATTTGTGGACAGGCGTACTTCCTAGGTGCTGGTGGTTTTTCAGTAGGAGGCCAGTAGAGTCTCGCTGTCTTTCCTCATATCAGCACTTGTGATATTCATTGTCGAGGGGCCCAGATTTCTTAATGCTCTAGAAGGAAGACTCACTTGTTTCTCTAGCATACTTCATATATATAGAATAATAGTAGAATGCTTTCATATAAAATAATATGTAGAAATAATAGTAGGATACTTTCATATAAAAAGTAGAATACTGTCATATAAACAGTAAAAACCTAAATTAAAAAAAATGTTCTGGAAATGGATTGCAACACTTCATGCGTGCCGTGTAAACTCATCACTGAGCCACATTTCTGGCCTCCATCTGGTACCATTTCCATAAGAAGTGCCAATTTCCTATAGTAGAAGATGGATTTTAGCCTCATAGTCAAGGCATGAGAGTGCTTATAAGTATGAGTCAGTCGTTTCCAGTCCTTCTCAGTGGCCAGACCGAGGGATTTATACAGATGTTTTCAGTTCATGTTCCGCACTGCATCTTAAGTCTGTGTCCATATTTTTGCTGGAGAATTATGCCCTGGTTGAATCTGAAGATGAAATTAGAAAATCATGTAATTCCTTATTTGGTCTATCCCTTATTATACATAAAACAATGTCAGACCAGCACTACACATAGTACCCTAAATATGACTGTGGAAAACTCTTTCACTTTTTCCTTTATAGGATTTCTCTTTCAGAAGCAGCTATGCCATTTTACATTTCTGCCAGCATTGTTTTGGTTTCACTTTGTCCACATCCTTACCAACACTTGTTATCTGTCTTTTTTTTTGTACCGGGGATTGAACTCAGGACCTTGGGCTTGCAGGCGGTGGCACCACTGAGCTAAATCCCATCCTGTTATCTGTCTTTTGACTATAGCTGTCCTAGAAAAACAGTGATACCTCACTGTGGTGTTCATTTGCATTTCCCTGACAGGTAATGATTCCCATATCATTTCATGTGCTTTTCGTCCATCTCTATAAATATTTGGAAGAAATACCTATTCATATTGTTTGGACATGGGTGAAGAGTTGCTTATGTATTCTGGATACAAGTCTGATATTATTATGATAAGGATCAGATACATAATTTGCAAGTATATGCTCCCATTCTATGGGAATTAAGTTTTCAAGCAGAAGTGGTAGATTTGGATTGACAAGTAGCAAGACTAACTTGCTAAAATGTCCCATTGCGTTGCCTTTGAAACATTTTTTTTTTTTTTTTTGGTGCTGGGGATTGAACTTGGGACCTTGCGCTTGTGAGGCAGGCGCCGGAACCACTGAGCTAAATCCCCAGCCCAATTAGAAACATTAATATACTGACAATTACCAAATATTGTTTACTTACGAGGTTAGTGGCCTAAGGGTACTTTCTTTATCCACTGTGTAATGTTGTGATCTTTGTGTTTTGGCTCTGTGGTCATATTGGCAGAGTCATCCTGAAGGCTCACCTGGCATGAAACTGTCCCTGGAAGCACCTTAGGAAGCACTTGCAGGGCAGCTGCTGCCTGCGGGGCACCTCGGTAGCAGGACCTTTTGGCGTGACTGGAGCATGTCACTGAGTGCTGCTTTTTGTGTCAGGTTATGAACAGTATCCGAGACTGCTTCGTGACGGGGGAGTGGGAAGAGGACAAGGACGCAGCCAAGATCTTAGCAAAAGATGGTAAGGCTATGTGTCCTCCTCTGTGTCTTAACCACAAGTTGGGAGTGATGGTGTACGTGCTCTGGGGAGCTCTGGCAATTGTAGGTAGTGCCCTGTTGTCTCCTTCCTCCCCTCTTTTAACCCATTGAATAGATATGGACCTTAAAGAAAACTGAGAAGCTTGCCATAAATTTGATCATGCATGTCTTGTTTTTAAAATTAATTCTTTATTGGTACTTTTCTTTTTTTGGTACTGGGGATTGAACTCAGGACCTTGCACTTGCAAGGCTGGTGGCGGCACCATTGAGCTAAATACCCGGCCCGATCATGCATTTCTTAAAAGTAGGTTTTTTTGTGTGTGAAAAATGTACCCAAATAATGTTTTTATTTTTCTTTTGAGGTTAAAGGTACTATGCATTGTAGAAAATTTAGAATTAAAAGTGCATATCATAGTAGAGTTCTTTAATCCATAAAAAAAAGCCTTTGTTAACCTTAGAGATTTTTTCTTCTAATCATTAAAATTGTGTTTGATTGTTATCATATGTAATAATACATTTTCCCATTAGATTTTTTTCAAAGATTTCATTGTTATGATTTGAATACCATACTGTAATTCAAGTCACAGTACTATTGTTTGAGATTTTAAACACTTTTTCAGTTTGTATTGTAAAGAGCTCTGTACTGGATGACTATTAAGCAACTCTTGGTACACATTTTTTATTTTCGTAAGCTAAAATTATGCTCTTACCAAATGGTCTTTTAGGAGGCCATTCTTAGTTAGGGTCCTGTGAGCATGTATCTTAATACTTATTTTACCATCATTCAGTATTGAGTACTGTCTATAATTTTTTTCCCAATTTGATAGATGAAAACTGGTTTCTATTTGTAATCAACATTTATTTGATTACTCATAAGTGAGAATATTTAAGGTGTTTTGGTGGTGGCATTTTTTTTGGTGAATTGATTGTGTCTCTTGCCCATTTTTCTGATGGGTATTTATATTTTTACTGATATATAAGCTTTCTCAAGTTTCTCAAAGACATTTATTGTTCATTTATTCCAAATATTTCCTTTTTGTTGTTTAATTTTTGAATTTTTACTATGATAATAAACATGTAAAAAGATTATGTAATTATGTCTAAAATCCTTATGTGGGGAGATTTCTTTTCCTTAATCTTTCCATGGAGATACCTTATGTATTATTTCCCTAGAGGTGGTTTCACAGGCTGTTGCTAGAGAGACTCCTATGGCCCCAAAAGAAAGTGCTTAAACTTGTGTTTCATCGAGGGAGCGATGCAGTGTCTTTGGGAGGTGCTGCTGCCTCCCTCTGAAAGCTGTGGCTGTGGAGCCCGCCTCCAGCTCTGGCAGCCCCTGCTTCCAAAAATCAGACTGAGAACGGATTTTGTTTCAAAGGACTAAAAGAAAAAACCCAAAATATTTTATGGTTTGAATACTATATGAAATTCACATTTCAGTTTTCATGATAAAGTGTTACTGGAATAGTCACATGAGTTTATTAGTACCAGAGTTGAGTGGTTGCAACAGGGCTATACAGCTAGAAAGCCTAAATATTTACTCCCTGTTTGTTTGCAAAAGTTTGGCAACCCAGGAGCCAGGTATAGTGGCGCACACCTGTAATCCCAGCACTTGGGAGGCTGAGGAAGGAGGATCACTGCTAGTTCGAGGCCAGCCTGGGCTACATAGTGAGTTTAAAATCAGCCTGAACCTACATAGTGAGACCCTGTCTGGGGGAAAAAAAAAAAAGTTTGACAGCCCAGATCTAGAGTGATACTTCAAATGCCTACTCACTCGAATAGTGACAGTGACTTTTGGAAGTCATCTGGCCCATTGTTGTGCAACATGTTCCTTGTGGTGTTAAGAAGCTCTCTTCCATTTCTCTCAGTCCTGTAAGCTGTGTTGTTAGGAGTAAAGGTTTGATTAGATTCAGGTTAAGCATTCCTAGCAGTTGTGCACCTATGTGTATGAAAATGGTACTCTTGGGGTAATTCTGGTTATCAGTTTGAGTTTTTCTGTGATCATTGGTTAAGTGTTTTTGATGGTAGTGGTTTATATTTTAATATTTTTGGGAATCATAATTTTTTTTCACTAAATAGAAGTTTCACTGGAATTTGGAGTTGTTATAGAATAAAAAATTTTTATCTGTTGTATTCACTTTATCATTTCCAGGTTTGTTCCTCTCAAGTTAGATTTACAAATTATCTATTTCTCAACCTGTGGATTTATTTTCAATTTTTCTGTTTTCTTCATGATCAGAAAATTAACGAGGTCTGACTTTTACTTATATTCCTTAGTTGGATTAGAAAAATTTTTTTGTTTTTGTTAGAGCCTGCTTTTTAAAAATTGAGGTAGAGCAGTGTTTAGCTTAGTCAGTTTTGACAGTTATGCACAGCTGCCTTCATGTGTGTAGAGTGTGTGGTGTGTGCCTTCATCACGTGTATAGGGTTGTGTGTGGTGGTGCATGCCTTCACATGTATAGGTCTATGTGTGTACAAACTTCACAGAGCATCCCATTGCAACAGGACCCCTTTTCTTGTTGTACTTTCTCAGGAGCCCACTCCCCTCCATGCTGTCCTCCCATTCCCGGTCCCTGGCCTGTAGGAAGCCTAGTCTGTTCCATGTCTACAGTCTTCTCTTAGGATGTGCAATACATGGAGTCATATGATCAGTAACCTCTAGGGTCTGAAGTTTTTCACTGGACACAGTTCCTGGGAGATCCTCAGACTATCCGCTGTCTGTCTAGCTCACCCTTCTTTATTGCTGAGTGGTGTCCCATGGAATGCACATGCCAGTGTGTTTAACCCCTCATCGGGAGAAGAGATCTGGACTGTTGCAGTTTGGGGTACTCATAACTGAGCTTCTATGAACGTGCGTTCTCATACAGGCAGTGCTGGGATGGGGAGAACCCAGGCCTTGCACATGCGTAGCCAGCATTCTACCCCTCAGCCACATCCCCAGTTCCTTCTGTGCACACTGGGGTACAGGTTTCTGTGTGAATACAAACTTCCAACCTCCTGGGATACATGCCCATGAATGCAGTTGCTGAGTGATCTGGTAAGTAGTTGAATATTTAGTCTTACCGGAAACTGCTACAGTGGTGGGGCCAGTTTGTATTTCCACAGCAGTGCACAAGTGACACCCGGTCTCTGTGTCCTCACCAGCGTGTGGTGCTCTCACTTTATTTCAGCCATAGTTACACACATTTAACGATACTTCTTCGTGTTTTTATTTTATATTTCCCTGATAGCTTATATTGTGCAGCACTTTTAGCATTTTTCAGTCTGCTTATTTGCCATCTTTATGTAAAATGTCTGGATGTCTGAATCTTTTTCTCATTGGGCTGATGGTTTTTGCTGTTGATTATTTGGAGTGCTTTATCGCAAATGTATACAGATAGAAAATGTCTATGGGTATCTTTTGCTCACTAAATTCTGGGACATTTTTGTTTTGTTTTTGGTAGATTAGGATTGTCTACATTGACAGTTGTGTAATCTGCAAATAGAAACAGTGTTGTTTCTTCCTTTTCCACCCATTTACCTTGTATTTTTTATTTTTTCCTTATTGCAGTGGCTGGGATGTCAGCATTGTGTTGAATAAGAGGCTGAGAGAGAATACCCTGCCTTTCTCCCCATCTTTTCCCTGGGAAGTCTGATGTTGGTTTGGTTATTTTGCACACACTGTTTGTGTGCTCTCTTTCCTTCTATTCTTTGAATACTGAGGATTTTCTTTTAAAGTCACAAATGGTGTTGAATTTTGTCTGGTGCCATGAAGGATCCATTGATATGATCATGTAGATTATATTCTTTACTCTTTGCTGTCATGGACTGTGATAACTTTTTGGACTGAACCAACTTTATATCTAGAATAAACCCCACTTGATCATAGTATGTACATCTTTTTATATGTTGTTGGATTCCACTGGGTATTTTGTTGAGGATTTTTATTGCATCCATGTTTATGACAGATATGGTTGTAGTTTTATTTTTGGTTTTGTTACGTTTTTGGTACTGTCTTCATCTGCTTTTGATGATAGGAAATATTAGCCTCATACAGTGGGTTGAAAGATGTTTCTTATTCTGTTTTTTGGAAGAATTTGAAGGATGAGAGCTTTAAATAATTTGGTATAGTTCTCCAGTAAAACTGTCTGGGCCTGAAGATTATTTATTCAGCTTCCAGTTCAGCTTCCAGTTACAAGTTGTATTTCTTTGATGGTTAGAAGATGACTGGGGTTATTAGTTTTCATGTTGACTGAATTATGGAAGCTTATGATTTTCAAGGAATTTCAAGGCTTGTTGGTGAGGTGAGAGTCAGCCAAGTACCTTCTCAGGCCAGCCTGAGTATTCTGAAGGTGATGTTCACAAAACAGTGTTTACTTGATTAATTTTTTTTTTCCTAAAATTTTGTTTTTTGAATTCTAATTATTAACACATCCCAATTGGGCAAGTTAATGGCATTTGCTGATTTTTCCATACATACACATTGTGCATTGATCGTGTGCAGCCACCCTTCTACTCTCCCCCATCTTCTCAGACCCCTTCCCAGTCCCTAATGGTACTTTTCTACTTTCAAGTCTTTTTTTAGTTTCCACATATGAGAGCGAACATGCAGTCCTTTTTTTTCCTGTGTCTGGATTATTTCTCTTAGCATGATGATCCATCCATTTTCCTGCAAATGGCAGGATTTCCTTCTTGTTTGTAGAGGAATAATGCTCCATGGATAATATATGCTTACCACTCTTCTAATGGCTGTAGGATCCTTTTTGATAATCTGCTTTCATTCTTGAATTTTTTAAAAAAACTTTATTAGTAAGATTGTTTCTTTTAATAACTAATTTTTTGTTGATTTTTCTGTTTTCCCATTTTCAATTTTGTTGATTTCTGTTCTGCTAAGCTTAGATTTATTTTGCTGTTTCTTTTTTCAATTTTCAAGTATTGTTGGTTTGAGACCTTTCGCCATTTACTAAACCTTACATTTGGTAAAGTGGGTAGTGTTATAAATTTCCCTCAGTGCTACTTAGTTGCACCTCACAAATATTCATGGCTTTTCATTTTTATTCCGTTCTTAAGTTTCTTTTGAGACTTTTTGGCCTTGAATTAGTTAGCAGTACGTTGTTTGTAGATTTTCCTGTTGGCTTTTTATTATGAATTTCTTGCTTGATTATGTGATAGCCTGAGAGTATACTCTTAATGATTTCAGTTCTTTTAAATTTGTTGAGGTTAACTTCTCTGCCTGAAACCCGATGTCTCCACACTTCTCTCGTAGTCCTTGAAATACAAGTGCCACAACCTCTAGCCTCCTGACTTCAGTGGGGAAGATGCTGTCCCCTGAGTTGGGTGCTCCTGCAGATATTGTTTCTGTTTAGTTTTCAGAAGTTCAACTGACATGTATTCCTTTGGTTCCTTTCTGAAGCTTCCTGGCTTCTTGAATGTGAAAGTCTCTCCTCAGATTTGGGAAGCATTGGTCCTTCTTGGCCTGCTTTTGAGCCCTGGTCTTCTTGTGGGACTCTGGTGGGATAGATGTGGTGGTCCACCTCCCACAGGCCTTCAGTTGCCAGGCTGCTGTCTTTGTTGTCCAGACACTGACTTTTGCTGATCAGGCCTCCAGTTAGTCTGCTTACCCTCCTTAATGAGCCAACCCATCCAGTGGTTTTTCAATTAGTTATTGTAGACTTCAGTTCTTTTGTTTTCATTTGATTCTTCAGTTTCTTTGCTGAGATTTTCAATTTTTTGTTTGTTGCCATGGGATTTTTAGTTGCTTGTTGTAGCATTTTTATAGCAGCTACTTTACAATATGAGTCAATAGTTCCAGCATCTGATCCATTTCAGAATTGGTGTCTTCAGTCATCTTTATACATTAAATTTAGGATGTGTTAGGTTTATGCATGAGTATGAAGTACAATTGGTGAGTCTCTGTTGTCTCCTGTACCTTTTGGCTATTGTGATAGGAGACTGGTTCCTATGTGATTTTTCTGCTGTTCACAGGTATCATCCTTTTCAGCTGTAGCACACAGGTGCTAGTACTTTGTTGGGTGTAGTTCCTGTGCTAATTTAGACTTCAGAGCCTTTGTGGAGCTGCTCTCGTCTGCTTGGTTCATTGGGTACTACTGGTGCCCTGGGGGGATTGGGTATTTTGGACTATGGGCTGCAGGCCATTTGCTGGCTTAGGGCGTGTCCTTGTAGGTCTTGTCTGTCTGTGGATTGCTTTTGAGTGAGGAGGGGATGCTTGGGCCTGCTGGATTCTCCCTTGCCAGTAACCTCAGCCCCTGGGTGTCTTGGTGGGAGGAATGGAGGTTGGCCCAGACCCTTTTGAGAGGTGCGCCCTGCCCCACATCCTTGTGTTGCCCAGTGTCCCTGGTACTGCCAGTGAGGTTTTGTTTGGGGGAAAGAGCCTATCTGGCCACCCTCTGCCTGGGTGAGGGTGGGGAAACACTGGGGCTGGGTCCCTTTCCTGATGGCCACCAGTTCATCCCTCGAGTCTTGGGGTCACTCACCAATTTGTATTTTTTTCCCTACCTTCTAGAGTTCTTTGATTGTCTCTTATTTCCAGTATTACTTCTGGAGCTTGCAGTTATAGGAGGACCAGACTAGAAGTCCTTGGTAGTGGTTTTGATTGTGGCTGTGTTATTAGGAGAATTGTGTCATCCTTTGTACAGGAGATAACACTAGTGCACGCTTTACGTGGCACGCTCTACAGCACAGGCCAGGGGTGGCTGGGACATGGCTGATAGTGTTATTCCTCTGCTCTGTGGTGACATACTACAGTGTGTTTTTAAATAAAAGTTCCAGCACAGTTTTTATTAAGTTTATGTGAGTGTTTTTTCCCTTTTTTGTTTTTATTGCACATAGGAGCTTCCCGTGTGTTATTTTATTTGCTTGGCGCTTGTGTGAAAATGTTTTAATACCTTTCTAAATGTTCCCCTCCCAAAGGGGTGTTAAGACAGGACCTGTAACTGAGCTCAGTGCTGCAGGCACAGACGAATGGATGAATGAACAAACTCTTCTGTGGTCTCAGCACTGTTGGGGTATCCTTGCACTCATCTGCATTCTCTGTATAGGCTAAGGTTTCGCCTAGGTGTGTTGTGCAAATGTGTTATGTTGGTTATTCCTCTCGTGCTGCGGCTTTCCTGGTCACTCTTTGGGCGTTGGTGTCACTTCTGTTAGATACTGTTCCAGTGTCCACACTTGTGCTGGAAGAACAGCCCTCAGCTAAGTGAGATGTCTGATAAGTCTGGAAATGTGTGTTGGGTCCATTTTCTTTGCCTGACCGATGATGGAATAGTGACAGTGAAACTGTGGGAACTAGGAGATCAGAGCTTGGAGTGTGGAGAGCACAGTGTTCTGTGCTGCCATGCACAGGCCCCACTCACAGATGGTCCTGTGGATGCTCTTTTCCAGATGAGCTCTTTGGTGACTTTGAAGACCTAGAAACAGGGGATGTGCACAAGGGAAAGCCAGACCCGGATGCTCAGGTATGGTTCTGCCACAGCCATGTCCCTTTGTGCCACAGTCACAGTCACAGTCACAATCAACACAATTCTTTTTTTTTTTTTTTTTTTGGTACCGGGGATTGAACTCAGAACCTTGCGCTTGCTAGGCAGGCAGCAGAACCACTGAGCTAAACCCCTGGCCTGAGAAACACAATTCTAATGGCAACCTGTGTAACTCTCTCAGACCCGTGGATAGAGTCCTTTCTAGAAGTGTGAGGTGCAGGACATTGGTTTATTCTCAGTCTTCTACATGAAACCTCCAGCCCCTTCTTGCCATGATTGTTTACTGGATTCCTTACAATTTTTCATTTATGAAGGTTTTAGCTCAGCTCTTCCTCTCCATTGTTCCCTTTCGCCATCATTCCTCTCTTACTAAATTTAAATGTCATTTAAAGAAAACCAGTTTTCTTTTTTTTTTTTGCAAGTCTTTGTGCCATGTGTGGGAACGCCTCGGTTGGGCCAAGTTTCTGTCACTTTCCAGGCCTGAGGGGCAGGCCGTAGTTAACAATGCTGTCTCTCCTGTAGCAGGGCGCAGTATCTTACAGCCAAAGGCTGTGTTTCATTTTATTTTATTCATGATAGTCATAACTAAGGTTTTTGCAGTTCAAAAAGAAGCTTATCTGCTTTTATGTTTAAAGAAAAAAAATCTCCATAAACTTTTAAAAATGTTTTTTCTTCTGTGAATTTAAGACTAAAGATGTAGAGGGAGAATTTAAGGAAGAAACTGATCCCAGCACAGAGGAAGATGCCAAGAAAAAGCATTTGGAGAAGAAGAGAAAATTGAAGGAGCTGTTTGATGCAGAATATGATGAAGGAGAAAGCACTTATTTTGATGACCTTAAGGGGGAAATGCAGAAACAAGCGCAGGTGAGAGAATTCCTCTTCTGCTCCTCCTCCCAGGGCTGACTCCTGCCGGCCTGCTCTGTGCCTTTCATGTGGCTCCTGGTCAAGGTGCGTTTAGGTGTGGTTGTTCATGGTCTCAGAAACTCACAGAGCAACACCAGAGCCCACATTGCTAGGACTGCAGTGCTGAGGAAGCAGAAGGGATTTCTGAGGGCTTCACACAAGCAAGGCTCACGTTCTGATCATTGCCCCTGATTTGAGTGAATAGGGCATTTGTGGCCCATGTAACTTATGGACAGCCAGGCTCTCCAGAGCAAGTTTCCTGAACTCAGCTCAGTCAGAATTCACAAAGTTTCTACAGAGATGCAGGGAAGGGGCAGAGTAGCTCCTACCTGTGGCTGAGCCACCTGTCTGAGGTGGTGGCCCCATTCTGGAGCAGACAAACAATGGCTGCAAATGAGCATTTGTGATTGGTGGACTGTAGTTCAGATTGCACTCAGTAGGCTTTTGATGACATAACTTAGCGTTCCCAGTCTGTGTTGACCTTAACAGAAGTGACTGAGAGAGGTGAAGCTAGTCTTGAAGCCTGTGCTATTTACAATTAAAGTCACCTGCCATCCTAAAGGACTTTGAATTTTTCATTCTGGGTGAAATGGGGCTCCTGTGGGATTGGAGCAAAGGAGAGACAGTGGTGCTGTCCCTGTGGAGAAGATTGCTCTGGCAGGGACTCAGGTTAAGATGGTATAGGTGAAAGAGCCAGATCTGGTGCACTTTGTAGGATTTCCTGGTGGACTTCATGTGGCGTGTGTCTTAGTTACTTCCTCATTGGTAGGACACAGTACCTGACACTGACACCCACAACTCTTACAGAGGAAAGTTTTGTTTTGGCTCATAGTTTGTAGAGGTTTCAAAACGGTTGATAGTTGGCTGGTTCCAAGGCATGGCAGAGGGGAAAGAGCTCATGGCAAGGCAGTCAGGATTCAGAGCAAGATCAAGGGAGGGAGAGGAGATAAGACCCTTCCAGGCCACACCCCCAGTGCCACCAGGCGTTACTTCCCAACACCACATTTAGCTGTAAACTCATCCCAGCCCCATGATCCAGTCACCTCCCCAGAGCCCCCTGGTGAGCTCAGGAGGCTTTGGGCGGACATGAAGATACGAACTGTAAAGGTGAAGGAGGATCACACCCATGGAGTCACTGGGGGGTTTGATGTGGAGTGGAAAAGTAGGAAATTGCAGTGACGAAAGAAGGTGTGGCCTGGGGAAGCTGGTTGCTGACAGCACAGTCAACTTCTTTCAGAGTTGTCTGCATTTGTTGTGTCCCAAGCAAGAGAGAACACAGCAGGGACTTTCCTAACCATCACAGATGTGGCTGCCCACTGTTTTTGATGAGGATGAAACCTAAAGAATTCTGTCCATGGTTCTTTTAATAAGTGGCTTATTTTTCATTTTAATCTTAGGTTGATTAAAGATAATAGCATGATGGGATTTTATTGTTTTTTGCCCCTCTCATATATAGCTTAACCGAGCAGAATTTAAAGATCAAGATGATGAAGCTCGAGTTCAGTATGAAGGATTACGACCTGGGATGTACGTCCGAATTGAGATTGAAAATGTCCCCTGTGAATTTGTGATGAACTTTGACCCCCATTACCCAGTAATCCTGGGTGGCTTGGGCAACAGTGAGGGCAACGTGGGGTATGTGCAGGTGGGTGCCCTTGTTGTGAAGGTAGTTGGGGCATGGGCAGGTTCACTGTGTATGACTACTGGGTTGAGCGTGCTCTCCACTGTGTTGAAATACTCTCTCTCAGATGCGTCTGAAGAAACATCGCTGGTATAAGAAAATCCTGAAGTCTCGAGATCCAGTCATTTTTTCTCTTGGGTGGAGGAGGTTTCAGACCATCCCACTTTATTACATTGAAGACCACAATGGCCGACAGAGGCTTCTGAAATACACCCCGCAGCACATGCACTGTGGAGCAACCTTTTGGGGTAAAATGCAGTTAAAATAACTTGGTTTGTAAGATTACACTAATACATATTATTTATTAGACCTTATGATTAAGTTTTGCTCTTTTCTTTCATAAACTCCCAGTTTGTCATGAGATTTGTCTCCTTGAGTGAGGGGTTGGAGTATATACATAAAACAGAATCCAAACGTGGCTCACTCTGGCTTGTTTCCTTTCCTTTAAGGTCCTATCACTCCACAAGGAACTGGGTTTTTGGCAATACAGTCCGTCAGTGGAGTAATGGTAAATGTCTTGGATATTTTATTTCATAGATTGTTTGAAAAGTTGATCTTGAATTTGTGTCATATACACGAATCTTCAAGTTCATTTTTAGTGTGTAATATATAGTAAATTTCTCTTTGTTTTTGATTTTCCTATGTCTTTTTAGAAGGGTTTGGGAGTAGAAAAGAGTGGTTTAGAAAAATTATACTGGCATAGGTGACACTGTTCTCATGCCTTGAAGGAACATTGGAGCAGTGTTCTCCATGGGCTGGCACTGTTCCTGTTCTGGGGACACAGGGCAGCCAGCTCACCAGGGGCAGCTCTTGGGGAGGCTGAGCAAACGTAAGCCCTCTGTGTGAGACTGCTCAGAGCAAGTATCCCAGGAATGAGGAGGAGGTGGAAGAATCTACCCCCAGAAGTCCAGAATTTAGCTTTTTATAAATTACAGCTAAATTTAGCTCTTCCTCTTCATTCCAAATTGACCTTTATTGTGAAGTCACTCTCAGGAGGGCCTTGGAGCCATTGCTGTCAGTTTGACTACCAGTGTTGCAGCTTTTGATGCTTTGCTGAAATACTGTTTGACACATTCACATGCTCTCTTATTCTTTCTTAGCTGATTATAAGTGAAGTGAACTTTGATAACTTAGTGCCTCACAGAGAGTTGTAGATTTTCTCCAGTTGATTATGCAGGCAGGGTCTCATTATGCAATTCAAGCTGGCCTTTAACTCGCTATGTAGCTCAGGCTAGCCTCATCCTACTGATATGTTATACTCAAATTTTGGGGGTTTCTTTTAGCCTGATTTCCGGATAGCTGCAACGGGAGTTGTCCTTGATCTGGATAAATCTATAAAAATTGTGAAGAAATTAAAGCTAACTGGTTTTCCATATAAAATTTTCAAGAATACTTCATTTATTAAGGTCTGTATATCTATCTATTGACATACTTATAAATGTTTATATTGTCCATGGAAGCCTGCAGTACAAGTTCAAGATCCCTTATCTGAAATGTTTGGGACCAGAAGTGTTTCAAAGTTTAGATTTCTCTAGATTTTAGGAAATTTACATACACATAATAAGATGACTCGCATGTGATTCACATTTACCTTACCCATGTGATCTGAAGGTCACTGTATACAGTGTCGTTAGTGTGCCTACATTGTGACTGGGACTCATACATGACATCAGATGTCAGATTTCCCATAAGTGGCATCATGTCTGCCTCAGAAAATTTCACTTCTTGAAACATTTTGGATTTTCCTAATCTAAAATATGGGCCTAATGGGTTTTAGCATAGTATTTGAATGGTTTCCTTTGGTATTTTTTAGTTGACTTCTTTGTGTTTGTGTCTGTGTCTTTGTGAAATATTCTTTAACACTGAAAGTGAAGTCGAGATACTTAGTGCCTGGGGCGCTTGTTACTTCCAGGAGATCCTGTCTCACAACTAATACCAAAAACTTATGTCAGCTCCTCTGGGTTTGTGTCCCACCCTTCAGTTTTGTGTTAAGAAAGGAGGAAAATCATACATCTGTCTAACAGTAAAGTAGAAAATACAGACAAGGTGGAGGGAGGGAGGGGTCAGAGGATGAAAAAAGGAATGGAGATAGGTTATGTACATGCACCAACTCCACATGGAATGTACACATGTACTACACACAGGTACTAATAAACTAAAAAAAAAAAAAAAAAACAGGTTGCAGGAAACTTGACAAGGTTTCAGAGAATGGGCACAATGTTTTACAGTATCTGGAGAGGGTAGTTGGAGCAGCATTTGTTGAAAGTTTCCTTAGTGGAAATGTTTTCCTTAAAAACAGTTAAGATCCCGAGGGCTGGGGGTGTAGTTCACTGGTAGAGCACAGCAGGGTACCATCCCCAGCACCACAGGGGGAAAAAAAGAGGATTCTAAATGTTCTTGTGATGTCAAGTAATGATACCACCAGCACCTGCCTAACTCTTTTTACTTTAAATGGATGAACCTAAATGATAGAATGTGAGCTGCAACCCAGCCTGCAGGGTGCCAGCCGCGGGTGTTCAGTGCCTCCAGCAGATGCATCTCTGCTCTTTCTTCTGCCAGGGTACCAGTGATGAGCATGTTAATGAGCCCACAACAGTCTGAACTGATGTTACTTTGGAAAAGTAAAATAGAGCTGTTGTACTTCTTGACATAGTAATGTCATTTTTATGGAGGAAAATACTTTATTTTGTCCCCCTTCAGTGAGGTGCTTTATTTTTTAACCAATGATGAACTCAGAGGTAAAGTATATGATTTTATGTGTATGTACTTTTCTGTTCATTTGCCTGTAGGGAATGTTTAATTCTGCCTTGGAAGTGGCCAAATTTGAAGGTGCTGTGATTCGGACTGTCAGTGGAATTAGGGGACAGATCAAGAAAGCACTGCGGGCTCCAGAGGGGGCTTTCCGGGCCAGCTTCGAAGACAAGCTATTGATGAGTGGTAAGCACACTGTGAGGTGTTCACGACACTATGCTGTCTTTCATTGCTGACACCTAGCCAGCGTCGAGTAGAAGTTGGAGTTAGGTGTCTTAGAGTCAGCGCCACCTTTGCCCAGTTAGAGCATCTTGTACCACTGCCAGTTAACAGTGCCTGCAGCTTCTGGCTTCACACCCTGTGAAAGGTGTGTGATGCACAAGAATAGTAAACTTGGTGTGAGGTAGAGAAATTTGGGGTGAGTTTGTCTGTGTGTGAGACACACAGAGGTGGATATGAATCTTGTTTTGAAACTGTTAAGTTTCCTCTTTTCTAGATATCATCTTCATGCGAACATGGTACCCTGTGTCCGTCCCAGCCTTTTATAACCCAGTTACATCTCTGCTGAAACCAGTGGGTGAGAAAGACACTTGGTCAGGAATGCGGACCACAGGTCAGCTCAGGCTTGACCATGGGATCAAGTTGAAGGCCAACAAAGATTCTCTGTATAAGGTACAGGGCATGCGTGTGTGCATGTGCGTGTGTGTGTGTGTGTGTGTGTGTGTGTGCGTGCGCATGCATGCACACGTCAGGGAAGACGGCACAGCTGTGCTCTCCGCAGTCACACCAGTGCTTTTATGTGCAATGTCCTGTGTGCTTTGAATTTTCAAGTATAATGTTAAATTTGTTGTTTTTTTATATATAAAATGTTAAATTTTAACTGTTGTAAATCGATCGAATATTTTGGAAAGGAACACAGAAAAATAGTAGTTGTTTTTTTTTGGATTAGTAAAGAATTTAAACTGTGTACCTTTGAGGTTTACAGCATGATGTTTTGGGATATACTGGATAGATAGTATTTACCACAGTGAAGCAAATGAGCATATCTACCATCTCACATAACTTTGTTTTGTGTGACAGCAGTTAAGATTACTTATTTTAAGAAACTTCCAAATACATGACATTTTTGGCTATAGTTCTCATGTGGTATATTAGATCTGTATCTATGTTCATCTTACATGTCTGCCATTGTGTACCCTTGGACCTGCATCTCCTCATTTCCTGTTAACTATTTTATGTCTTTGGAGAAATTTCTGTTCAATCCCTCAGCTCATGTTTTAATCTGGCTGTTTTCTGCTGTTCCCTTGTATAAGTTCTGTGAAGTTTGGTTATTAACTCTCTACACATAAAAGGTTACAAGTATTTTTTTTCCAGTCAGTAAGTTGTCCCTTTCATTTTGTGGTTTCTTTTGCACTACAGAAACTTCTTAGTATAATGTAGTCCCATTATTTAGTTTTGCTTTCATAGCCTGGCTTTTGATATAATATCCAAAAAGTCGTTGCCAAGGCTAATGTACCTGTGTTCTCTTCTAGGAGTTTTCAGGTTTCAGGTGTTACATTCAGATCTTCACCCATTGTGCATTGGTTTGTGTGCAAGAGTTCGTCTTACTCTTTTGCATCTGGAGATCCAGTTTTCTAGCACCACGTATGGACGGATGGGACCTTCCTTTCCTTGTCATGTCCTCTTGGTTGCCCTTGTCAAGAATTAGTTGATCAGGGGTGCGGGATTTAGCTTAGTAGTTCCGCCACCTGCCTTGCAAGTGCATGGTCTCGAGTTCCCGAGTTCGATCCCCGGTACCAAAAAAAAAAAAGAATTAGTTGATCTGTATGTTTGGAGTTGCTTCTGGGCTCTCCCTATCATTATTTTCTTTACAGCTTAACAATGCATTTGAATAGATTGTTTTAATCCAAGACATTCAGTTGTTTTGTAGTGGCACATCGCTGGGTGTGGTGGTACATGCCTATAATCCCAGCACTCAGAGTCTGAGGCGGATCTCCACTAGTTTGAGGCCACCCTGGGCTATATAGTGAGTTCAAGGCCAGCCTGAACTACATAGTGAGACCCTGTCTCAAAAACCCAAAAAAGGGGTATTTTCATAATAATCAGTCTGCCATTATGGTAGAAATGGTCTTTCATATTAGATGGTTTATTGTAAGATTTTGTATAGTCTTTCATGAGTTTTTAGTGAAATATACTTGAGGTGTGCTCATTATCAACCTGTGACACTTCTTTTTTTAGGAGATTTCTCTGGATTTTTAAATTTTAAACCAATTTGGGTGCCTGAACAAAAGATATTGACTATTACTCATATACTTACTTATTTATGGTGAGACAAGATCTTCCTGTGTTGCCCACTGGTCTTGTGCTCAGGTGATCTTGCGTCTGCCTCCTGGATAGCTGGGATGTCCATGTGTGCTGTGCTCCCAGTCTCTTTTAACAGTAGAAGCATAGCAGTCTTCTCTGAATAGTTGATGTTGACCTTTGGTTTGCCTTGAGCAAAACTCTCAACTTCCTGCTAATATTTCTGAGGCATTTAAAAATTTGGTTGTCTTAATTTAAGTATAGAACTTTTAGTGCTCGCTTCGGCAGTTCATACACTGAAAAGTATAGAACTTTTTTTTTTGGTACCAGGGATTGAACTTGGGACCTTGCGCTTGCAAGGCAGGCAGTGGAACCACTGAGCTAAATCCCTGGCTCTAGAACTTTTATCACCTTGAAAATTCCATGTTGAGTTTGCCTTCCTGTGCTGCTTAAATTTCATTTTTCTCTGCCAGCCTTCTAGCAGAAACAAAAATTTAAACTTCTTAATTACAGGCAGGAATAGGGATACTTCAGCTGCTGAGGAATAACTGTGTTCTTCATCTAGAGAGGTTTAAAATGAGAGGCTAGCCAGGTCATTCATCTTAGGCTGGAAGAACACCAGCTCAGTGCCTCAAAGGTGGGGCCCGAGTGTTTCAGGAGAAGCAGCTTAGGCACACCTCACAGTTTCATCCATGCAAGTGCCCACCAGCACTCTCTTGAACTTTAAGCATACTCTGCATGCTCCTCTACTTTGTGTGGGATGTTGATGTCCCTGGAGGCAGCCATCCTGCATGGGTGATGAATGATGACTTCTGGAGGGCAGCTAATGCTAGTGTTACTGACCTGTGGAGAAGTCAATCCATGGAGAAGAGTTTATGCCAAAGTTTTATATAGACTTGGGTTATAGTTTACATATGTCATAGTTTTTGTTTTATTTTCTCTTTCAGCCAATCCTGAGGCAAAAGAAGCATTTTAACTCACTGCACATTCCCAAAGCCTTGCAGAAGGCTCTGCCATTTAAGAATAAGCCCAAGCTCCAAGCAAAGGCTGGCAAGGTGCCCAGGGACAAGTGGAGGCCTGCTGTCATTCGAGAGCCTCACGAGAGGAAGGTACTGTGAGCGATGGATTATTGCCTTCTGTTTGGACATGAAAGTTGTGCTCTTGGTAGCACAGTCAGCATTTCCACTGTGCACCGAGTCTTCATTGGGGCCACAAGGGTCCTGGATCCATAGCTCAACCATGCTGTGTATGGGTTTGAATCTGGAGTGGGGCAGATGGTGAGGGCTCCTCTCTTGGCTGGTGGATAGAGTATCCACAGAATGGTGAACAGAGGTGGTTTTATGGTAGGGGTAAAATGTACTCACACACATCTCTGTGCAAGTTGTGCTTTCCGAGATCAGAATGCCTCTTCACTTGGTTAACCTGTATGTGGGTTGTGGACTGAATCCAGTTTTGGTCCTGTCAGCCAGGTGTTCAGGCCCCAGAAGTGTAGGTCATACATGTGCCACAGCTGAATGAGTGGTGTTTACAGGCTTTGTCCTTGCAGATCCTGGCACTGCTGGATGCTCTGAGCACAGTGAACAGCCAGAAATTGAAGAAGGCCAAGGAGCAGCGGCATCTGCATAATAAGGAGCATGCCAGAGTGAAGCAGAAGGAGGAGGAGGAGAAGCTGAAGCGGCAGAAGGACCTCAGGAAGAAGCTTTTTAGAATTCAGGGCCAGAGGGAGAGAAGGAATCAGAAGTCCAGTCTGAAGGGAGCTGGGGGCAGTTGAAGGGTCCTGTAAGGTGGAAAGGCTGGCTTTGGCTCCACGGAGATGGATGGGTCTGAGTCTCATAGTGCTTGTTCATAAGTCGGGGCCCTAGAGCCCAGGAGAAACCTCTGCTGGATGCATCACCCCATTTGTGCCTTCAGGAGGAGAAATGGGAAGACTACTAGTAGGATTATCGCTCATTCTCTGCACCCTGTGATGTGGGGATTTGAAACAGCGTAACTTATCATTGTATTATCTTCTGCCTTTCTCAGTTGAATAATTTTGTCCTATAAAAATACCATTAAAATATTTTCCAGTTAATTTTGGCTTAGTGGTTTTCATTAGGAATGAATGCCTGACAATTGCTTGGGAATAATTGTTTGCTGTACTGTCTTCATGATGAGTCTTCTAAGAGGGAAAAATACTAACTCTAACTCTTAGTTTTAATGTCAAATCTTATAGAAGGCTGTGTTTGTTTTTATTTAGATTATGTCTGTTGGAGTCATTGATCACTGACCCTCATGGAAATACTATATCGTATTCATATATTTTATATATTAGTTTCATAGCTAGATGATAGTAAATACTTCTCTAAAGCTTTAGAGGATTGCTATCTCACATGCCTATAACAGACCGTGGAAATGGAATATACCGATGAAGTAGGCTTCTTATGCTTGTCCATTACATCTTCCTAGCTGAATTGCTTTTCTTAATTGAACTTAGTGATGGATGGGTTCATCTGTACATACTATTAGGTCTGATGTGTAATTGTGTGATCATATGTTGGTGTAACATACCTGACCTGTATATAGTGTATATATTATCTGGTCATTTGTTGCATTTCCATATATGACCTGATCCTCTGTGATGTGATCAGAGAGAGAGTCATGTACAGTGCACACTTTGGTTTCCCCCAATGGTAATGTTACGTAAATATCAGTTGATGTTGACCTTGATACAATCTGCTGATTTTTTTCAGCTTTTTTCTAGCTTTACTTATATCTGTGTATGTGTGTGTAAAAATATGGAACACTTTACACATTTGTGTGTCATCTTTTTTTTTTCCCATCCTCTGACAAAGGCTTTACTGGTAACTTTCCACAGTCAAAAAATTTAAAAATACAGAATACAGCAGACAGTATCTCATAGAGAAGTCAGCGTAACAGGGGTTCTTGTCATCGTTGTAAAAAAAGTCCCCCAAAATCTAAGAACTTAGATTTGGTGGTGGACAGACTCTGATCCCCCTACCAAATGAACCAAATTAATCCAGCAGATAATTCAAACCAAGGGAGCAGGTAGAGAAGGAATCAGATTTGTAAGTAACTGCTTTTGAGTTTGGGCTAGGCAGTGTCTCTTACTATAACTATCACCATGTGTTCCTCTTCCAGCTTGCTCAATGTCCTCAGTGCTGACTGGAGGTACTGCTGGGAGAAGTCTCAGGGCAGGGAGGCATAGGGCATGCCTGTGATGTCTTCTGCCCTTGGACACCCGCCACCCCCACCCCACACACACTGGGAGGCTGATTACCCCTGCAGCCTGCTTCTGTTTCAAGTAGACCAGGTTCCTGAGAAGCCGCCTCTGCAGGCCTGGCTCCTCTGTGGCCATCACCTCAGTGCCAGGCCCACTGGGTCCTGCCTGGGTAGCTAGGAGCACTGTGTAGCCATTGGAGCTCCCCCTGCTTGATGCGTCGTGTGACCTCGTCAAGCTGGGGTTGGTCTGGTCAAAGGTGCTGGGTGGTCTTCAGCTGGGTCAGCTTGCTCCCAGAAGTGTGGTCTTTGAGGAGACCGCTGATGACTCCCCAGTCCCCCTGTAGGATATGCATAGATGTTGGGAAGCAGCTGTTTTTCAACCCTAAAAGCCCAGTCCAACCCAGTTGCAGCATCTGAGCATACTCTTGAGTGTCTTCAGCTTTTTGGTCTCATGTTTTGGCTCTTCGAGAGGCTTGGGCTCAGCCTCAGTGGTCCAATGATTGTGCTCTCTCTTGTTTTCTTCCCCTGGGAAGAGTCTGTAGCTTCATGGTCGTGGTTGTGGTTGTGGTGGTGGTAGTGGTGGCTCCACTCCTCAGCCCCATGTCTACTGTTGCTCTTGACTCCTTGGTCCGTTCACCAGAGCGGTTCTCCTTATGGCTGTGCTCAGGGGTGTGGTCAGACTGCTGCCCACAACCCTTGGTCCTGCTCCGTTCCTCATAAGGAGAGTGGGTTATCCTTCCCCAGTCACTGGAAAGGCTCCTCTGCCTGCACCTGTCTTCCCAGGGCTTGGGCTCGCCTCTCTCCCCTTCCCCTCCCCAGCGTTTACCACTCCGGTGGTACACTGAACGACTATAACCCTCCAGGCTGTTTCTGCGGTCAGAACTTTTACCGGGGCTGGTCCAGTCCCCTTCCAAAAACATCCGGCGTGGAGGGGTCCTATCCTGCACCCCCAGGTCCACATCCAGGGTTTGGTGCTGGGTATATCCATCTGTGAGAATGTGAGAAGCTCTTAGTGCACAGGGAAGGGTGAGGGCTGGTACTGCTGGGGATACCAAGACTCTTCTGCTTTGGGAAAATCCACTCAGAGCCTTCGGTCTGGACCACACAAAGGAAAGCCCCTCATTTTAGTACAGGCAGCCTGGGCTCCATCCAGGCTCTAGTACTGGATGTAGGCAAAACTATCCTTTGATGTGATCAATGATCCGAATGCTTCCAAAGCAATCAAACTCCCAGGCCAGGGCTGCCAGTGAAGTGTTGGGTCCTAGGCCATCCACCCAGAGGTGAGTTGTCGGGTTGCCTTTGCCATAACCTATCTTAATGGGACTTCTGCCAATCACCGGGCTGACAGAGCCACCTTAGCCCTCTGGGCCATGTCCAGGTTCTGGAACTTTGGGAAAGTATAGGCCCCACCCTGCCCTCGGGCAGGCCTCTTGATGACCACCTCCTCAATCGAAGGCCCAGCGCAGCTCCATCTGGGACATGCTATGGTCCAAGTTGCCGATGAACAGGTTTCATGTGGCCCGCTGGTCGTTCTCAGGCATCAGGTTCTCTTCGCACACGGCCGAGTAGCCACACGGGTGCCCGCGCTCGTCATACAGCCCATAGTAGTCCAGGGCCAGCTCCCAGGATAGCTCCACAGCCCACAGCAGCGGGGGCTGCGGCGTCCAGTAGGAAGGCTGAGGCGGCGTGGCGGGCGCGGGCCTCTTACAGGGGCGGGGACCGGGGACCGCGATGCTCCTACTGGTATCCCCCGAGCAGCGGCTGGTAGCCTAGAGGGTTGGCGGGCGCCTGTGGCGTGGTGGCATCGGCACTACTGCTGCTGCCTCTCCGGCAGCTCCCGCCCCCTCCCAGTGAAGGTACACTGGCTCCACCTTGAACGGGCAGTCTCACAGCAGCAGCTGGTGGGCCTCATGTGCGTCTTGCGGGTGTCGCAAGTTCACGTAGGCCATGCGCCCCAGCTCCAGCTCCGGCGTGTGCCACAGGAGCAGGGTGATCTCGCCCAAGCGCTTGAACTGGTGGAACAGTCGGCCCTCGAGGTGCTCAGGGGGCAGCGCAGGGCTCAAGCTGCTGAGGAGTAGCGTCTTGTACTCGTCCATGGCTGCAGAGCCAGGACCTGCAGGCTCGCCGGCGGCGAGGGCGGCAAGGGTGGCGACAGCGGAGATGCGTGGGACGACAAGGCCGAGGCGCCCGGGTCCCCCGAGTCCTTGCCACCAGCTCCGGAGCCCAAGGAGCTCCGCGCTCACACGGTGATTTGCGTCCCCGGCGCCACGAAGCTCCTCCCACCCGCCCACCCCCGCCGTCCTCGTTACCGCGGGGGCGGGGCTTGTCATGGGCCCAGGCTCGAACTGGATGCTTGGCGCGGCCAGAGGCCTTATGAACCGCTCTCCACCCGTCTACCTCCGCCTCCCGTTCGCGCTCCCGCGGACGCTTTGCCAACGAAGACGAGCCAGGCCCGCTCGGGCTGGAGTCTCCCACGCTCTGGCGCTTCATGGCCCTGGCGGGGCGGCCCGTGGGCTCCTCACAGCTGCAGCGGCGGCTGCCGCCCAGGAGGCCGCGCTCCCAGCGCCGCCATCTTGGACCTGTGTGTCATCTTTGCACAAACTACTAGTTTGTCTGGATCCAATTTTAGTATGTGTGCTGCTAATGCAAGTACCATGTTGCCTCTTACAGCATCACGTGGGCCAAAGAAAGTTTACTTAGGGCTTCCAGGTAGGATTATGAGCAACTGTCCTCGTCTAGGAGCTTATATAAATAACCTAACACTGTCAGTGGGCAAGTGCTTGGCCTTGTGTCTTCCTCAGAAGTGATGGGGTGTGAGCATCCTGCCAGGGCTCTCCACCTGGAAGCAGCTGTTGGAACATGCCCAGACCCTTCTGAGGATTCTGGGTGTACATTTACCCCATTCCCCAGGAGCAGAGGGACTCTTACTGCTTAATATGCCAAACAGATCTGGAGCCGATGCATAAACAAACCCATAAAGCAATTTAACCACCTACCAGTCCAATTATTTAAATAGAGGATGACCAAAAGTTACATATTTTTGTTAACTTTTATAGATAATGAAATATAAAAACAAAACTTTATCAATTTGAGAATCCACTGGTTGAAGTGACACCTGTTCAAGCAATGCCTGGGATAGTACCTAAACACACTGCCCAAGTAACGCCTGGAGTAAACTGTTAAAAGTGATTAATTTCTGTGGTGTTACATGGCATAATTGATACGTAGAATAAGAAACTAACTCAAACCGTACAAAGTTCTGCAGACTATACCACATTTTGCAGTTAAGTAGTTACAAGGCCTCCCAGAATAGATTAAACCTAGTTTTAAAAGTATCTTACACAGAAGTAAATTTGTTTGAAGTGTAAGCATTGCAAATAATACAATATATGTAATTATCACATATTAGCCTGAAGAATGAATGAAATCCTTCAGCAGTGGAGAAAGAAAATGTTTAGGCAGTACTGGGGATTTAGGTCAGTGTCACCACACCTGCCTCCTAAGCGCAAAGTCCTGAGTGCGATCCCCAGTACCAGAAGGAAAAAAAATGTTTAGGCATAATTGCAGGTAATTATAATTTCTAAAGACTGTATATATGTATGATATCTGCTAATATTAGTATTGAAATAATATTATCTTGGCTTATCATATTTGGAGAGCAAAGGAAATGAAAAGTCAAGAAACCTCTTATGCGTGAAAGTAACCGAAAATGGTTATTTTCCATATAGAATTCTTACAGCTAAGGTCCCAGCTGGTTTGGTCAGTAAGCTAAAACTTGGGAGCGGGGATTTGGCTCAGTGGTGCCACCGCCTGCCTTGCAAGAGCAAGGTCCTGAGTTTGATCCCCGGTCCAAAAAAAAAGAAGAAGATAAAATTTGTGCATAGCTTTTATAACTGTATGAAGTTTGGATCCACTTTAGAAGAAAGAGTTATTTCCAAGGGGGACCAGCCTGGGAGAGTTTGGGAATTATTTCTAATGCTGTAGTAATTTGATATCTTTAAGAAATGTATAGAAGCAGCTTCTATCAGAATATGAATTCTATAAAAGCAGAAACTGGGTTGTTCACCTCCTTGGCAGTTAGAGGAGAGCCGCTGAGCATAAAATAAGTGCTTAATATTGGCTTGAAAGGAGGAAGGGAGGGGACGGTACTTAGACGGCTGAAGCATGCCACATAGAGTATGTACGTGCCTTCTAAAATATGTTAACAATTTTATAGAAATATTTCTTAATTGTATTAGACTTTATAAATTGTAAAATGGTTTTTGCTTGCTTTTTTTTTTGGTTGTGATACTATGACACAGATTGATACCATAACCACAGATTTTCATACCTTTGGATCTTTTTACTGTGACTTGCAGCCGTAGGTTTGGGGTGTTTTTCCGCTAAACTGGCCTGTAGTGTGCCTGTCATTCCATACCATTAAAGTAGGTTATGGTGGATCTGCTTGGATAGCTTGTTTCCTATTGGCATACATACTATATTGTTTTTTTTCTTCTTTTAATCACATGAACTTACTTTATTTAAAATTGCTGTAGTAGTGTTTGGGACATGCTATCATTTTTGAAAATAAATGAAGAGAGCCAAGTGGTCTATGCTCAGCTCTGGGGGCTTCAGAGCTTGCCTCTGATGGGGGCCATCTGCGTAGTGGCCCCGACTGCTTATTCCTCTTCTCTGATGTTTTGCCAGATGGAGATATTGTTCAAAACCATAATTCAGAATCTACCTTAAAAGTACTTTAAATCTTTGAAAAATACTTTAGTTTTACCTAGTTTAGTTCACTACCTGGTTTAGTTCAGACTTGTACACTTTTGAAATCCTTAAACTAATAAGATAGAAAACTGAATTGCTGGACTTCAAATTCTAAATATGTTTTGAGTGCCAAGCATTTTCTATTTTGTGCTGGTATATTGTGATTGAAAGCTAGGAAACCTCTGTTGGGTGAGTTTTTTGTTTTTGTGTTTTTGAGATGGTCTGACTAATTCAGGTTGAACTTGAACTCATTATGTAGCCCAGGCTGGTCTTGAACTCACAGTGATCCTCCTATGTCAGCCTCCCAACTGCTGGAATTACAGACATATGCCACTATGCCCGGTTTTAGGTGGGTTTTTGGAGGAATAGTTAAAATATTTTTTTAAGCAAAGTTAAGACACTCTAAATTAAGGTTGCCACTTTTTTGTAGAGAGGGAAAGATGTTTCATACATTTAGTTAGACTAGGTAAGTAGTAACTTTTTTTTGAAGTATTTATTTCAATTTTTAGAAATAATGATGGGTAGCTGGACATGGTGGTGCACACTTGTAATCCAAGCACTCAGGAGGCTGAGCGTGTAGGATTGCCATGAGGTTGAGGTCAGCTTGAACTACGGAGCATGACCTTGTCTCAGTAAACAACAACAACAACAACAACAACAAAAAGTATGGTAAGACACTGTTTGGTCATCTTTCCCATCACTGGGGACACACTGTCCTACACCAGCAGTGGTGAACCTATGAGACACATGCTGCAGTGGGCATGCAGAGCCCTCTCCATCAGCATGTGAGCTAAGTTGACCCAGTGTCACCTAGCAGGCAAGCATCGGATAACAGCGTACATAGAGACCACGTGTGTGCTCAGAAAGAAGTAATGGTGCTAGGTGATGATATCACAAGCCTCAACTCATTAGCCATGACTCATCTGAGCTTTTGTATGGCATTCAGTCTAAAAGGTTCCTATCACTGCCCTACACCCATGACTTGGAGGTTTAATTTGGCTCATGGTTTCAGAGGTTTCAGTCCATGGTTGACTGGCTCCAAGGCAAGAACATCGTGATGGAAGTGTGTGGTAGAGTAGAGCTGCTGCTTAGTTCGTGATCTCTCAGAAGCAGAGCAGGGAACAGTATCAAAGAGGAAAGGGCTAGGAATCACACAGACTCCCCAAGGTCATGCCCCATGACACCTAGAGGTATGCTTTATTAATTCTCTAGGTGTCTCTTATTCCAGTCAAGTTGACAATCAGAATTAATAGTCACTATCCACCCCTTGTCAACTTTTTTTTTTTTTGGTACCAAGGATCGAACTCGGGTCCTTGTGGTTGCGAGGTAGGCGGCAGAACCACTGAGCTAAATCCCCAGCCACCCCTTGTCAACTTGACACCCAAATACCTCACCTTAATCTATACTTAATCTACAAATGAAGGCAATAACAGTTCTACCTAACATGATCAACCATTCCTGTGTACAACCAGTAGGCCTTCCCCACTATTCCTTCCCCAAAGTCTCAACAGTTCCAGCATTGCTCACAAATTGAAGTCAGTGTCTGAGACTCAAGGCAAATTAAGCTGTGAACCACTTGTAAAAATAAAAAACAAGTTATATAGTCCCAAAGTACAGTGGCATAAGGTAAAGATTCTCATTTGAAAAGAGAGGAATAAGGAGATAAAAAAGAATCAGATGAAAGCAAGACCAAAGCCCAACAGGGCAAACATTAAGTTCTGTAGCTCCATGGTGTACCTCCAGAGCACATGGTGGCAAGATGTGAGTTCCAGGGAGCTTGGATGTCCACCCTTATGGCCTTGCTGCTTGCAGCCCACATGACCTTTCTTGGGTTGGCCCTGCTCACTGCCTGTACCTTTCCGTGGCAGGCATTCCACATTCCTGACATCTCCAGTTTTTTAGGTCATCCTTCCCACAGCTACACAAACTGCTCCCTCAGGAGCCCCTTGCCCGGCTACTCAGGCCTTCCTTTGAAATCTGTGTGGAAGGCTTCATGACCCTATAACCCATGCATTCTGCATGCCTAAAAAACTTAGATTATGTGAGTGGTGCCAAGGTCTGTTGTCAACTGGAGTAGTAGCCACCTTGGACCATGGTGGCAGTGGGATCTGAGTGCCTGAATGGTTGAGCATGGTGAAATGAATTGGTGGCCATTCTCAAGCAAGAGACCCAGAACTGTCTATTTAAATGAATGGTTTACACTTCTGCACCCTTGAGCCTATGATGGGGGTGGGTGTCTTGATTTCTGAGTTTTCCTAAAGCCACCTTTCTTCTTCTCCTACACAAAGTTCTTGGTTTTTTCTTTTTCTTTCTTTCTTTTTTTTTTTTTTTTTTGTAGTGCTAGGGATCAAACACAGAGCCTCATGCATGCTAGGTTTCTTTTTAGTGGTGCTAATCTCTTCAACCACACCTACTTTGCCTGCAACTGTACATGTGGTTCCTTTCGGGCCAAAATTTAAGTTTTTCATGTCTTTCTTCTCAGCTTTTTGCCTGAATTCTTAACTATAAATATGGCTAAAAGAAGCCACCACTACCCACACCTCAGCCTGAATTTTGGTCTACCTTGAGATTTCCTTCACTAGATCAATTAGTCCACCACCCATAAACAGCCTCCCAGTCTCAGGATATGGGTAAAATGTAGATATTGCTAAATGTAACATGCATGACTTTTAGTTCAATTCCCAGTAGAGTTCCCATCTGAAACCTTCTGAGCTTGGCCTTTGCCATCCATATTTCTATCAATATTCTGATCTTCTGAATGCCAATCAGAATCATCCATCAATCTCTGCTTTTTTAGGACTTTTAGGGTTCTAGGGCTTCTCTAGTCCACATCTGCAAACCTTTCCAAACTACTGTAAACTAGTTCCAGAGGTTTCTGAACCACACAATATAGTCAAAGGAACGACCCCACTTCTCTGGTCCCAGTTTTCTGTATTAGTTTTCTTGTTGTCTAGACCAAATACCTAACACCCACAACTTAAAGGAGAGGTTTATTTGGGTCATGGTTTTAGAGAGTTTAGTCAATGATTAGCTGGCTGAAAAGTAAGAATATGGCAAAGGGCTTTGTAGAGTAGGGTTGCTCACTTTAGTGTTTTCCAAAAGCAGAGGGGAGCAGTGCCAGAGGAGAAGGGTCCAGAAACCATATATAGTACCCAAAGTCTGGCCTCCGTGACCCAGACACACTTCGAAGTGTGCATCACTAATCTAGGCATCTTAATCCAATCAAGTTGACCATCACAATTAATAGCCATAAATATAAAACATAAAACTTATCATTTTAACTATTTTAATTGTGCAGTTCAGTAGCATTAATTATATTCACAGTGCTGTGCAATCATCACCAGAACTTTTCATCATCCCAAATTGAACCTTAGTATCCATTAAACTCCTTATTCCCTGCCAAGCCAGTTGACCACCATTCTGTTTCCTGTCCTTGTGAACTTGAGACTACTACAAATACTTGATAAAAGTAGAGTCAAACAATATTTGTCTTTTTGTCCATTTATTTCACTTAGCACCATGTCTTCCAAGTTCATCCATGTCCTGAGTATGTAATGATCCACTGTACCAATTTTGTTTATCAAAGGACTTTTGGGTTCTCATGAATAAGACTTCTGAATATTTGTGTAAAAATACTGAGTCTATTCCTTTTATTCTTTGTAGGTGTTCCTAGAAGTGAAATTGCTGGATCAAATATAATTCTATATTTAATTTTTTGAGGAACAATCATGCTGCTTCTACAGCAGCAACACCATTTTACATTCACAAGGGTTCCTGTCCTCACAGTGTGGACACCCTTGTTTTGCTCTGTTTGTTTGAATAGGCAATTTGAATGACTAGTGAGTGCCTGTGACTAGTGGTGTTGAGCATTTTTTTCACATGTGTATTAGCCATCCTTGTATCTTCTCTGGAGAAATATCTAATCACATCCTTGCCCATCTTGGACTCAGGTTGGTTTTTATTGTCACCTTTAGGGTGTAAAGTTATTGAGTCATGAAACTGCCATCTCAGTGAAGGTACAACAGAGTCATTCACACAGAAGCCCCCTGGTGCTGTGGCCCAAACTTCCCCAACTGCTGACCAGACAACTGATGTGTTCTTTATCATTTTAGCTTTGCCACTTCGAGAATGTGATGTGATGGAAAACATGCAGCATGTGATCTTTTGTAACTGGCTACTTTCACTAAATGTAATGCATGGAGGTCGCTACAGTTCTGTATGTCAGTGATGTTCCTTCTGACTATGAAATGGTGTTCAGCTCTACCGTGAGATCACAGACGGTTATCCCTGCAGCAATGGGAAGACATTGCAGTTGTTCCAGACTGGTGATTATGAATATATCACTGTAAACACTTTTGTAGAGGATTTTGTGTGACATAATTTTTTGTTACTCCAGGGTAAAACTCAAGAGTAAGGAGGCTGGGCCACGTGGCTTAGTAGAACTATCAAGCCATTACCAGAATGGCTGTCACTTTGTACTTGCATCAGCAATGAATGAGAGTTTTGAATTGTGTCTTCACCAACACCAACATTGCCAGTTTTCATGTTTTTTATTGTTATTAGTACTATTTTTTGTGGTGCTATGGCTTTAACCCAGGACCCCACACGTGCTAAGCAAGTGCTCTACTCCTGAGCTACATTCCCTGCCTAGAGCCAGTATTTTTATGTTAGCCCTTCTGGTATCATGGTATCTTATTGTGGTTTTAATTTGCATGTCCATAGTGACTAATAAGGTTGAGCATCAAACATGCTTATTTGCCTTCCATATTCATTGTCCTCTTTGGTGAAGTTTATGTTCAAGCCTTTTTCCCACTTTTTATTTGAATGATTTTCTAACTTGACTTCAAGAGGGTTTTCTCCTTTGTGATTCCAGTGATCATACCCAGGCCCTTGCACATGCTAGGCAAGTGCTATGCACTGATCGACACCCCAGCCCCTTGAGGCTTCTTTATATATGCTGGAATAGATCCTTAGTTGGATAGGTGGTTTGCAAACATCTTTTCCCAATCTATAGCTGTCTTTTTGGTGTCTTATCAGTCTTTTTCCAAGTAAGTTAATTTTGATAAGTTTATTAATTTTTGCTCTTATGGATTTTCTACTTGGTTCATGTCTGAACTCTTTCCCTAACCTGAAGTCATGAAGATTTCCTCCTGTGTTTTCTTCTGAAACCTGTATATCTCAGACACACAGCTGCATACCCATATAAACATGTGTACCAAATAAAGAGGAAAGACATGGCAAGTGTAATCCTTGATTCTGTAGATGGCCACATGATCACATAATGACCTTCAATTCCCCATCTGTGTCCTTTTCCTTCAGCAAATTGCAGCTGGCCATTCTGTTCTAGCTGGTGGAGAGACCTAAACATTCATTCCTGAAGATCTGGACCATTACTGACCCTGGCTAGCCCAGCTTGTTGTCGTTTTCCATTGGCCTTAGTCACAACAGCATATGGTAAGACTAAGACATACTCCAAGGGATCCCATGTTCTAGTCATGTTCTTATTTTTTTCCTTTGTGATACTGGGAATTAAATCCAGGACCTTTACACTGAGTTGCATCCCTAGTTGGTTTTGTTTTGTTTTGTTTTTTTGAGGCAGGGTCTTGTTAGTTGTCCATGCTGAGTTTTAACTTGCAGTCCTCCTGCCTTGCTTCCCAGAATGTTGGGCTTATAGGTGTGTACCACCACACCCAGCTGCTATTTTTTTTTTAACCTTTCCTTACCTATTGATTTGGAGACATGAGGAAACTGAAGTGGCTGGGCAGTCTAACCTTTAAATCAGTAGGTTGGTGTTGTGTCTCTTGGTGAAAGTATTTCCCCCTTCTGTACCTAAGAGCCAGGCAAGATGGTCATAAGCTAATGAAACAAGAATCACTAATATTGCTAGTAGATCACTGGGGATAAGAGTGGTACCATTCCCATTGCCACCCTTGATTCCTGGACTTGTGAATCCTGGCTATGGGAGAGACAGTACCATATAGCGTAGATGCTCACTCAGAGCATATCCAGCCTTCAGGAGCACCTTGCCCCAGCCTTTAGGTGTTGCCTCCCGGTTGGAGCAGTGAGCCCTCAAAACACCATTCCTCTGTTTTACACATCACTTGCTTCAGAAGGATGGGAAACATAAGACCAGTGATTCCATGGGCATTTGGGCCACTGTTGTACTTCTTTTACTGTGAAGCGAGTTTCTTGATCAGAAGTAATACTGTGTGGGATAGCATGATGGTGGATAAGCCACTCTAAATCCATAGATGGTGATTTTGGCAGAAGCACTGCATTCAGGGAAGGTAAGTGTGTCTATTATAGCAAGAAAAAAGTGCTGCCCCTTCTTCGATGGAAATGGTCCAGTGTATCAGCTACCACCAGGTAATGGTGATATTCTGGGGACTCACTGTTAGTCTCTGCTACTGGCATTTGGTCACTTAGTGGTGGCCATAGCCAGGCTGGCCTTGGTGAATGGAGCTCCATGATGCTGAGTCTACGTGCAATCTCCATGTTTCATGACCCACTGGTGATGACAGGTGGCTGGGAGAATAGGCTGACTGGTGCCCACAGTGGAGGTCACCTTATCGATGGGATAATGAAAGTCTTCCTCTGCAGAGTCACCTGTTGGTGAGCATTTACATAAGACACAGATATCTTCATGTGTTCACCCATTCAGAGAGCTCTATATTGCTTTATCAAATTTCTTTGTCACCAATATTCCAATTTTGCATCGTCCAAGTCCCTGACCTTCCAGCTATATCATTGGCCACAGCCTATGTGTATAATCCCATGTTTGGCCATTTCTCCTACTAAGGCATGTGCACAACCAGCTGTCTGCCTGGAGTTCTGGCCACAGGGAAAATTCTGCGTCATGATTATCCTACAGGGACATCCCCTAGGGTGCTGTGGTGCTGCAGCTGTCCACTTTTGGGTAGTGCCTGCATTTCATGCAAAATCATCTGTATACCTGGCCCATGCCTCTTCCTGTTAACTGGTCATAGGCAGCTCCTCATGGGGCCATAGGTACAGGCAGAGAGGGAGTGTAACAGGAATGGGGACCGTGCACATTTGGGCCAGTTCATGTCAATTGTGTCTTCAGGGTGCTTAGGCTTAATCTCATGCATACCACTTCCCATTTGATGAAGAAGGGTGTGCCGGTTACTCTGATTGTCACCCTTACTGCTTTAAGAGATGCTTGGCAAAGTGAAGGGGGTTGAGGGGCCACTGACTTCACCAGGGGGTTAACCCACTGATGAGTTCATAGCTGAATGGGCTATTAGGCGGTGGGGCTTAGTTGAAAGAAGTGGAACATGGGGTGGTATATCTGGCCCCTGAGCCCTTCCTTCCTAGCCCTTCCCCTGTGCTCTGCTTCCCAGCCACCATGAAGTGATCCCCTTTGCTCCATTATGCTCTTCTGCCATGATGTTCCTTCCTTGGAGCAAGCTGACCATGGACTGAAACCTCTAAAACTGTGAGCCAAATCAAACCTTCCCTCCTTTAAATTGCAAGTGTCAGGCAATGTGTCCCAGCAACCAGAAAGTAATACAGAATACAGAGGGTTCTGTACAAACCCAGCTATATGGCTGAGTGGCTCAGATGAGAGACAGTTCCTGATGGGTAGGTCAGGCTGCATGGTATCTTGATGACCTATGGTTAAGCATTCTGGCTCCACAAAAGCCAGCGGCAAGCCAAGGGCTGATTCTCTAGAGGGAACCAGTTACCTGCAGAGCATAGTAGGGCCTCACTCCAGAGTCCTAAGGGCTTATGCTATGATTCACCTACCAGAGCCCGATCAGCATTCCTACCTGCACTGATGCCAACACCTTCAGATCTACTGGGCCATGTGGCCAGGTGGCAGAGGAGCTTGCACCATATCCCAGGCCTATTGCAGAGCTTTCTCCTGTTATGGCCCTCATGCAAAACAGCAGCTTTTGGAGTCACTTGTTACAAGAGCCAAAATAACACACTCAAATGAGAAATGTGCTTCCTCAAAAATCCAGAGGCCCACTAGGCCTGGTGCCTCTCTTGTGTTATAAGAGGGGACAGATCAACAACTGTCTTTATCTTGTAAGTGATGGCTCAGCATACCCCAGGCCTCCAGACCCTCAGGAACTTCACTGAGGGAAAAGCTACTAGACTCTTATCAAATTGATTTCCTGCTCTCTGATGGGGAAATGTCCTAGTAAGTCTGGCACAGTTGCTACTTGTTGCTCTCTAGGTTCATTCAGCAGAATGTCATTGCTGTCCTTAAGCAGTGTGAAAAGAAAAAGTCAGATGAGATCCCTGTGAACTGAATTAAGTCAGTGCAGAAAGCTGGAGTGCTGCAAAATGGACAGCAAAGGTGCATTGCAAGCTGAACTGCTCTGTGTGAAGAAAGATAAACTGACCAGATGGGTACTGCTCATTGGGCTCCAGCAGACCTGTCAATATATTCAGTTGCTACATCTTGTACAGCAGCTGTAATTGGAGTAATCACCTGGTTAACCTCATAATAATCCAGTATCTGGGTCTTGAAGCTCACAGAAGGGGTGGAGGTGGGTCCTGAGGAGTCCTGCACTGCCTTGTGTGGCCCCATCTCTGTGGAGGCCACAACAGCTTCCTCATGCAGGGCAGGTGACCCCAATGGGGGACAGCAAGGCCTCCTGCACTGGCAACTGAGGCTCCTCATGATTAGGAGGCTCCATGTTTTCAGCTCTCCCAGGGTCTTCTCACTTATGCGTCTCCAGCACCTTTTCCTTTTCCATGTTCCTTCCTTGTCAGTGTGGGACTGGGAGTGCAGTCAGCCTCAGGATGAGATTCTGAGTCTGTTCTCAGCAATCTTGGGAGCTAGGAGGGCTGCAGCAGGGCAGTTAGAAGTTTTCAGGTGTCTGTGACATTTGACCTAAGAATATGGATCCTTAAGTGCACCTTTTTTTTCCTCCACATTGTCCCATGACAGTAGAAGAAATAAACTGATCTCATTATGTTCCTCAGCTCACTAAGCATAACACTAGGTTCCATAAACCCATCCCTTACTTTTCTACTGTAAATTTTTACTTTAGCATATACTGGCTGGCTGTGTGTCATCCTAGTACCTTTCCTTGAGGGACGCAGGAAGCAATCTTTGTGTTTATCCACTTGGTATGATGAACAGTAAGGTGTGTTCACATGTGCAAAAGTACCAAACCTGGATTTGCATCCACATTATGCTCCATCTAACAAGTTTGTGTATGCTTACCTGAGTACCACAAAGGGTATAATACACCCACATCACTCTAGAATTTATTTTTTTTTAATTTTTCTTTTGATTTTCCTGGTAGAAGTAGCCCAATTCAGTACAATGGCATGTGGAAAACCAGATTTACAAGTTTTAGAGGAGGTCAAAAGTGAATCATCAGATTACTTATGAATGGATGATGAAGATGACTTATTATGGTAAAATACATTTTTCATAACAGAAGAGTGGTGTGGCTAGATGATGACGACAGTGACAATGACGATGATGATGACTTTGATGTTGGCCATGTGAGCCAAAGTTCCCATGACAGTGCAATGGAGCAAGAATCAACTGATATAGATACAGGGAATGCAGACCTGCTTGTTTCAGATGATGAAAAAAACACCAATGTGAGTACATATTTGACCAGTTGAAATGTTGCAAAATGGTCGCACAGCCAAATGGAATGATCCAATGTTAGAACTAGGCTCAAACACATAATGAGGGTCTTAGCAGGGGTGAAAGACATTGAACAGAATGCCAGCACTGCCATTCAAATTTGGAAATTGTAACAGACAAAATGCTAGATGATGTTGTGAAATACACAAAGGTTGAAATACAAGTAAAATGTTCTGTATGCACCAATAGCCATATTAAAAAATGTACTTATTACAACACCTCACTAGCTGAACTGAAGTATTCATAGATCTGCTGTACTTAGCAGGGATTTCTCATGGTAATCATAGGAATGGAAAAGTGATGGGTCAAAATGTAGCATAAAAATTTATGACCTTTTAGATGTCAAGACTTATTATGCTTTTCAATTTAGAAATTTATCCTGACTCAGCCATCAGGTTCTTATTCATATAGTAAATAAACCGAATGATGCTGTGAACAGATTTGTTGCTCTTCTCTCCCAAACTAATCAGGACCTAACATTTGATAATTGGTTTACCAGTTTCCAATTGATATTACAATTGCTAACAGAGCACAAGTTGACCAGCACAGGAACTGTATGCAGGAACAGAGCAGAAATTCCAAATGAAATGTTGCAATTTCAAAACAGAGAATTGTATAGTACCATGTTTGGATTTCAGAAAGATTTACACTGGCCTTGTATATGGCAAAGAAAAACAAACTGGTACTGCTGATGTCAACATTGCACCATGATGGAAATATTGACAGGGAAACCTCAACAAAATGGAATCCTGACATGGAAACTTTCTACAACAAAACCAGGGGTAGAGTAGATGTTGTTGATGAGTTATGCAGGAACTATGATGTCACTTGAAACACAAATCATTGACCCATTGTTGTGTTTTACTCGATCCTAAATGTGTGTGGCATAAATAGTTTGATAGTTTAAAAGGAAAATAACAAGTGCAAAATACTATGGAAAAATTTTCTTAGAGGATTGGGACTGGAACTCATAAGAGATTGATAGCAGAGGAAAAGCAAAATGTTTCTGCCCAGGGAACTATGCAAAAAAATTGTGGAGCACACTGGTGAGTTGAAAGGTGAACAGGCAGGCACAGCATCTCAAAGATTTTCTAGGGCAACAGGAAAACCAAAAAGCTGTGAACTATACCCTACAAGAAAGGACAGGAAAATAAAACATACATGCTATCTGTGTAAGCAATATTTGTGTATGGAACATTCAATTTTCATGTGTGAAGACTGCCTTGGTTGTGACAGTTGAAGCAAAGATTATTTTTGTGATCATGTTCTATTGGTATTTTCATTGTAGTTCACAGAGGTTTCTATTTCTGATATTGTCCCTTAGCTATTATAAGCAAGTAAACAGCTGATGTGAAAATGTTGTTGTTCATTACACATTTGATATTTTATTTTATTGATATCTTATTTTACTGCTAAGTGTGCATTGTACAACATAGTAGGAAGCTCCTGAAAAAACAGGAAAAGAGGTGACAAGAATGGCCTGCCACATAGGAAAGGAAAGCCAATCACATGTGCCGTCAGTGTAAGCAAGACATGTGCATGGAACATGCAGTTGTCATATGTGAAGACTGCCTTGGTTGTGACAGTTGAAGTAAAGATTATTTCTGTGGTAGACTTTTGTTTGTATTTACATTGTAGTTCACGTAGGTTTTTTGTTTGTTTGTTGTTTTTTTTTGTACCAGGGATCGAACTTGGGACCTTGACCTTGTGAGGCAGGCGGCAGAACCACTCACATAGGTTTTTATTTCTGATGTTGTCTTTTAGGTTTTGTAAGCAAGTATACAGCTAATGTGAAAATGTAAATGTTTATTCTAAATGCACAATACATATGAGGAATTTTATACTTTATTTTATTGATATTTTATGTTCCTGTTAACTACACATTATATAATATAATAAGAACCTCCTGACAAAACAGCAAGACCAGCGAGATCTCAAAAATGTCCTACAAAAAGGCCAGGAAAGCATAACACTTGTGCTGTCAGTGTAAGTGATACATGTTTATGGAACATGCTGTTGTCATGTGTGAAGAGGGCCTTAGGTGTGATAATTGAAGTAAAGGTTTTTTGTAGAGTGCTATTGGTATTTTCATTGTAGTTCATACAGGAATTTATTTCTGTTGTTCTTTTTTACACTTTGTACAGCAAAAAAGTCGATGTTGAAAATTTGATGATTTTTATAAAATGTTTCAATATATATAAAATATATATTTATAGCAATATAATTAATATATTAAAATAAAAATATATTTGATATACATGATATATGTGTAATATATATTTGATATATATAAAATCAAATATATAAATATTGAAAATCAAATATATAAATATATATTAAAAATTCAATACTTTATTTTTGTGATTTTTTTCCTGCTAAGTACCCACTGTTTAATATAATAAAATTCAGCCAGGGATTTAGCTCAGTGGTTCTGCCACCTGCCTTGCAAGTGCAAGGACCCATACCAAAAAAAATATTCATAAAATTAAAATTGATAATTCATCAATAGAAATATTGTAAAGAATAAACATAAGACACCCATGTTTATGCCCCTTTATGATAAAATTTGTGTTATGCTCCGCTTTGCCAAAAATGCTTCGAAGTATACACTCAGCCATGCAGATCCTGTGCCAGTGATGCATCAGGAGTATGTAATGTGACACTATGTGTGTCTCAACTGTGCTCTCTTCATGACTGGAAACACAGCCTTTGGATCTAGTCACAGCAAGGGCAGCCTGTGCCCCAGTTAAATTAACACATAGCACAATAGCCAAAAGGAGGTGAGTCTAGGGGCTCATGGGTAACTTTTAGGGTTACTCCATAGTTTTTCTGGTACTTACCCATTTCTTGAGGCTCTTCAGCCCTCCATCCAAGAAATGAGACTCCTTACCATCTTAGTCACTTTCCCATCACTGGAACAAAATATGTGACACCCACAATGTACAGGAGATGAGCTTTAATTTGGCCACACTCCAGTCCATGCCCACTGGTTCCAAGGCAGAAATAGCATGGCAGAGAGGCCTAGTGAAGAAAAATTGCTCCACCCATGGCATGCAGGAAGCAGAGAGGGAAGGGAGGAGTCAGAGACAAGAACACAACCTTCCCAGTCATGCCACAGTGCCCTGCCTCTTCTGACCAGGCCCCACCTCTAGACTGTTTGCTTTGGGTTTTATTCCTCCATTTCTAGGTTTTTTGATTATTGATTTGAGAACTTTTCTCTTTTCCACTCTAAGCATTTAATGCTATAAATTTCTATCTCAGTTCTACTATCACTGCTTGCCACAAATTAAAATAAGCTCTATTTTTATCTAGTTATGTGCATTAAAAATTGTTTTTAGGGCCAGGGATTTAGCTCAGTGGTGTCCCCACCTGCCTCGCAAGTGCAAGGTCTCAAGTTCGATCCCTGGTACCGAAAAAAAAAAAAAAAGAAAGAAAGAAAAATTAAAAAAATAAAAAAATAAAAATTGCTTTTAGGCTTTCTCTTGGTCCACATTTTATATAAAAATGTGTTATTTAATTTTCAAGTGTTTGGAGATTTTCCTGTTATCTTTCTGCAATTTATTTCTATAGTGATTTTATTATGGGCAGAAGATATATATTGTATGATTTCAGTCTTTAAAACTTGTTAAGGTTTATTTTAAGACCCAGAATTTGTTTTATAAGACTTTCAAAATAACATGTGTTCTGATGTTGTTGGATAGAGTTTTCTATAAATGTCAATTTTATCCAGTTGGTTAATAGTATTTACTTATGCTGATTTTGTTTTAATCTAGGAAAGCTGCAACCTCTGAGAGTGATATGTTGCTATCTTTAGGTATAATTGTGTTTTTCTATTTCTTCTTTAAGCTCCATCAGGCTTTGCTTCCTGTGTTTTGGAGCCCTGATGTTTGGTGTGTGCACATTTAGGGTCAGCATATGTTTTTGATGTATCAATCTTTTTATCATTAGGTAATATTCCTCTTTTCCTGTAGGAATTATCTTTGCTAGGAAGCCTACTTTGTCTCACATTAACATAGCAAGTCCTATATTTTTTAAAATAACATTGTTTTACATGAAATATCTTTTCCTGTTCTTTCATGTCAATCTACCTGTGTTGTAATATCTGAAGTCAGTTTCTTATGGACATGACATAATGGCGTCACGTTTTCATACTCACTCTGCCTATTTCGGTGTGTTTCCGAGATTTGCCAGACTTGGAGGTCTGAGGGTCTAGTGCCCAAGGCTGCTGCCAGTCCTGACACCAATTTCTAGCTTGAGAGTTTTCAGAAAGAGCCTAAGCTTCAGTGAGTTGCTGGGAGGGCTCATAGACCTCTCTGAAGGCTGTCATATACATTGTTGCTGATCGTGATGGAGGTAAATAAAAATTACAACCAGCCAAAGTAGAGACATAGAGAGCAGGGGTTTGAAGGGGCTGGGGCTTGCTCCTCCCAGGCTGGGTCACCTCACAGCATTAGTGCGTGAGAGTCCTCTGAGGTGGCCAACCTCAGAAACCCCCAGCCTGGAGTCCAGAATGTTTATTGGATCTTGGTTATAAAGGCAGCTTTGATGGGCTGATTAGAGGTCCCCTTCCCCACAAGTTGGGGCTTTTTATTTTAGTTATTATATTTTTCAGTGATTTCTATTTCCTTCTTTTCTAAAATAATTTTTGACACATAAAAATTGTAATTTATGTAGTGCCATAAAAGTGTAATAATTCCCGCTCCCACCAGCAGTATTTGCACACATTCATTTTCTTGGCTTGTGATGTCTGATGTTATGATTTTTGTTCTTAAATTATGCTTTTAGTTCTTAATACAATGAACTTGAGATGGAAAGTCTCCAGGAGAAGAGCACACAGGTCTGGCCAGGTGGTGAGGTGCCACCCGAGTGGACATGCCAACAACATACCCAGGGTCCAGCCAGGGCAGCTGCTCTGCCCCCTATCTGCCAGCTCTGTGCTCCTGAGGAATGTGCCGTGCTGGCTTCCGTGTCTGCCTGGCCAGAGCAGCCCAGCCTCCCTGGAGTGCTGAAATGCCTGAGCAGGGAGGCTGTGGCTGCAGGGATCTGCCTCCTTCTCGCCCAAGGAACAACCAAGCACAGGTCACCTTGCCTGGACAGACAGCCCCTGGGGTGGGCAAAGGGGATGCAGGGACGGTGCCGTCAGTCCATGGAGCACCCGCCTACCTTGAGCCACCTGGATGGGGTCAGCCCAGGGTCCCACATTCCTGGCTGGATTCAACCAACCGGAGATAAAAAATATTTGGAAAACTGTCTGTCCCGGACATTATAGACTTTTTCTTGTTATTTCCTAAACAACGAAGCATAGCAACTATTTCCACAGTGTTTACATGGCATTCGGGTTTTTTGTCATCTAGAGATGGTTTAAAGTACCTGGAGCATATGTAGGTTATATGCAAACCCTATGGCAATTTAAACAAAGTGCTTGGGTACCCTTAGGAACTGGAGCCAGACTCCTGTGGATCCAGGGATGACACACACCTGCAGAGGTGGGAAAGAGAGGGGCTGTGGGGAAATTCAGAAGGAAGGCATAGGTTGAGCATCAGGGCAGGAACACACTACACAGGAACAGCATTTCTAGGCACAGAGCCTGCCTGTGGGGTGAGGAGCAGGTGGGGCACTAGCCAGGACCAAGGTCTGCACATGATGAGCTTTGAGAAGGAGGAGACTGAGCGGGTGGACACAACAGGAGGGATGAGCTGCAAAGGAGAAGCAGTCATGTTTATCCAGTGCAAGTGGCAGGACATGAAAAGGAGCAGATATCTGGTAGTGTCTGCAGAATCACTGGGAATTTTCCTTAATTCAGAGAAGACATACACTGTCAACTTGAAAGGGTCCATAGAGGGTTGGGTAGGAGAGAACAGCAGAAGCATTTACATGTTCAAGTTAAAATTTTATTTGTAATATTTAAAGAAAAAAAACCATACTTGAGTCAAAACTTCTAAAAACCTCCAAAGAGAAAAACAGATACCTACAAAAGAATGGAAGCTGTGCTGGCATTAGGATTGCAGCCAAAGGGGCAGATGATGCAGGAAGGAACAAGTCACAGTGCTGAGCAGGAAGGAAGGAGCTCGAATCCAGCCAGGCATTGTCAGTCCTAGAGGAGCCGAACCCCAGAACCCCTTGGATTGGGAATAATGGTGCTCTCTTAATTTAAAATGCTCAAAGCTCCCTAAATAATTAGCAACAACTGGACTGGGGAATCCACAAGCATCTCAGGCAAACTCAAGGCGATGGCAGCCGGTGAGGAGGCTGGGCTGGGGCCCCCAGAGGATTATTGTTTCCATCAAAAGGAAATCTGTTCTAGCTGGATGTGGTGGCACAAACCTGTAATACCAGCACTTGGGAGGCTGAGGCAGGAGGATTGCTGTGGGTTCAAGGCCAGCTTGGGCTACATAGAGAGTTCAAAGGCAGTAGCCTGAACTATGTAGCAAACCAGGAAAAAAAAAAAAAGGAAATCTATTCTCAGTAGAGGTAGGAAAAGAGAAATAGAAAGTAAACACACAGAAGTGCACCACTAAAAACATGTGCATATTTAGGATCAGATTCTAACTTTCCTACATTGCCCTCCACCCCCAGAGAGGCTTTTACACTGTGTTGTGCTACTTGGTGTAAAAGGCATTTTAATATTTGCAGGGCAAACTTCTCTTTGACCTTGGATTTTCCTGCCTCTTTTGTGTTTGCTTTTTAAATTCGTTGATTTCTTTGTGGTCCTGGGGACAGAAGCCAGGCAAGTGCTTACTGCAGAGCCGCACCCAGCCCTATGGATTTATCCTTTAGATAAAATCAACGCGGTAATTTTTCCCTTTTCTATTTCCCAGTGGTTCAGTTTTCTTCACATAGCTTCTCTGTGTGTGTGTCAAAAGGTTTATTATCCACGTGCTGTATGAATACATCCCGACAGCAGATGAACCAAGTGATATATCCGTAAACACAACCTGCCTCCTGTTCTGCCGCCCACTGCCTACACCTGGAGGTGCAATCCAGCTGCTTCTCTTCCTGTGTCCTCTTCTGCATTGGCTCTCACATGTGTGTTCAAGACAGCATGCCCAGCACATGCGTCTTCAGCATGACCAGGGTCACTCCAACCCACTCCTGAGTCTTGCTTGTTTCCGGCTATAATCGTGCCTTGGAGAACCCTGCATGTTCTGTGTAATCAGATTTAACACCATGAGCACTTGGACTGGCATTTCTGTAGTGAGTGCAAACAACTAAAGGCACCACTCCCAGCTGGGGTGCAGTGGGCATCAGCATTCTGTAGAGGGTGAAGGTAAACATTCACCCTTGGAACTCAGAACGTGTCCCTCCCACTTACCGGTCCTGTGGTTTGGAGCCTGGCACTAAAACTTTCCCAGCCTCTGTTTGCAGATCTTGGGGGTGATAGGGTTAGTGCCCCTGTGTTAGGAGGGGCTCAGGTCCTGGTGGCCTGGGAGATTGCTTCTCCCGGGGAAATTGTTTGAAGCAGGATTAGGGATCAAAGGGCAGGCACATTTCCACTTCACAGCTGAGAGGCGCCCCCGTGCACCTAAAAGGCGGTTTGGAGCCCTTTCCCTCCTGCAGGGCAGGAAGTGCTGGTTCCTGATCCTACAGGGTGAATGCACACAAGGTTTTTCATTTTTGCCAGTCTGTTGAGCACAGGGCACATTCCATCCATTATTGTTTATATTTGCATTTTTATTAGATGACTAGAGGTCTCAGCATCCCTTCAAGAGCTGCTTGGCCATTTTCCTATCTTCTGTGATTTGTGTCTGTCCTTGGCCTATTTTCTGTTGGACTGGTTGCCTTTGATACACTGATTTTATAGAAGCTCAATATATCTATCTATCTATCTATCTATCTGTATATCTATAGATAGATATATATATCTATCTCCTGTGGCTGTTTATAAATATTTTTTTCCTAGCCTGACACTTGTCTTTTAATGTGTTTGTGATGCCTCTTTTTGTTCAGAGATTTATCACATGTTCACAGATAAACCTGGTATTTTCTTTATGACTGAGGGTTTGTGTCTTGCTTGGGTGAGTTTTCCCCATCCCTTTAATCACAAAACTATCCCACTTTAAATATTCTCCTACCATAAAAGAGTTTTCTGCATGCTTTCTGAATTTTCAATTTTTATTCTTTAGTTGACAAATATTTTAATTAGTAATTATTGAAATATTATTTTAGAATTGTTATTTATTGCTTCCTCTTTACATTTATTAGTTTCCATTTACTTTAATTATTTTGAAGTAATATATGAACATATTCGGTGTGTAAACATCCCAGCAATACAGAAATATAGTAAAATTACTCCACTTTCCCCCCCTTTTTTTCCTGGTGCTAGGGGAGGAACTCAAGGCCTTGTAAATACTAGGCAAGCACTGAGCTATGCCTCTGGCCATTTCCTGTTTACTTTCCTCTAAGACCCTTGCCTCCTTTTCAAAGATACCCAGACCCATCTGTCTGATGTAGACCTTCCACATCTCTCTCTAGATATTTATATTCAATATCATTACTTTCTCCCATGTGGTATCTATTATTTAATTTAAAAATTAAAAAACATACACACAAACAAGTTTTTTGTTTGTTTGTTTCTGCAGGGCTGGAGATTGAACCTGACACCTTACACATGTTGGGTAAGTGCTTGCCACTGAGCTGCACCCTCAGCACAGAAACTTTCTATTTCAAATTCTTTCTTATTCATTTACCTGTCCCTGGGACAAAATAACCTGACACCCACATCTTAAATGAGGAGAGGTTTATTTTGGCTCATAGTTTCAGAGGGTTCAGTCCATGATTGGCTGGCTCCAAGGCAGAAACAGCATGGCAGAGGGGCATGGTGGAGGAATGCTGGTCAATGCATGACAACCAGAAAGCAGAGAGAGAGGGGAGGAGCCAGGGACAAGAATACACGCTTCTAGATCATGACCTCAGTGACCTGCCTCCAACCAGGCCCTACTTCCTAACAGCACATCCAACTACTGAACTCATAAATGGAGGAGTCCACTGATGTATAACACCACATGATCCAATAACTTTTCACACCCATGAGAATGGTCAGGAAAATTTTAGATCTAAACCATAACATTCTGCCCTGGGCCCCAAAAGACTCATGTCCATCTCATTATGCAAAGTGCATTTAGTCCATCCCTAAGAGTTGCCAAAGTCCTAACAGTTTTAATGTTGCTGAAAAGTGGAAATCCAAAGTCTCCTCTGAGACTCAAGGAAAATTCTTAGCTATGAGCTCTGTAAAAATCAGAAAGAAAGAGGGCCTGGGATTTAGCTCAGTGGTGCTGTTCCTGCCTGGCAAGTGCAAGGTCCTGAGTTCAATCCCCAGTACCTAAATAAATAAATCAGAAAAAAAAGTTAAACAAACATACAATGGTACAGGGTAAACATTCCCATTCCAAAAAAGGAGAAATAGGGAGATAGAAAGGAATTAGATCAAAGCAAGACTGAAACCCAGCAGAGAAAACATTAAATCCTGCAGTTCCATGTCCACACCTGAGATGTGAACTTGAAAGGGGTTGGACAGTCCCACCCCAATGCCTTTCTGGTTATAGCCCACACTGCCTGTCCCTTGGGCTGGCTGTGCTTGACACCTGCAGAAGACCCTAATATTGATTAAGCCTAAAGCAGGCTGTGAAGAATTAACCCAATTGGCTTGTTTATAGAAGTGAGTCTGGCTGAAACCTACGTGCCAAGGTCAGAGTAACCGCACCCAAATTCCATTCCCACAACTAAAACCTTCTGGCGAGAAGGACAGTGTTCTAATGACAACCATATGTTTTGTCTATTTTGTTCCTAATTTGAGAATGCTCTGTCTTATCTTTTATGAGCCTTTTTTACATTAATTTCCATAGAAACTGCACATAGCTTGCCTTTACCCAAATTGGGACTGGCCAGTGCCTTTGTTGGTTCCACCAGTATTGCTCACTCTGGCACCCCACTTTCTCTCTCCTAGTTCTGTCTTCTAGTTTTATTTCTCAGGCCCGCATCATATGCTGGGCAGAGTACCGAACCTAACTGCAGGGGTCGCTGGTAGACACTTATAGTTTTCCTCAGCAAATATTCCACATTCCTGGCATCTCCGACTTTCTAGAGTATCCACTGCACCTTTGGCTTTACTCTCATAGCTTTCTACATTGCTCTCTCTGGGGCACACTGTTTGGCCTCCAAGGCCTTCTTCTGAAATCTCGGTGGAAGCTTCCATGATCCCATAACTCTTTGATTTTTCATGCCTGTTAAACCAGCATCACTTGCATGACACCATGGTCTGCAGCAAGGTTGAGCAGTAGCCAGGCCCCATTGGATCATAGCTGCAGAGGCTTCTAAGTGTCTAGATGGCTGAGCATGGTGAAATAAATCCTGAGGAACCAATTTCCCAGGCAGCCCTGAATGAGCAGACATTTCAGGAACTACCTTCTCGAGTGAAAGCTTTATAGGTTTACAGCCTTGAGCTGCCAAAGGGTGGTGTCTTGCTGATTCTCAAGGTGCCTTCAAGCAGTCTTCCTTATTGTCCTGATGCAAAGTACTTGATTTCTTTTGAATGGGATTCTTTTCAGCAGCCATGCTCTCTGTGGCCCCAACTTTATAGGCACTTTCTCTCTGGTCAAACTGCAATTTTTTTCAAATTATTCAACTTCACTTTTTGTTTCTGCTTCTCAATGTAGATCTGACCAAAAGTAGCCAGTAGTACCCATGCCACAGTCTGAATGCTGACTACCTGGAGATTTACTCTGCTAGATTAATTAGTCTGCCGTCTTTAAATTCAGCTTCACACAGTCTTACGACATGGGCAAAATGTAGACAAGTTCCTTGCCAGAGTGTAACACACTTGGCCTCTAGTCCAATTGCCAATACAGTCCTCATTTCCAACTGAAACCTCCTGAGCTTATCATTTACTGTTTGCATTCAAATCAGCATTCTGGTTTTTTTGCTTTGTTTTGTTTGGTACCGGGGATAGAACTTGGCTCCTTGCACTTGCAAGACAGGCAGCAAAACCGCTGTGCTAAATCCCTGGCCCAGAAGATGGCTTTTTAAAAGCAGAGATTTGAACAGATCGTTGCACACTCACGTTCCTAGCAGTAGCCCCGAGTCAAGGTGGAAGAACCCACGTGCCCATCACAGATGAGTGGATGTGCAGTGCTACATGCACAATGGAAAGGTTTTCAGCCTTAGGAAGTGAGGAAGTGCTGACCCAAGTTGCAGCATACATGGACCTGAAGGACACCATGCTGGGTACAAAGGACAGATACAGTGATGCCACTGTGTGAGATGTCAGGGGTGGTCAGACCCACAAAGACAAAAGGCGGGAAACAGCAGCCAAGAGTTAGAGTTAGCATTTGGCATGGAATTTATGTTAGTCATAATCAGACAGCAGTGCAGGTGGCACAATGGAAGTGTACTGTATCTTAGTGCCACTGAATTATACACAGAAAGTGATAAAACTGTAAATTTATGTTTTGTGTATTTTACATCTAAAATTTCAAAAGTGACATTAGTTTTGGAGCCAATCTACCTGTTTAGATCCAGCCTTGACCTGAGCAGGTTGCTACCCTCCACCTGTGCCTGCCTGTGCTGTGGGTATTTGCAGGTCCTGAGCAGGAGGCTGTGCTCCAGTGTACGGGAAGCCTCCAGGGTCTCCCCTCGAGCTGAGCACTGGTCAGTTCCCAATGTCCTGGGGAATCTTGGGCCTTCCTGTGACCTTTAGGGTCTTCCCACGACCCTCCTGGGCTCCTCACTGTGATCTTCCTTGTCCCCCTGTGACCTTCAGGCTCTTCCCCTTGTGGCTTGCTGCTTCCAGACTGGGGCTGATGGGCACTACCCATGGAGGCCCCAAGTCCCCAGCCCAGGCCTTGGTACTGCGGGCGTCAGTGCTGGGCAGACACTGGCCATCCTCTCTCCAGGCCTCGGGTTCCTGTCCACAGAACAACAGTGTGGGGACCCAGGCTCTGACACTGTGCCCTGGGGATGGGGTGCCCACAGGGGAGAGGAAGGGGTAGGAGCAGACAGGTGATGGCAAGAGTGTGCCGAGGGAGACAGGAGCGGGGTGCAGACAGGGCAGATACAGAAGGTGCCTGAGGGTGCTCTGTGGCAGCCCGCACACCTCCCAGTCCTGAGTGTCCCCAAGGCACCCTTGGTCTGGTCGCCTCGCAGCACGGCCGGGCCATGTGTTCCCAGCGTCTACCACGAGGTGGCGCACCCGACACGCTCCCTGGTGGTGTGTATAGGAAGGAGGCGGGTCTAGACTGGGTCACAGTGGCTCCCTCTGTATTTCTCCAGCGCAATAACCTTGACTTTGTTTTTTGTTTTGTTTTCTTCAGTATGGGAGATGGAAATCGGGTCCTTGCGCTTGCACAGCAGGCGGCGGAACCACTGAGCTAAATCCCCGAAGCCAACATTTCAAGATGCCTTGTGTGGAGCTGAGGTAGTGGAGACCTGGACTTTGCCAGATGGAAGCTGTGTGATTTTGGGCACAGCTTTGAGCCTGAGGTTTCTCTACATAAAACACCACTTGTCAGAGTGACAGTGTGTATGTATCCCATGTGTGCATGAGCATGTGAGCTTGTGGGTGCTTTTACACTGCGGAGTGCACATGGGTGTGTCTGTGTGTTCACGTGTACATGCTTGTGTGTGTGAGGCTCTGTACTGTGTGTGCACGCACGTGCCGGTGGGAGTTCACCTGTGCCTGTGTCTATGTGATTATGTATGCCTGTGTGTGCCTGTGTATGTGGTGTGTGTGCCTGTGTGTGCACATATGTATTTCTGAATATTTGTGCAAGTGTGCCTGTATGTGTCTACACAAGTGTGCACATTCATGTTTATGTGCACATCAAGCCAAGGTTGGGCATGGCCTGTGGAGTCTGGGGCTAGGCTGGGGCAGGACTGTAAAAGCTGTAAGGGCAGCAGGGCCTGGGACCCCAGCCACCAAGCGGGATGTGGGAGATTTGGTGTCAGGAGACTTCCCAGAGGTGCTGGCCCCAGTTGTGCAGGCCACACTCCTGGCCCTGATCAGTCTGTGGCCCAGGCAGGTGCCGGGACTCCTCTCCTGGGCCTGGGCCCTGTGGAGCCCCTCTCTCTGTGGCATCTGCCCTGAGCACCCTGATTCTCCATGTGTGAGCAGCAGCCCTTCCTGAAGCACGTTAAGGGGAGATCTGATTACATCCTGTGGTGTGACCTCACTAATGCAATCAGGAAGTGTTCCCGGGCTCCAGCTGCAGTGCTGGCAGGGGGCGGCTCCTGGCGTCCATGCTGCTGGGCCTCAGCTCTCGCCAGGCAGGAGGCACCCAAGACCCTGCAGCCGGCTGGTCCCTGGGGAGGAGCCACTCGGCCTCTGCTCCTTCCCTGACTCTGATTCTACTCAGAATCAAGGAGTCTTTGTCTGTCTGGAGAGAACATCAGCAACAAAGAGTCAGCACTTTGGAAAAGTCTCCAGAACGTGGTTGTTTTCCATCAAGGTCAGGCTCTTACTTGAAAATTTTAAGAGAAGGCATTTGGGGAGAGTCCAGAACTTCTCCACGCTATAGTGATGAGCCATGATGACAGCCTAGGTGTGTTAGCTCCCAGACTGCCCAGCAGCGTCCCTGACTGGCCAAGGGGTCAGGTGGCTGGGAGGGATGAGGCACCTGCTCCTTGTCAGGCACTGGGGTCCTCATCTTCCCTGCGGGGGAGCAGGGGCCAAAAGGTGCTGCAGGCAGGAGTCCTTGTGATAGAGTCAGGGTGTAGAGGAGGGGAAGCCTGGGGCAGGGGCTTGGGGTAGCTGGGAGGCCCTTTTCCATTGTGTCTGGTGGCCAGGGTGTCCCTGTGTCCCTTGTCCTGTGGGTCCCAGCTGAGCTGGCTTTGTGGGTCCTGCCATCACCTTGTGAGTGGAGTAGACAGAGGGAGGCCTCTGTAGATGTCACCTGTCCCCAGCAGGGCTCCGGGGAACCTGGGTTCTGGGCTGAGGACCCAGACAGGCAGAACCCACCATGGCTACAGTCAGCCACACAGCACAGGGCTTAGGGACCTGGGGGTGGGAACAGGGCCCGGCAGTGTCCAGGATGCCAGTGCTGGGTCCTTTGACTCAGGACCTGTGGGCCATGGACCCAGCATCTCTGCCTCTCCACGTGATGTTTGCAGGCTCCTGCCGAGGGTGAGGTGTGGGGATGATGTCAACGCAGGGTCTGAGGAAACCCCACCTGCAACCTTCGTCTGGAGCAACACATGCCAGGTGGGTTCTGAGAACAGTGTTGTCACTCACTCCTGGTGACAGGAGGGCCACAGGGTCCAGGAGGTCTGTGACAGGTGACTGACCCATCTGTGGACCATGCTGTGCAAGGTGTAGGGAAGACGGGTCAGTTCCGTGGGACCCATGCCCGTCACACTGAGGACGCTATGGGTGACCTCCTGCTTCTGTCCCAGGCCCAGCCAGAGCCCGCGGTGTCCCCAACCGCTACCCCCCCCATCCCTTTCCTCCTCATGCTAGTGTCTGTCTCCTGTGGGTTCATTCACCCGAGTCAGAACCAGCTGTGTCTTGTTATTTGGGGAGGGACTGGGCCCCACAGGGAACAGCAGAGACTCAGTGATGCCCTCAGGATCTTCCTTGGCACTGACAAGTCCAGAGACAGGTTCTGAGAACTCCAGTCTTCCAAGGGACAGTGAAGGCTCTGCCCAGCTTCCTCTTGCCTTGGCAGTTCTGGGCCGGATGCCAGGCTGCCTTCCTGGGGTCCCTGGAGCAGCCTGGTCCCCCTTGCCCCACAGGGGCACGCCTGGTCCGCTCTTTGCATGGTGGCTACTCCTGGGGTAGGCTGGCCCCTCAGGGCAGGGCCAGGGAGCCATGGGGGTATAGCTGGGAGGACAGCAGGGATGGTCTTCACCCCACATGGGGAAGTCAGGATGCAGAGAAGGACAGAGCTAGATTGAGGAGCGGCTGCCATGGGACAAGGCTGCGGGGGCAAGTGGAGCCCCTACCCACTGCTCTCCATGCCCTCGTGGTGTCTGCTCAGCCCTCTGCACTGGCCTGACCCTTGGGCAGCTTTGCCCTCCGTCCCTGCCCCTGCTGCTGTCCTTGGCCTTTGTGCAGGACCCCTGGAGCCAGGTGGAGTGAGGCTACCTGGTCCCTGTGGGATCCAGATCAGTGTGCTGGGTGGGTGCACGTGGCAGGGCTGCAGTGGGAGCCGGGTGCAGGGATGCAGCCATCCTAGCTGTCCTTCCCGCTATGCGTGAGTCATTCCCCAAGTCACCTACATCTGTTCATCTGGGGATGCCGCTGTCTTCTTCCCCACAGGCCAGAGGTGGCTGGGGAAGCACTTTCCCTTCATCAGCCCCAGAAAGCCTCACCAGGCAGAAGGGAGATTTACTGTCCTGTCAGTGAGGCCATTGCTCACCAGAGAAGATGCAAGGTCATCCTGCCAGGCAGCATTGCAGGGCAGATTAAATCATCGCCGCAGCCTCCCTGCTTCCATGTCACTGTCACAGCTCTGGTGGCCTCTGGGCTGGGTTCACCCTTAGATGATGGCAGGACTGAGGGCCAGTGTCCTTCAAGATGGCAGAGATGTCCCCATGGATGCCTGGTGGCCCCAGTGGGAGGACTGAGATGATCTTGTGCCACTCAGCACTGCCACGCCCAGCTGGGCGGGAGGGTCACGGCCCTTGAAGGATGCCTTTGCCTGTCCTCAGGGAGAGGTGACTCTGTGGGATTCCCACCCCTTTCCCATCCTGTGGGATTGGCTGCCAGGCACTGGGCTCCAGGAGGGGAGGTGCCAGTGGTCCCAGGGGTGCCCGAGGGAGCAGCTCCTTAGCTGTTTCCTCCTGTCCCCTCTGCTCTGCATCTCTAGATCCCTCCCTGAGCTGTGCCACCAGGACCAGGCAGGGAGGTAGAGTGGGCAGCCTCTGGGGTGGGCATGGTCACCAGGAGGGACAGAGGGCACCATCATGATCATGGAGGGAACACTGGACAAAGGTGACCTTCACATTTGCCCTTGGGCTCAGTGGACAGATGGAATCTTCAGGCTGATGAGGCCCTGGCTGCATCTTCACTTTTTTGGAAGGCGTAAGCAACTGTGCCAGTGTGAGTGTGATTGTGTGCACACAAAACAGGGTGGCAGGTGAGGCTTGGGTGGGAGTGTGCATGGTGACAAGACATGAGGACAGGGTGGATGTGGGGAGGGCTCAAGTTGCAGGGTGACACTGGGGAAGGCTGGGGAGAGGACAGGGCTTGTGTCAGAGGATACAGTGTCTGCCTCTCCTCACCAGAGTCCACAGAGCCACAGCCATCTGTGGACACTGTGGGGACCCAGGTGTTGGACACAATGACCAGCTTGTGGTGAGCCCCCCTGCACAGCATATACTTGGCCATGCATGTGGCAGAGCTAGCTAGGAAGACGGGGCAGAAAGCAGAGTGTGGGCCGGCCCAGTGGAAAGTGTGGAGCCCACATCTGCATGTGAGGTGTGAGTGTGACACTTGTGACCCCAACTCTGTTCTCGGCTGTGAAGAAGCCCTAGTGACAACAAGGACGCACACAGGATCCCCTGCCTGATCACGGTGCTCACATCTGGAACCTGGTCGATAACAGCACCCAGAGCAGACACAATGATGAGAGACGCAAAGACTCAGGCCAGCAACACAGGGAGCAGCATGAACACAGCATCGGGGGGAGCATGTGACCTGCAGTGCAGGTGCGGAGCAAGACAGGAGGAAAACCAGGGAGCCCTGAGTGCAGCGGTGGGCGTACAGAGGGCATAGGGCTAGGATGGTGGGAGGGCAGGGTACAGTGGAACAGGGGCCCCAAGGCTCTGATTCACCCCTCAGGAGGCCCGAGGAGGGAGTAGGAGTCGGGGGCAGGGCCTCAGGATTTGCCTGAAAATGGGATCCTGAGGGGGCAGAAGAGTGTGCCAGCTGCTTCCTGTGTGTCCCTGTCCTTGGCCAAGTTTCCGTATGTAAGGAGAATACTGCATACATGTGCTTGACAGTTTCCCACCATATGCATCATCCGCGTTTCCCCAGTTTGTCATTTTCTTTTGAATTGGAAGGAACAGGGAATAAAGAGAGAATGAAACCCTTTGATGCATCTTTCTTCTCAGGGACCCAGTATTTTCATTTGCTGTGATAAAACAAGTGAAGTCCTGCTCAGAGGGTGCCTCCAGTTTATCAAACCCCAGGACAGTTTGGGGGTCACCCCCCATACACTGGCAGCGGGGACCCCCCTCGCTGTCTCTGTCTGTGGGTGCACGTCCCTGTTGTTTCCCTGTCCCTTGCTGTGACAGAGGTCTGCTTCCTTCCTCTTCCTGTGCCATTCCAGGAGTGTGTGTGTCAGAGAGGCAATGGAGGTTCAGGGTAATCTCTCTGTGTCCCGGCTGCCGTGTCTCATGGAGGGCAGTGAGGCACCGAACCAAAGTGTGAATGCGTTGCTCTTGTCCGTCTTTGCCTGGGGCGGCAGGCTCTTGATGAACACATTCATGGGAGAGGACAGAAAAACAGAACCGCATGTTCTCTTGTATGGAGACCCCAAGACATCGGGCCCGGAGGAGCAAGAGCAGGATGGGGTCCCCGAGACTGGCCAGGGCATGGAGTCACAGCTGGGCTGGAGGAATTCCCGGGCTCCACTCGTGGAGGAGGCTGTGACTGATAATGAGTGCTATATTTCAATTGCCAGAAAAAGGATTTTGAGCTTGTCACTACAAAGAAATGGAGCACATTTGAGGTGTCAGACATGCTGTTTACTCCAACCTGATGGTCACATGATGCACACATGTGTGGACACCACATCTGATCCCATGCAGACTGACGATCATGTGTCAGTACAAAACTGCATTACGCTGAGGCCCTGTGATGAGGGAGATGTGCATTTTATAGGTCTCCCACTTGGGGCAAGGCTGCCTCCATCAGGACTGTCAGTCCCAAGGAGAGCTCACAGGAAAACACCCACACTCCAAGTCTGGCCCCAGGGTGGGAGAGAACAGCAGGCACAGGCAGTTCACCCAGTTTGGGGACGGGGCCTGGGGACCCTGCTGCTCACAGCCAGGGGGTTCCTACACCATCCAGCCCCTCAGCCCCTCACCGTCCCATTAGCCTGACACCACTTCCTTCTGCGGGTGAAGGTGTTTTTGGATGGGTCTCCTTGGGGAGGTGGCATCTGGGGCCACTGAGTGCTGAGTGCTGGTTCCAGGCTGGGCGGAAGTAAGTCCCGGGCTGCGTGGGAATTTCAACCTTTCACCGTTCGGGGCTGTGGCCACTTCTCCCCGTCTCGCCTCCTTCCGTCCTTTTCTCCTTTTCCATTATTAGCCGGAGTAATGCAGTGAGGAGAAGCCTTTCAATGATGACCGCCGACCTTGGGAAGGAAATGAGTTTCCTTGTTTCTTGGAAAGGGTGTGGAGCAAGTCCGGGCAGCCAGCTCAGCCTAGGGGCCCCCATGGAGGAGCCCAGGGCAGCTTTGGCTGGGCAGGAGGGCATCTTGGGCACGGAGGGTGCCTCCTGGGTCTTGGAGACCCCAGCCTGCTGGGCACCACCCCCGGGCAGCCCCTCTGCCCGCACCCATCGCCCCCTGCTTTCCTGTTCCCCGCCTGTGCCCTCCATTCCTGGCCTCCCTCTCTTCTGTGTTGTTGCTGTTACCCTGCATGAGCTCTTGGCAATGCTCTCTCTATGGGGTTCTAGCTTCATCTGTGTCCGTGTGGCCCATGCTCCCACATTGCTGCTGTGAACCTGCTTCCCCAGACACATGTGCCACCATCCATGACAGTGTCCTTGTCTTCCCTGTCTCTGTGCCCCACCTGTGTCCCCCACACCCACCTACATCCATGGTCACCACAGGGTCGGAGAGGGACAGCTTGGGAGGAACCAGACTGGGAGAGGAGCAGCAGATGAACATTTTTCTCCTTCCAAGTGTTTAAACCATGGAAAAGGCTGCATTTGCCTCTCAGCACAACCTCGGCATTCTTCCCTTGGTTCAGGTTTACTCTGATGCAAAAACTGCTCATGAAAGTACATGAGCCAATCTGGGACCTGAGTGGCTATGGAGGCTGTGGTGCCCAACGGTGGTCCCTGCATGTCTCCTTATCCTCCTTCCCGTGTGGTTGTCCTGCAGCCTGGCTTGTCCTCTCCAGGAGGGACAAGTGGGAGATGCTCCAGGGACCTATGGCTGCCAGATCTTTCCAGAATCAAGGACTCGCTTTCTGGATCAGGACTCACTCAAATTCTGCTAGCAACATGAGAGGGAGGTCTTAGGCTAAGGATTGGAGACAGCTGACTCCACTTTTTCTGAGGTCCTTCTAATTAATAATGAATAATGATGTTTTAATTAACATTTGTGTGCTCACTGTGCGGGGCATTTGGATAAGCATTACAGATGACAGAACCCTGTTTGTCTTCAACCCATCCTGGCACCAACCATCTTAGCATATCTGATTCACTGAGCTGGCACCTGGGTCAATGAGGTCACCAGCTGGGGCACCTGGCAGGGATTCAGCAAGCCCACAGTACACTTAACCAGGACAGCAGGGTGTTACACTTCTTTGAGCACTGGTTTCTGCTCTCAGTGTGAGCATTTGCTTCCAGTGTCCAAGCTCTGGGAGACCCTGGGCTGCCACCACTCTCTGGCTTTCAGATGAGCAGGTCAGTCCCCGAGCGCCCTTTACCTGGTGACTGGTTACCCCGTCACCCCATACAGCCATACCTGGGCATTCAGCCTGTCTCCCAAAGCAAGGACAGTCTCTCCTATGACCATAGCATCACTATCTAGTTCAATACCCATCTCTTTGGGGCTGTCGTGCCGAAGGTGCTCTGTTTGAATCTGAGGTTCTTTTGTGATTAGATTTGGCAGCAGTGATGCTGTCTTCCTCAGGGCATCCTCTCCTTCAAATTGGTACATAATCCACACAAACATCTGTCCCCAGTCAGCTCCTGGTGGTGCTCTGAGCCCCGGGCTGGAGCTCGCTGCAACAGAGTCAACCATGAAGCTAAGAAATGGCACTTTTCCAGTGCAGTTCGTCCTTTGTAAGGGGAGTCCAGCCAGCCACTCAGCCCTTTCATTACTGGCGCTGTGGCACTGTGCATTCTATTTTTATACACCAAGTGTCAGGACTGTTTTCATGCTCCTATGACCTCAGGCACGGCCAGGAGCTGCCTCTGGGTCCTTCATGATGTCCTCGTCGGTTCTCAAACACATTCCAAGCACCACTAATTGTCCCAGGCTCACTGTGTGTATGTCAGTCAGGGTTCCCAAAGAACTGGAACCACGCAGGCACACACCTATGCTCTTAGGGGGACATTTACCACGGGAATCGGCCACATAGTCACAGGGGTTGAGAAGTCCGAAGCCTGCCAGGGAGAGTGCTGGAGTCTGAGGCCAGAGAGCCAGGGGCACCATGCTGGGCAGCAGAGGGAGGATCAGGCTCACCCTCCTCTCCTGTTTGTGCTGTTGAAATGGATGAGGTCCACCCACCCTGAGCGGGGCACTTTGCAAATCCTCATCTCTTACAGAAATACCTCACAGACATTCCCAGAAACAAGGTTTTGCCTGTGATCTACCTGTCTTTGTCCACTTTTCGTGGTGGAGAACTCAGTAGAGTAGAGAAGTTGAGTAGAGAAGTTGCAAAGAGATTTATTTTGGCTGCAGTTCTAGCCTGAGGTCAGGGGCCACATCGGGTGCTGTCTGTGCTGGCAGTCTCAAGGTGGTGCTGGGCTTTCATCATAAGAGACCTGGCCACTATCGAGAAGACCCATCAATCCCAAGTCCACTGGTCACAGGAGTGGATTAGTCTGTTTATGAATTGTGCTGTCCTGGCTGCCTGGATGTCCTGAATCAATTAAAATGTTTCCCTACCATGGTTGTTTTGACTTTGGGGAAGAGCCAGAAGTGGCATGGTGCCAGATCCAGTCAGTAAGGTGGGTGAGGACACAGTGTTGTGTGTTTCTGAGCTGCCTTTCTGTTGAATGGCACTCAGCAGCAACAAACTGTACATTTTTTCCCCATTAAGTTTATTGGTGCATTGTAGGTATAAAATACAGTTACATTCATCGTTGGGATCTTGTACCTTTACATGAGTATCTTGGTTCTTATTTTTTTTCCCATTCCCCTGCCCTCCCTTCACCCCCTCCACCCTTCCCTATTTGCAAAGACTTTGTTTCCATTTTTTCCCTTTTCTCATACTTTTTCTTTTCCTGTCTTTCCTTTCCCCTACCCCTCCCAGTTCCCCTACTCCTTTACACCTTTTCTTCCTATAACACAATAGCAATTATACATTTTTTAAATTACAATATCAAGATCCAGGAGCTATTACCACAGATTTTACAGAATTTAAAAGGATATAGAAAGCATATTACAAAAATCTTTTTTGAAATAAATTTGATAACTCCTAAGAAGTACCTTGGAAGACAAATTAATGAAACTAACTCTGGAGGAAATATAAAATTTGAATAGAACCTATTAAAGAAAGTATATTCCTAGCTTGAAAACCTACCTATATGACAACAGCAGGCTCATAAACATTTTAACTGATATATTATATCAAACAATTAAAGCAGAAAAAAGAAGGAACACTTCTCCTCTCATTTTGAGAAATCAACATTGTGCTAATCCTAAAACTGGATAAAGATAATAGAAGAAAAAAGTATGAACATAGATAGAAATTTGTTTAACAAAACAAACTATTGGAAGTCAGATCTGGCAGGATGTAGAAAGTGGTTTTGTTATAGGGATGGCAGTGTTGGGTCAGCATTGGAAGATCCACCCCCAAAAGTCATCATTTAAACAGAGGAAAGGAAAAAGCCATATGATCCTGTCACTAGTTGGAGAAAAAGTATTGGACTAAATTCTACAGCTGTTCATGGTAAAAGCTATCAGGAGCCTAGAAGTAGAACAGAAACTTCTCAACAGATTAGACATGTACTCCATACTTCCAGCGAGAATGCCTTATATAAATGGAGAAGATACACTGCTTTCTCCTTAAGGTGGGGTACAAGGGCAGATATGCTTACTCTTTATCTGACCATTAAACTTTGAAACCTAGTCCCCACCAAAATAGTCTGGCAATAAAATGACACAACTAGGATAGGATTCTCAAGGTGGAAGCAAAATCTTTATATGTAGATGAAATGATCATCTACAGAAAAAATACTAAGAAATCTCTAGGAGCCCCTAGAACTTGTATTTGAATTTAGCAGGATTAGAAAACACAAGGTATATATAAAAATTCGGGTCTATGTATACTTGCTATAAATGAATAATTAGATATGGAAATTTAAAAGTTATGTTGGAGTACAAAGGACCTAGAAAAGTAAAAAGAAAAAGAAAAAAAAAGTGTTGGAAGACTTTTAGTACCTAATTTTAAGACTTCTTCTAAAGCTACAGTAATCAAGGCAGTGTTGGTTAAGGAAAGACATATAGATCATTGGAATAAAAGGGAGAATCTAAAAATAGAACCACACATATATGGTCCACTGAGTTTTGAAAGATTATTTAACATTAACATTTTATAGAATATAAACTCATTTCAGGAGCCGAGGTAAAGACAGTGTTTTCAGCAAATGGCACTAGAACAACTGGTATCCATACATAAAAAGTTAACCTCAACCCTTTATTTCAATACATAAAAATAACTTGAAAGGCTCTATGAACCTAAATATGAAAGACTAAAACTATACAACTTTAAGAAGAAATTATAAGGGAAAATGTTTATGAATTTAGGCTAGGCAAGAATTTCCTAGGATATAAAAAAACCATGATGTATAAAAGAAAAAAATTGATAAATGAAATTCCATCGAAATTTAGAACTTTAAATGACATCATTAAAATGAAAAGTAGTCCTTAAACCGATCATATTTACAATGCATATAACCTATGACCAGAATATATAAAGAACTCTTACAGCTCATTAATAGACAACTCAATTAAAAAGTAGACACAAGAAGATGATAAATAGCCAGTAAGCACAAAGAAAGGTGTGCAACTCTAGAATCAAAAAAATACTAATCAGTACAATAACAAGATTGAATTATACACTCATTAGGGAGATGAAGTTAAAAGTTTTAAAAGCCTTGTCATGACTTTTTCTTTTTGTTGGATTCTCCCCCTTTGTGTTTAATTTGTCACGCCCAATGGATTCATTCTGTTGGGCTTCCTGGGGTTGTGATCCTCATTGTCTTTTCCTAGGATATTGTCTAAAATTTTTTGGAGTGCAGGTTTGGTATTCATGATTTTCCTAAGGTGCTCTTTGTCATGAAAGCATCTTATTTCTCCATCAATTTTGAAAGATAGTTTTGCAAGGTACATCAATCTGGGTTGGAGGCTGTTTTCCTTTAGGGCTTGAAATACATCACTCCAAGCTCTTCTAGCCTTGAGGGTTTGCATTGAGAAGTCTGCTGTGATTCTGATGGGCTTTCCTTTGTATGTGATTTGTTTCTTTTCTCTAACTCCTTGTGGAATTTCGTTCTTCTGTTGGGTTTCTGGAATCCTAACTGTTATATGCCTATGTGTAGATTTTTTTGATCAAGGCTAGTTGGAGTCCTATATGCCTCACTTATCTGTATATCAAGTTCTTTTCCCCTGCTTGGGAAGTTTTCTGCCATCACTTCTGTGAACAGTCTTTTTTTATGTCATCTGCACTCTCTCCTGTTTCTTCATTGACTCCAATCAGTCTGTTATTCTTTGCATCATCTAGCAGCTGCGGGATTGATTTCTCATGTTCCCTTACAATTTTAAAGCAATTTTTCTTTTCCTCCTCACTAATTGCAATCTTATCTTCTATATCTGGAATTCTGTCCTCACATTGGTTCCTTCTACTGTGCAGATGTTTGATGGAGTTTTTTCGTTTGTTTGTTTGTTAAATTCTTTTATTGGTACATTGTAGGTATACAAGACATTACATTTCTCATTGGGAATTGTACCTTTACATAATGCATCTTGGTTCTTAGTTTTTCCCCATTCCTAGCCCTCCCTTCCCTATTTACAAAGACTTTATTTCCATTTTTTCCATTTCTCATCATTTTTCCTTTCCCTTCTTTCCTTTACCCTGCCCCTCCAACTACCGCTACCCCTTTGGATCTTTTCTTCCTATTTTGCATTATCAATTATTCATTCTAATCATTGGTACATTTTAGGTATACAATATAATGACATTCATCATTGGAAATTTGCACCTTTACATAATCTCTCTTGGTTCTTATTTTTCAGCCTTGCCCAGCCCTCCCTTCAACCCCTCTACCCTTCCCTATTTACAAAGATTTTGTTCCTATTTTTCCATTTTCTCATATTAATCCCATTCCCTTCTATCCTTTCCCCTAGCCCTCCCACTTCCTTCCCCTTTGCCCCTTTTCTTCCTATTTCACATTACCTATTATACATTTTAGTCCTTATTTACACTTTCAGTTTCTTACACCAGAGAAACTATTCAGTATTTATTCATGTGTATCCTGTTTATTTCACTTAAGAGTATTGCCTCAATGTGCATCCACTTAGGTATAAATGTCTCTAATTTCTCATTTTTGATGGCTAAGTAGTACTCCATTTTATAAAAAACCCCACATTTTCTTTATCCAGTCTCCAGTTGATGGGCAGTTGGGCTGGTTCCAAGTTTTAGCTATCACAAACTGTGCTGCTATGAACATGGGCACACATATATCACTGTGGTATGATTCTTTTAATTCTTTGGGGAAGATCCCCAGCAGTGGAATAGTGGGGTCAAATGGGACTTCCAGTCCTAGTTCTTTGAGGTGTCTCCATACTGATTTCCACAGTGGTTGCACCAGTCTACCCTCCCACCAGCAGTGGAGCAGGGTTCCTCTTTCCCCACAGCCCTGCCAGCATTTGTTATTGGTAGATTTCTTCATAGCAGTCATTCTTTCTGGAGTGAGGTGGAATCTCAGTGTTGTTTTCATTTGCATCTCTTGAATGACCAGTGAGGTTGAACATTTTCTCATGTTTATTTGCCACTTTTACGTCTTTGTGTGAGAAATGTCTGTTCATTTCAGATGCCCATTTTTGGATCTTTAAATTTGGGAGTTCTGATTTTTTAAAGTTCTTTATAGATTCAAGATAGTAGACGTTTGTCTGAGGAAGAGCAGGTGAAGATTTTTTCCCACATTGTGGGTTGTCTCTTCACACTGCTGGTGGTTTCTCTTGCTGTGCAGAAGCTTTTTAATAAGAAGAGATCCCACTTGTTGATTGTTTGTGCTAGTTCACGGGCAACTGAGGTTTTGTTCATAAAATCTTTTCCTACACCGATGTCTTCAAGGGTTCTACCTAACCTCTGTTCCAACTGGTTCAGCATTTCTATTTTAATATTTAGATCCTTAATCCATTTTGATTTTAGTTTAGTGCATGGTGAGAGACATAGGTCTAGTTTTAATCCTTGGCAAGTTGAAGCCCAATATTTCCAGCACCATTTATTAAAGAGGCTATCTTTCCTCCAGTGAGGGTATTTGGCTCCTTTATTGAAGATGAGATGGCTGAGTGTGACTGGCATTGTTTCTGCATCTTCTAATCTGTTCCACTGGTCCTCGGGTCTGTTTCTTTGCCAGTACCATGCTGTTTTTTTTTTATCACAGTAGCTTTGTAGTATAGTTGCAAGTTGGGGATTGTGATACCCCCTGCCATGTCTCTGTTACTGAGAATTGCTTTTGCTATTCTGGGTCTCTTCTTGCTCCAAATGAATTTTTGGATTGTTTTCTCAAGGTCCATGAAGTATGCTGCTGGGATCTCAATTGGAATTGCATTAAATCTATATAGCAGTTTTGGAAGTATGGTCATTTTCACTCTATTAATCCTTCCTACCCAGGAGCAGAGGATGTCTGTCCATTTTCTGATATCATCTTCAATCTCTCTTTTCAGAGTACCATAATTTTCAGAGAAAAGGTCTTTGATTTCTTTTATTAGGTTGATTCCTTGGTATTTCAGTTGTTTGAATGCTATTGTGGAAGGAATTATTTGCCCTATTTCTCTCTCAGTGAGTCTGTCATTGGTGTAGAGGAAAGCTATTGATTTTTGTGTGTTGACCTTGTAAGCAGCTACTTGACTGAATTTGGTTATTAAGTCTAGAAGACTTTTGGTGGAGTTCTTGGGGTCTTCTATATAGAATATCATGTCATCTGCAAATAATAACAATTTGACTTCCTCATTTCCTATCTTTATTCCTTTTATTTCTTTCTCTTGTCTAATTGCCATGGCTAATGTTTCCAGAACTATATTGAACAAGAGTGGTGATAGTGGACATCCTTGTCTTGCTCCTGATTTTAGTTTGAAGGATTTCAGTTTTTGACCATTTAGTATGATATTGGCTGTTGGTTTTTCATAGATGGCTTCTATCAGTTTGAGGTAGAGACCATCTATTCCAATTTTTTGAAGGGTTTTTATCATAAATGCACGTTGGATTTTGTCAAATGCTTTTTCTGCATCTATGGAGATAATCATATGGTTTTTGTCCTTGACTCTACTGATATAGTGTATTACATTGATTGATTTGTGTATATTGAACCATCCCTGCATCCCTGGGATGAATCCCACTTGATCAGGGTGTATGATCTTCTTGATGATCTTTTGCCTTCTGTTTGCCAGCATCTTATTAAGGATTTTTGCATCTATGTCCATTAGTGAGATTGGCCTATAGTTCTCCTTTTCGGTTGGGTCTTTCTCTGCTTTGGGCATCAAGGTGATACTTGCTTCCAGGAATGAATTTGGGAGGATTGCTTCCCTTTCAATTTCATTGAAGAGTTTAAACAGTAGTGGCAGTAGTTCCTCTCTAAATGTCTTGTAGAATTCAGCAGTGAAGCCATCAGGGCCCAGGCTTTTCTTAGTTGATAAGTTTTTAATTACGTTTTTGATTTCATTGGTTGATATTGGGTTGTTCAGAATTTTTAGGTCTTCTTCATTCAACTTTGGTAATTCATATGTATCTAGGAATCTGTCCATTTCTTCTGTGTTGTCCATCTTATTGATGTATAGGCTGTGGAAGTAGGCATTGATGATCCTCTGGATTTCTGCTGGGTCCATTGTAATTTCACCCTTTTCATTCCTAATTGCATGGATTTGGGCCTTCTCTTTTCTTTTCTGATAAAGTTGGCTAAGGGTTTGTCAATTTTGTTTATTCTTTCAAAGAACCAACTCTTGGCTTCATCGATTTTTTGTATCATTCTCTTAGTCTCCATTGCATTGATTGCTCCTCTGATCTTTATAATTTCCTCCCTTGTATGAGCTCTGGGGTTGTCCTGCTCTTCTTTTTCTAGAAGCTTGAGGTTCAGCATCAGGTTGTTTAATTGGGCTCGCTCTGTTTTCCTAATATGAGTATTCACTGGCATGAATTTCTCTCCTAAGACTGCTTTCATTGTGTCCCACAGATTCCAATATGTTGTACTGTCATTGTCATTTAATTGAAGGAACTGTCTGATTTCTTCTTTAATTTCCTCTGTGACCCATTGGTTATTCAGAAGTGTGTTGTTCAATTTCCACGTGTTTATGAAATTTTTCCAGTTTCTTTTGCTATGGATCTCCAATTTCATTGCACTATGGTCTGATAATATACATGGGATAACTTCAATTCCTTTGCACTTACTTAAACATGTTCTATGTGTGAGTATGTGGTCTATTTTGGAGAATGAGCCATGTGCAGCTGAGAAGAATGTGTATTCTGATTTTGTGGGGTGGAAGACTCTGTAAACATCTGTTAAGTTCATTTGTTCAAGAGTTCGATTGAGTTCTAGTATTTCATTACTTATTTTTAGTCTAGTTGATCTATCTATTTGTGACAGTGGGATGTTGATGTCCCCCACTACAATTGTATTAGTGCATATATGACTTTTCATGTCCGTTAGTATTTGTTTTATATAGTTGGGTGCACTAGTGTTTGGTGCATAGATATTTATGATTGTCATCTCTTCCTCTTGGATTCTTCCCTTTACAAGGGTGTAGTGTCCTTCTTCATCTCTCTTAATCAGTGTTGGTTTGAAATCTACTTGATCTGCAAAGAGGATAGCTACTTCTGCTCTTTTTCAGGTTCCTGTCACATGGAGTATTGTTTTCCACTCTTTAACTTTCAGTCTATGAGTTTCCTTTTGAATTAAGTGTTTTTCTTGTATGCAGCATATTGTTGGATTTTGCTTCTTGACCCATTCTTCCAGTCTATTTCTTTTGATTGGTGAATTGAGACCATTAATGTTGATGGTTATAACTGAAACATATTGACTTGTCATTGCCATGACTTTTTCTTTTTGTTGTGTTCTCCCCCTTTACATTTAATTTCTTGTCATGCCAGATGGGTTCATTCTGCTTTGCTTCCTGGGGTTGTGATCCTCAATTTCTGTTCCTAGGATATTGTGTAAAATTCTTTGGAGTGCTGGTTTGGTATTCACAAAATTCCTAAGGTGCTCTTTGCCATGAAAGTATCTTATTTCTCCATCCATTTTGAAAGATAGTTTTGCCGGGTACATCAGTCTGGCTTGGAGACTGTTTTCCTTTAGGGCTTGAAATACATCACTCCAACCTCATCTTGCCTTGAGGGTTTGCATTGAGAAGTCTTCTGTGATTCTGATGGGCTTTCTTTTGTATGTGATTTGTTTCTTCTCTCTAACTGCTTGTAGAACTTTGTTCTTCTGTTGAGTTTCTGGAATCTTAACAATTATATGCCTATGTGTAGATTTTTTTTGATCAAGGCTATTTGGAGTCCTATATGCCTCACTTATCTGTATGTCAAGCTCTTTTCCCCTGCCTGGGAAGTTTCTGCCATTATTTCTGTGAAGAGTTTTTTTATGTCATCTGCACTCTCTCCTGTTTCTTCATTGACTCCAATCAGTCTTATGTTATTCTTCTTTGCATCATCTAGCAGCTGCTGGATTGATTTCTCATGTTCCCTTATAATTTTGAAGCAATTTTTCTTTTCTTGGTCACTAATTGCTATCTTATCTTCTATATCTGAAATTCTGTCCTCACATTGGCTCATTCTGCTGTGTAGATTTTCAATGGAGTTTTTCATGTCCTGGAAATCTATTTGCATCTGTCTTATGGATTCCATTTGTTTCCTATGTTGGGATTCCATCATGTTCCTGAGCTCCTCTCTAGATTTATTAATCATGTCTTGCACTAGGGGCACAATTTCTCCTGTTATCTGAGAAATTATTTCTGATTTCATTTTTTCCAGATCCCCTTTTGTTGCCAGTTCAGTGGGTCCAGGTGGTTGAGTATCAGTGTGTTCTATCTCATTTCCCTTTGGGGTTGCTGTAGGTGATCTGGCAATCTGGTTTTGAGACTTATTTATGTGTCTTCTCATTTTGACTGGGGGTGGGGGCTGTTGGCACCTGCACGGATTACCTCCTCTGAGCTGGGAGAGGTAGGACAGGGGCTGGGAACAGCGGTAGGGATGGTGGCTGGGAAGCCCCTACCTCTGGGCCGGGAGCAGTGCGAGGGATGGTGGCCCAGAAGCCCCTTCCCCTGGGCCAGGAGCAGCAGGACAGAAGGTGGCCCAAAAGCCCTTTCCTGTGGGCTGGGAACAGCGGGAGGGATGGTGGCCAGGAAGCCCCTTCCTCTGGACCAGGAGCAGTGAGACAGTGGCTCAGAAGCCCCTACCTCTCGGCTGGAAGCGGCGGGGCTCAGTACCGTGGTCTGGTGGTCTGGTGTCCTCTGCATCTTTGTAGTGTGGAACCAGGTGGCTGTACAGAGGAGCGAGGGGTGGGGTGGGGGGTGGTTGTCCAGTGGATTGTTGCTAGGGCGCAGGCTGATTCAGCGTGTTCTGCATGACCTCGTGACCTCGGTAGGGCATGTGCAGACCTGTCTGTCTGCAGTGGGCTGATTCAGCCTTGATGGAGTTTTTAATCTCCTGGAAATCTGTTTGCATCTGTTTTATGGATTCCATTTGTTTCCTATGTTGGGATTCCATCATGTTCTTCAGATCCTCTATTTTTTTTAATATGTGTCCTCTCTTGATTTATTAATCACATCGTGCACTATGAGCACAATCTCTGCTGTTATCTGAGAAATTATTTCTGATTTTATTTTTTCCAGATCCTCTTTTGTTGCCAGTTCAGTGGGTCCAGGTGGTTGAGTATCACATTGTTCCATCTTGTTTCCCTTTGTGGTTGCTGTAGGTGATCTGGAAGTCTGTTTTTGAGGCTTGTTTACATGTCTTCTCATTTCCACGGTGGGTGGGGGTGCTTCTGGCGCCCACACTGCTCACCTTCTATGCCCTAGGAGCGTGGAATGGCGGCGGGGGAGCCTCTTCTGCCAATCTTCATTGTTTCATGTATTCATAGAAAAAATTTGGAAGTTTTCCCCATTTTAATGCTTTGTAATAGTTTGAAGACACTAAACGTGTCTGCTATATTAAAGATGATGTAAATTCCCTTACAAGATTACCTAAGGCTATCCTGGGGAGTAGTTCATGGATGATTGCATTAGTCTTCTGGGACTATTGCGATGAAGTGTCCAAGCTGAGTGCCCTCCAGCTGGGCAGGTCTGGCTGGCCTCTCTCCCTGCTCCTGCAGCCCAGCTCTCACCCATGCACACCTTCTCCCCACATATCTGTTTCCCTTCTGGTAAGGACTAGGCTGTCCCGCTGCCGGAATTTGTCCTGGAGGTGGTGCCCAGGCTCTTGCACCCCCGTAGGACCTGACCCTGCAGGTTTCCTACCTCTCAGTGCCTGTGCATGGAGACCAAGTTCCCCTCACAGGACCCTTTGGGACACAAACTACATCCACACCTCCACACCTTCGGCTTTGCATCTGTCTAGGAGGAGTGGAAATTGCTGTTCTGTACATCTGTGCTTCCATGGCAGGACTCAGGTCTGTTCTGCAAGGATAGTGAAGGCGTAGTCTGGGGCCTGACCTCCACATCTGAACTGGGGTCCATGCCACCCAGAATGCTCATCAAACCCCAGCCTTGCGACCTTCTGTCTAACGATTGTCCCTCCTCATGACAGGTGGAGGGGCTGGTGCTGGTGTTCAGGGGTTGGGGTGCAGCAGCTGTTGCTTGTATCCATCTTGTTAATTCATCTACCATTCGTGTTTCCCGTCCCCTTTTTACACCTGGCTCCTCCAAAGGTCCTGCCAGGCAGGGAGCCACCAGGGTGGGAACACCCAGCTGCTGCAGATGCTGGCTGCCCTCCCTGAAGAGGCCCTGGGCTGACTGCGGCCCCCTTTCAGGTCATCTCTGCTCTCCCCTGTTCTCTCTGTCCCTTGGTCATGGCAGGTGCAGGAGGGACTGTGACCCCAGGGCTGTCTGGGAGGGGGAGATTGCTTCCCACAGTACCTGCCAGGCCCCATAGACTGAGGGACAGGGTCTGCTTCCCAGAGACTCCTCAAGTCTTGATGGCCCTGCTCCCCTTGGACTAGACACAGAACTCCCATCAGGGCAGGGATATCCAGCTTGCACTCTTCTCCCTCAAAACACACAGGTCCATTTTGGGAGAAAGGAGAAACCTTCATAGCGGGAGTACTGGAAGCCAAGCAGGAGGGCAGAGGGGCCTGGTAAGGCTCTTGTCCGTGCTGTCCTTGCTTCTTGGCCCTGCTGTCCCCACCTGCAGTCTTTTCCCCGAGTATCCATGTCAGTAGCACTGCTGCCCAGCCTCATTTCTCCTTGACACCAAGTGTTGTGCAGCCTGGTGGGCAAGGGAACACCAGCTATGCAGAAGCGAATCAAGGGGAAGGGGCCCTGTCCTTCCTCACTGCCTCCCGCTCCCATCCCCACACTCAGAGTGAACCACTGTTCACAAACACATGGGGACAGAGCCAGTAGACTTTCCCCGTGCACCTGAACACACAAATGGGGAGGCACATGCACACACGCTGGTAGGGAAACTGCCCAGCCCACTGTGCCGGTTCTGTCTCTCCAACCCTGTGACTGGTCCTCAGCTAAGTCCCATCTAGAGGGGGCCATCCACGGGGGCCACAGCCAGGGTCCTAGAAATGTGGGAGCAGAGCCCGGGGCTCCTCAGGTCATCAGCTGAGATCCTGTTTGTGTCCAGGGTTCTTGACATCCCCACTCTTTCTTACCAGGGCCTTGCAAGCTGCACAGGTCCCAGCAGGTCCTATGCACAGGAGGGAGCCTCTGGGTGGGAGCACTGGGCAACATGGCTCCTTCCTGTGAGGGGTGCAGCTGTGCCCTCTGTATGTCTGGCTCATTTTCCACACCACAGTTCTCCCTGCTAATGAAATTGAGTTCATTCAGTCATTCAACAAATGGCCATGAGGGGCCCAGCCTGCCTGGGGCAGCTTTATGCCCTGGAGCTCTGGCCAGCTTCTTTGTTGCACAGAAGGCAGGAACATTTCTGGAAGGACCTCAGGCACTTCCGGAAGTGGTGTTGGGAGGCAGACTCCTGGAGCTGGATTGTGGGTCAGAGGGAAACTGCACTGGGGCTTTAGTGGTTCTGTTCAAGGCAGATGTTCCTGCCTCAGCCAAGGCAGGACTAGGCCTTCCTCCCTCTCTGCTTTGGCCTGAGACCCTCTCCTGGCAGAGCAATTATCACCAGCCATGCTTCCTCAGGCATCAGAGGATGTGGGTGAGAACCCAGCAGTCTCCATGCAGGGGCTGCACCGTGGGACAGTGGGGAGGTGGTGGCCATGAGGGCTCTGTCTCACGGACAGGTGCACTTCTCTTGGCCTGTGGCCTGAGATGCTCCCTACCATGTCACAGCACAGTGCATGGACCTCGCCAGATGTGAGCAGATGCTGGTACCGAGCTTGTGGGGCTCAGTGTGTGTATGTGGGGAGATATGGGATGGGGATGAGGGAGAGCCCCCCAGGCTGGCGTCCTAGAGACCCAAGACCTGGGTTAGGTCACAGCACGCTCGGCTTCAGGTACCTTTGTGTAAGGAGAATCCCAGTAGCCAGGCATGGTGGTAGCCTTAGGTACCCAGGAAGCTGAGGCAGGAGGGTTGCAAGCTCAAGACCAGCCCAGGCAACCTAGTCATACCTTTTCTCAAAATAAAAAATGAAAAGAACTGGGGGTGTAGCTCTGTGTTAGAAAACCCTCTGCTAAAAAGAAAAAAATCACAAAACAGAAGTCTTAGTAGGCTCCTCCAAGGGAACAACTCTGAAAATTTGAGAGTATTTGGAGACAGTTTGGAAGGATGAGCCATTTTGAATAGATCTTGGTTCTTTTCTGGGTGGTGACTGGGTTTATCCTGTGTCCCTCAAGTGCTCATGCGGATGCCTCGTTGGCGTAGGCAGTGAATAAACGTGTAATGAATGCCAGAATGAGACCTCTGCTCTCTCCTTGGGAATGTGGATGGTTTCCTGGTGTGGCCATGCCCTGGATTTCATGTCCCTGTAGAACTTTCATAAATGGAAGGACTGGGACACAGCTGGTGTCTGTGTCCCTTGGTGAACCTTGCAGAGAGGAGTTCAGTCATCACACAGAAGCCCCGAACTTGTGCACATCTCCAGTTTGCTCATTGAGGTTCTAAAGAAATAATTAAGGATGTATGATGAGATTCAGCCTTCCAAGGGCTGTGTATGAAAGCTGAGAACAACCTACATGTCCGACAAGAGGTCGATTTAATAAACTCTCCAGCACAGATGCAGTGCTCTTAAGGAAGCATCTTTCTGATGAGGAGGGAGGGAGTCATAACAAGTTATGAACCGAGCCATGCTACAAAGTAGCACATGCCTTATGGAAACATTAAAGCAAGAGATCTAAGCATACATTCTAAAAAACACCAGCGGGCCTGGTTCTCAAGTGTGGTCCCAGGGTGGCCATGAGAAACAGTCAGCTACTGGTCCGGCCCAAGGTCTCCTCCAAGTCGGGTCTGCAAGGGCTCCCGTCTCCCTCTTGGCTTATGTCTCAAGATAAGTGTGTGTTACTGGTGTAGTGAAGGAACAAGAGGGACAGTGGGCTCCTTCCTCCCCACCTGGAGAGGCAAGGGTCATGGGGCCCAGGCATGGGGCACCCAGCTCCCCAGCCCCATGCCTGCCCAGCCTTTTCACCTCACGGTGGCTCAGAGTGGCCAGAGTTTCTAGGGCCGCTGCAGCACTGGACGGAGTGTCCCCCCACCCCCGTGCAGGCAGGGCACAGACATCCCTGCCACCCACCTTGTTCCCCATCAGGACCTGGGCACTGGCGAGTTAGATTATCCTTTCCAGGAAGCATCTAGCTGCTTACGCATTCTGCTGTGGCCTGCAGCAGACACACTCGGTCCTGCTTGTTGGGGACAAGGCCAGGAGCAGCGCCCAGCTCCACCATCCGTCTGAGAGCTGCACAGGTGGCCCTCTCATCTGTGAGACGTTTGCCTCCGGCTTCACCTAGAGGAGGACAGCTGCCCCTGTCATCCCCACACAGGGACACAGGGTGGGGTGGCTGGGGCTCAGTTTACAGGTGACACCAGCGCAGGTGCAGGTGGCAGGGTGTCCTCAGCATCTGGCATCTGGGCGAAGTGTGGATCGGCCCACAGCTCTCGGTGAGGCGGCTGGAGCCCATTCCAGTTGCTCCATCAGCACAGGGTCACTGGGGACCTGACCGTGATCTCCTGTGTTGGGGTGGCCACACAGCTTCGAGGTCCCCGCAGAGGCTGAGCCCAGTCACCAACTTCAGTCCGAGTTCTGTGGGCTGCTGATGCCTGCAGGTGTGGGGAGGTTGAAACTGTTCTGTGCTGTCCTGTGTATCACAAACTTGTCTGACCAACCAAGCTGTGTGAGGGGCTCCTTGGCCTCTCCTCACCCCACTTGCCTCTCCCAAGCTTGTCCTTTGCTCTTTGTCTCAAGACCACTGTAGGCCATGCTTTGTTTAATATCTGATTCCTGTGCGCATGTGTGTGTGTTTGTGTGTGCACGAGTGCACGGTACTGGAGACTGAACCTATGGCTTTCTCAGTGAGCTCTATCTCCAGCCCCCTTTTAATAGGTTTTCCTTTTGAGACAAGGTCTCCCTGAGTAGCCCAGGCTGAGATCAGCTTTGTGATCTTCCTGCCTTACCCTCCCAGAGTGCTGGGATGACAGGTGTGTTCCATCACACTGGTCTTTTCTTCTTTTTTTTTTTTTTTTGGTACTGGAGACAGAACTCGGGACCTTGCACTTGCGAGGCAGGCACCGGAACCACTGAGCTAAATCCCCGGCCCTCACACTGGTCTTTACAGAGCATAAGGGGAGACAAGAGAGGCAACTTCAGAGTCTCTGAAGGGTGGGTGGGAACAGTCAGTCTGGCCTCAGATGTGCCCTGGTGCTACCTGGGAGATGGCATCTCTGTGGGGACAGAGCTGCCCCAAGGGAGGCATAGGGAGCTGATCCCCAGCTGCACCGTCTGGGCTGTGCCTTGTGCAGCTGGAACTCAGAGGGGTAGGGACAGCTGGAGGTGTACAGGTAGGGCTGATGTAGGACATCCCAGCGAGCTGGTGGCTGCCTGTTTCCCATAGGCTCATCCTACCCGGAGATGCTGGAGTGCGGACAGGAGCTTAGTGAAGACAGGGCCCTTCAAAGACCACCTGCCTGATGCTCCAGTGGACAGCAGTGGTGAGAGGCCTACAGGAGAGCCCAGGCTGGGCTACCCTTGGGGGACTCCCATGGGCTGGGCCCTGCTGGGGCTAAGGTCCAGTCCTGGGTACCCAGATGTTAGATAAAATGGGAGATGAGGGGACCAGGTGTTCATTGAGGTTGGGGACAGGATCCTCCCGGCTGACCAGGCTCCCTGCTGCGGAGCCTCTGGGAATCTTCCCTGTGGTTCCTGCGTCTGGGATGGGGAGGTTCTGAGATGGGGCATACCGTCTCTAGGAAGGGGCTTGGAGCCGCTGAAGGGAGCCGGGAATGGTAGCACAGGGCTGAGAGGATGGGAAGGTCAATGTGGTGACCAGAATGGGGCTGCTCCAGATGGTGGAGGGACATGGGGAAGCATCAGGGCACTGTGGGGGCTGCACTTCTCTTCCAGCTGGAGGCCTCCTTTCCGCTGGGCCTCCCGGGATGTCCTGACTGCTGGTCCTTAACCCTAGAGGACAGGCTCCAAGTGAGGGCAAAGAAAGGGCCACAGAGCTGGGGCTCTGACCCCAGCCACCCCAACCTGGGCTCACCCAAGAGCTGACCTTACACACACACACACACACACACACACACACACACACACACACACACACACAGGCGAGGAGCCAGGGCTTCCAGATCACAGGCTGACCCCCATGTGTGGCCCTGTGTGGGTCCCTACTCCTCATACCACCACCATCTTCTGCTTCCCCACAGAGAGAACCAGGCCCCAGAGGTGGAGCCATCACAGGGATTTAGAGCCCACAGTGGCTGGGCCAGGGGTAAGGGGCTTCTGCTGGCCCTGGCCACCCCACTGTACCCCCCTTGGCCCTGGTGACCAAGTAAACCCCTGCATCTCAGGGCCTCTGTCCCTGAGGCATCTCTCTAGTGCCGAGGCCTCCGGGGCCCCTTCCAATGGGAACGCCAATCTGCTGGTTGAGTCAGGCACTTCTGCTCTGCTTCGTGCTGGTCCTTTAGACACGGCTCCCTCTCCACGTCACAATGGTGACATATCTGTGTCCCTGCTCTGCACTTCTGGAGGACAGAACAAGGGCAGATGTCAGTGTGGAGTTGGTGAGGAGAAGCTCAGGGTCTGAGGCTCAGGTCTCCCAGGGACACTACCAGGTGTCACCAGGTTTGGGAGACAGGGCAAGTGGCCAGCCTGGCACCCTCTGCACCCTGCATCCAGTGGGCTTTGCAGGTGCACTCTACACCTGTGACTGCAGCAAGGCAAATCACTTATCTATAAGGGCCGAGTCTTCAGCAAAACACACACTTGTGTGTTCCTTGGGTAACTAGAATACTTCAGATTCAAAGGAAGTAGAACAAGGATCCTATAATATAAAAACCATGGGAAGCACAAGGATATTGAAAACCAAACAAACGTAAGGAGAGCTGTGTTTCCCCAGCAGGTCAGCTCAGCCCTCATTTATTGAGCCTGTGGTGTGGGGATGCAAGGTGGGCTTGGAGGGGCCTCTGTGAGCACAGAGAGGGTAGAGGAGGCTTTAGGGCGACTCAGAGAGGAAACCACAGCAGTGAGGTGCAGGTGGGATGAGGTCCCTGCAGACCACTCAATGGCAGTCCCAGGGTCCCCTGCCTTCCTGCCCCTCGGAGGAGTCCATGATGCCACCTCTTGGCCCAGGTGGCGGGCGTGGGGCTGTGGGCTGGCACTGCGTTGGGCACTTGTCCTCGTCCTAAGGATCAGAACTCACTGTGTCAGAGCTGCTGCTCCCCTGGCAGGATGTAGCTCATGGTCTGCCTCCTTAGCAGCCACAGAGCCCCCTTCCTTACATTGCCTGTGTTCCTCAGCCCCATGGTGCCCACTGCAGCCCTCAAGGCAGCAGGAGGTGTGCTGGGTGCATCTGTCCTGCCTAGGAAACCTGAGGCCTCAGCTGATGGGATCCTCGGGAGCTGTCATCCTCCTCAGGGACCCAGCAATTACAGCGGGCGATAAACCTGCTGTTTGTTCTAATTAGCAGCCTTAATACCTCAGGCAGGCCATTAACAGGCAGGTGTGGGATCTACATCTTTAGATGTAATTAGTAATGTCGTTAGCCTAATCCATAATCGATACCTGGGTAATTGCTTCCTTGGGTTTATTTAGTCCTTGGGGTCTTGGTATGGCAAGAAGCCGCCATCTGTGAATGTGCTAATGGGTGAATGGAGGTCACTGGCAGCTGCCTCACCCGGAACCCAAGCCCGGGCTGGATCAGATGTGGGCACATGTGGCCACGTGGCTCCTGCCTTGGGGACAGAGGGGCTGTTTTGGAAATAAGGCTGCAGATGTCCAGGGCCTGGGAGGCCTCAGACATATCAGGGTCTTCTACACCTCCCCAAAGGTCCAGGTGGGTTCTGAGGACATACCTGGGCTCTCCATCAACCAGGGGTTCGAGCACAGCCCTCTCCTTTCAGAAAGCCATGGGGGTTTCCTCTTCTGCTGGAAGTGGCCACGGAAGCCACGGTCAAGGGACAATCCTGTCGAGCTCCTCCAGGATGGGCTCGATGGCCTTCAGTTGGACTGAATTCCTCAGCTGGCTTCCAGGAACTTTCGCAGCAGCGCATCTGGGCCACCAGGTCAGGCTGGGATCTCCAGAGCCAGCCATAAATCTCCCAAAATGACGAGGCGAAAGTTAATGGCTCTGGAGGCTCCCTGCCTGCCCCAGCCGCCCTGTCATTCCTTGTCCTCCAGCTCATTGCTCCTGGGAACCGGGCCAAGGGAGGTGGATGGGAGCTGGCAAAGTCACTGCGAAGGAAAACATTTTAATTCATTTAATTATGCGCCTCTCAGAAATCCAAGCTCTGCTTCCTCTTGAGCTGGTTAAAGGAAATGAGGAGTGACGGGTCCCATCCCGCCTCCCTCGCCCATGGGGTGCAGGCAGCCAGGCTCTCCGTCCAGGAGCCAGCCCTTTGGGGATACCCACCACTACAGGGACCTGGGCTCACATGGCTTGAACCCTCAACCTTGTGCACTCACACATGCACAAGGTATGTATAAGCACATGTATGGCACCCACACACAGTGAGGTTTGTACTGTCCCCACCTTAGCCTCCCTGGATCTGCCCTTTGCAGTGTGCTACACTTTGAACATTTTTGCTTTCCCAGGCATGTGTGTGTCAGGAAGAGGGTGACAGATACAAAAATTCAGAAAATAATAATACTAATAATAGAGACTGACTCCAAGGCCTCTGCACTGAGCTATATCCCCAACTCTGTTCCCCCTCTTTATTTTGAGATGGGGTCTCACCAAGTCCCTAAATTGTTCAGGATGAAGATGAATTTGGGATCCTCTTGCCTCAGCCTCCCAGAGCGCTGGGATTATAGGTGTGAGCACCGAGATTTCAATATACTTTTAGTACAAAGATCTCAGCCTCTCACCAAGTGTCTCCACCTCTCTGACCCTGTCCATCTTCGACACATGCCACGTGCCCACCACCCATGACCCTAGCTCATCCTCAAGCTCTGGGTATTTAGACAGGACCCTGTCTGCAACCAATGTCTCCTCAGGGAGGTCCCTGTATATGGACAGTGGAATGCCTCCTTCACCAGGCCCAGGCTTTGGGCCACCTGCCCCTGGGACCCAGGAGAGCACACAGTTCTCCCTCCATGTGGCAGGTAGGACCTGGTGGTGGACACCATGGCTGGAGAACCCAGGCCTCCTGACCTCTGCTGCTGTGGGCTCAAGGCTGGATGGCTTCTCATTGCTGCTGGCTGTGGCTGTGCCCAGGTTGTGGGCACTGGGGCAGGCAGAGACTGAAGACAGCAGCCCGGGCCAGGCCAGAGGTTAAGCAGCCAGGGAGGTGTGGGCATCTCCACCTCCCTAGGGAGTAGGGGCCATGGAGGTGACAGTGGGCAATGACCTCTGGTGCTGAGCCTCTACTCAGCTTCCTGGGGTATCCACAAGCTATGTGGGCACTGCCCAAGGCTGAGGGCAGCTGGAGCCCCATGCCTGCCATCATCCCCTGGCTCTTCCCAAGCTTGGACAAGAACCGGACAGCCCCACCCTGCTCCATGGGGCACTAGGGAGGAGACCAACAGCAGACATGTAAGCACAACCACACTGAGGACAATTTCAGAGAAGGGCCCGCACAGGCAGAGGGGAAACAAACAAGGAACAGACGGCACCTGGGATGGGGCCATCCTACAGACAAGTGACAGGAGACATCTCTGCTGTGCGGTGAGGAGACACCAGATGTGAGACAGCTATGTAGGGCAAGAGGGCAGCAGAGCAAAGGCCCTGGTGCAGGCAGGCACTCACCATGTCTGGGCAGGAGAAAGAAGGGGATGTGACTTGGCTAAGCCAGCCAGGGAAATGCGGAGGCCAGGACAACTCCCAGGGCTGCAGGGCCAGAACAAGGGCTGGCCTGGCTCATTCCTAGAACTGGCCCAAGAGGGGCCTGGACACCAGGAGAGGGGCTGGCTTCCTCCTGGAAAGACACCTCCGGGACTTCAGCAGGCCGTGCCTAGCACCAACCCTGTGGGCTCCAGGCTCTGGGCAGCCTGGTAACCAGTCTGGCTGTGCCCTTCCAGAATGAAGCCCTGAATGATAACTTCCTCCTCTCCAAGAAGGGACTCAACCACTGACAGCTACTCCAGCTGAGCACACAGGAATTGTTAGCCTACGATCCTCCAGCAAACACCTCCACCTTGGGGTAGTGCCAGAGGGCTAGGGAGTCAGGACCTTTGTGCCCCTGGGCAATCATCCTATGCCCTGCCCCATTGGGGGCCACATGGGGAGTAAAGCAAGGTGCTCAGGACCCCATCGCCAGGTTGCTCTCCTCCAGTCCTGGAGGCGGCAGGGCTCCCAGTATATAGTGATAGAGGCCAAGGGGGGAACCTGGATGCACCCTTACCTGGAAGGAGCTGGGGAGACTTCCTCCCTCCTGCCCCTGCCAGAGAGGCATCTGTAGAAGCCAGCGAGTTAACATTAAATCCAGGGTCTCATAACATAATGCCAAAATCATCCTAGTTCACAGAAAACCATGATATCAAGGTTAGGGAAAAAATTCATCTTGAATGAGAAAAACCATCGACAGACACCAACACCAAGTAACAGCAATGACAAAATGACCTGGCAAAGACCCTGAAGCCATCATGCAAATGCTGCCATGGGCAATTACAAACATGTTGGAAACAAATGAAAAAATAGTCTCAGCAATGAAGCAGAAGAGATAAAGAAGAAACAAATGGAAATATTGGAACTGAAAAAATAAATAACAAAAATAAACATAAGAAAAGAGATGAGTTTAACAGCAGGTGAAGACAAAGGAAACAAAACCAAGATAAAAAATAGAAGTCACCTAATCCACACACAGAGATGTGGTAGAATGGACAGGAAATGAAAAGCATAGCCCCAGGAGCCTGTGAGATTACAGCAAGACCTAGTACTCATCTGCTGAGTCTTGGAACAGGAGACAGAGGTGGGCCTGGGAAAACACCCAAAGAAAAAATGGCTGAAAACTCCCCAAATTTAGCAAAAGACTTAAACCTACAGATTCAAGGTGAGCTTCCCAAACCCAGAGAAATCCAACCAAGACACATGACCGTCAACTTCTGAAAACTGAAGACAAAAGTCTTACGAGAATTGATAAAGACCCCTTATTACTTGTAGGGAAAACATTTGAACAACAGATTTCTCATAAGGAAGGACAGAGATCAGAGGAAGGGAAATATTTTTCAAGAGCTGAAAGTAGAGAAATATTAGTTCAAAATTCCATAGAAAGTGGAGAAATTCCCCAGGAACAAGGGGGAAATCAAGATATTCTCAACCCAGCGAGGTGGCACACAAGTGTAATCCCAGCACTCCGGAGGCTGAGGCAGGAGTATCTCCATGAGTTTGAGACCAGCCTGGGCTACATAGTGAGTTCAAGGCCAGCCTGAACTACATAGAGAGATTCTGTTGCACAAACAAAAATAAGATATTCTCAAAGGAAAAAAATTTAAAATGTCACAAGAATAGACTTATCCTAAAAAATGACCAGAGATTTCTCTAAACAGAAAGAAAATATTAAAAGAAGGAATCTTGGAATATCACAAAGGAAGAAAGCAGGAGTAAAAATATGGCCAGGTCTGGTGGCCCACACCTATAATCCCAGCACTTGAGAGGTAGAGGGAGAAGAATCACTGCAAATTTAGCATGAGCTACATAGTTCAAGGCCAGCCTGAATTATACAGCAAGACCCTGCCTCAGAAAACAAAACAAAACAAATGAGAAGAAATACGGCTTAACATTATTTTCTCACCTTGAGTTTTCCAAATGATGTTTGACAATTCTAGAAAATATTACGACACTAATGTATTTTTAATCCATGTAAAGAAAATAGTTAGGACAATTACATTGTAAATATGGAAGGATAAATGACCTAAAGGAGGTGAGGATATTACATTTCACTTAAAATGTTGGCACTGATGGACTGGGCTATATAGAACACTCAGAGCAGCTGCTATAGAGCAACAGAACAGCCACACTCAGCAACAGTAGATAACTCGAGTAGGGCTCTGCAAACCCTAAGCTGTCACAGAAAACCAACAAGGGAAAAGCAGAACAGGGCCCAGTGCTTCCCAGTGGGCCTGCTGGTACCACCTAACACAAATCAGAGGAAGAAGATGCAGATGGAAAACTGTACACTAATATTCCTCATGAATATAGATACAAAGATCCTTGACAAAATATTGGCAAATGGGATTTTGGAATGGGTACAATTATTCACCATGGCTGAGTGTGATTTCTCAATATGTAAAGATTGGTCAGTGCAATCCATCTTATTAACAGGTCAACAGAGAAAAATCTCAGGATTGTAGCAAGGGGGGCAGAAAAATTGTTTGACAAAATTCAGCCCTCCTGGGGGAAAAGGTTATGAGAATGACTATTCAAGGGCTGTGGGTTTCCCTTCTGGTTATGGAAATGTTCTAGAATCAGACAATGCTGAGGGCTGCATGACATCCTGAAAGCCCTAAATGCCATTGACTGTACATTTTAAGATGCTTAAATGGTAAATTTCAGATTACATGTGTTTTGGAATACTAAAAATTTAATTCAATGTTTTTTCGTGACAAAATTTTCAGAAAGATAAGAAGAGAGGGGAACTTCATCAACTTGTTAAAGACCATCTATTAAAAAAGCTACAGCTAATGTTATACTGTACTTAATGGTGAGAGACTGGAGGATTCCCCTAAGATCAGGGGAAAAGCAGGGACACCCACTGTTGCTGCTCCTAGGCAACTCTGCACCAGCAAATCTACACAGTGAAAAAAGGCAAGGAGGCAAAACAAAATGAGGCTTCTGGATTGAGAGGAAGAAATACAGTTGTTAATGTTTGCAAATCATATGATTGCCTACATAGAAAATTCTAAGAAGAGAGGAGGTGAACCTTCTGGGCTGTCAGACCACTGCTGCAGCACCCAGGAGCAGAGCTGCCCCCCAGTGCAGAGGAGGTGAATCTTCCAGGCCGCTGTACCACCACCCCCAGTGCAAAGAAGGTGAACCACACTGGCTCCAGCAGCACACAACGCCCCCCCCCCCCGCCATTGGAATGAGAAGACATGGAAAAAAGTCAAAACCAGACTTCCAGACCACCTAAAGCAACCCCAAAGGGAAATGAGACAGAATAATATGATGTTCAACCACCTGGACTCCCTGAACTAGCAATGAAACAGGATCTGGAAAAAATGAAATCAGAAATAATTTCTCAAATAGCAGAGATTGTGCCCATAGTGCAAGACATGATTAATAAATCTAGAGGGGACACAGATTTAAAAAAAGTAGAGGAGCTGAGGAACATGATGGAATCCCAACATAGGAATGAAATGGGATCCATAGAACAGATGCAAACAGATTTCCAGGAGATTAAAAACTCCATCAAAAGTCTATGCAGCAGAACGAGCCAATGTGAGGATAGAATTTCAGATATAGAAGATAAGATTACAATACTGACTGGGAAAAGAGAAATTGCTTTACAATTGTAAGGGACAACAAGAAATCAACCCAGCAGCTGCTAGATGATGCAAAGAATACCATAAGACTGATCAGAGTCAATGAAGAAAGAGGAGAGAGTGCATGCAACATTAAAAAGCTGTTCACAGAAATGATGGCAGAAAACTTCCCAAGCAGGGAAAAAGAACTTGACATACAGATAAGTGAGGCATATAGGACTCCAAATAGCCTTGATCAAAAAAAATCTATACATAGGCATATAATTGTTAAGATTCCAGAAACCCAACAAAACAAAATTCTACAAGCAGTCAGAGAAAAGAAACAAATCACATACAAAGGAAAGCCCATCAGAATCACAGCAGACTATTCAATGCAAACCCTCAAGGCAAGAAGAGGTTGGAGTGATGTATTTCAAGCCCTAAAGGAAAACAGTCTCCAACCCAGATTGATGTACCCTGCAAAACTATCTTTCAAAATTGATGGAGAAATAAGATACTTTCATGACAAAGAGCACCTTAGGAACTTCATGAATACCAAATCAGCACTCCAAAAAATTTTAGACGTATCCTAGGAAAAGACAATGAGGATCACAACCCCAGGAGGCCCAGCGGAATGAATCCACTGGGCATGACAAGAAATTAAACACAAAGGGGGAGAATCCAACAAACAGAAAAAGTCATGGCAATGATAAGTCAATACGTGTGAGTTATAACCATCAATGTTAATGGTCTCAATTCACCAATCAAAAGAATTAGACTGTCAGAATGGGTCAAGAAGCAAGATGCAACAATATGCTGCATACAAGAAATACACTTAATTCAAAAGGAAACTCATAGACTGAAAGTTAAAGGAGGGAAAACAATACTCCATGCAATGGGAACCTGAAAAAAAGCAGGAGTAGCTATCCTCTTTGCAGATCAAATGGATTTCACACCCACACTGATTAAGAGAGACAAAGAAGGACACTGAATCCTTGTAAAGGGAAAAATGCAAAAGGAAGAGATGACAATCCTAAACATATATGCAGCAAACACTAGTGCACCCAACTATATAAAACAAATACTAACAGACATGACAAATCAAATAAGCACTACTGCAATAGTAGTGGGGGACCTCAATACCCCAGTGTCACAATAGATAGATCAATTAAACAAAAAACAAGCAAGAATACTAGAACTCAATGAAACTCTTGAACAAATGAACTTAACAGATGTTTACAGCGTGTTCCACCTTACAAAATCAGAATACACATTCTTTTCAGCTGCACACTGGACATTCTCCAAAATAGACCACATACTCATTCATAAAACATATTTAGGTAAGTGCAAAGGAATTGAAGTTATCCCCTGTATATTATCAGACCATAGTGAGATGAAATTGGAGATCAAGAGCAAAAGAAACTGCAAGAGTTTCATAAACAAACGGAAATTGAACGACACACTTCTGAATAACCAATGGGTCACAGAGGAAATTAAAGAAGAAATCAGACAGTTCCTTCAATTAAATGACAATGACAGTGCAACATATCGGAATCTATGGGACACAATGAAAGCAGTCTTATGAGGGAAATTCATAGCAGTGAATACGCATATTAGGAAAACAGAACGAGCCCAATTAAACAAGCTGATGCTGAACCTCAACCTTCTAGAAAAAGAAGAGCAGGACAAACCCAAAGCTCATACAAGGGAGGAAATTATAAAGATCAGAGGAGAAATCAATGCAATGGAGACTAAGAGAACAATACAAAAAAATCAATGAAGCCAAGAGTTGGTTCGTTGAAAGAATAAACAAAATTAACAAATCCTTAGCCAACTTTATCAGAAAAAGAAAAGACAAGGCCCAAATCCATGCGATTAGGAATGAAAAGGATGAAATTACAACGGACTCAGCAGAAATCCAGAGGATCATCAATACCTACTTCCAGAACCTATATGCCAATAAGATGGAAAACACAGAAGAAATGGACAGATTCCTAGATAAGTATGAATTACCAAAGTTGAAAGAAGAAGACCTAAAAATTCTGAACAACCCAATACCAACCAATGAAATTGAAAACATAATTAAAAACTTACCAACTAAGAAAAGCCTGGGTCCTGATGGATTCACTGCTGAATTCTACAAGACATTTAGAGAGGAACTACTGCCACCACTGTTTAAACTCTTCTATGAAATTGAAAGGGAAGCAATCCTCCCAAATTCATTCCTGGAAGCAAGCATCACCTTGATGCCCAAAGCAGAGAAAGACCCAACCGAAAAAGAGAACTATAGGCCAATCTCACTAATGAACATAGATGCAAAAATCCTTCATAAGATACTGGCAAACAGAAGGCAAAAGATCATCAAGAAGATCATACACCCTGACCAAGTGGGATTCATCCCAGGGATGCAGGGATGGTTCAACATACGGAAATCAATCAATGGAATACACTATATCAATAGAGCCAAGGACAAAAACCATATGATCATATCAATAGACGTAGAAAAAGTATTTGAAAAAATCCAACATGCATTTATGATAAAAACCCTACAAAAAATTGGAATAGATGGTCTCTACCTCAAACTGATAAAAGCCATCTATGAAAAACCAAGAGCCAATATCATACTAAATGGTCAAAAACAGAAATCCTTCACACTAAAATCAGGAACAAGACAAGGATGTCCACTGTCACCACTCCTGTTCAATATAGTCTTGGAAACATTAGCCACAGCAATTAGACAAGAGAAATACAAGGAATAAAAATAGGAAATGAAGAAATCAAATTGTCATTATTTACAGATGACATGATACTCTATATAGAAGACCCCAAGAACTCCACCAAAAGTCTTCTAGACTTAATAACCAAATTCAGTAAAATAGCTGGATACAAGGCAAAAATCAATAGCTTGTTTTACACGAACAACAGACTCACTGAGAGAGAAATAGGGCAATCAATTCCTTTCACAATAGCATCCAAAAAACTGAAATACTTAGGAATCAACTTAACAAAAGCAATGAAATACCTCTTCTCTGAAAACTATAGCACTTTGAAAAGAGAGATTTAGGATGATATCAGAAAATGGAAAGACATCCCTTGCTCCTGGGTAGGAAGAGCTAATATAGTGAAAATGGCCATACTTCCAGAACTGCTATATAGAGTCAATGCAATCCCAGTTGAAATCCCAGCAGCATACTTCATGGACCTTGAGAAAACAATCCAAAAATTCATGTGGAACAGGAAGAGACCCAGAATAGCAAGAGCAATTCTAGGCAACAGAGACATGGCAGGGGTATTACAATCCCCAATGTGAAACTATACTACAAAGCTACTGTGATAAAAACAGCATGGTACTGGCAAAGAAACAGACTTGAGGACCAGTGGAACAGATTAGAAGATGCAGAAACAACTCCAGACACACTCAGCCACCTCATCTTCGACAAAGGAGCCAAACACCCTCACTGGAGGAAAGATAGCCTCTTTAATAAATGGTGATAGAAAAATTGGGTTTCAACTTGCCAAAGACTAAAACTAGACCTATATCTCTCACCATGCACTCAACTAAAATTGAAAAGGATTAAAGATCTAAATAGTAAAACAGAAACACTGAACCAGCTTGAATAGAGGTTAGGTAGAACTCTTGAAGACACTGGTATAGGAAAAGGGTTTTTTTTGCTTAAATTCTCTTATTGGTAAATTTTAGGTATACAATATGTTTACATTTGTCATTGGGTGCTTATAGCCGTACATGATGTATCTTGGTTCTTATTTTTTTCCCCATTATCTGTGCGCCCTTCACCCCCTCTACCCTTCCCTATTTAGATTTCATTTCCATTTTTTTCTTTTCTCATAATTTTTCCTTTCCCTTCTTTCCTTTCCATTTCCCCTCCCACCACCCCTATACCTTTGGACCTTTTCCTATTTCAAATGACGAATTATTCATTTTAATCATTTAAATCCTTATCTACACTTTCAGTTTCTCACACTAGAGAAAGTATTTGGTATTTACACATGTTCTATTTATTTCACTTAAGAGTATGGCCTCAATATGCATCCATTTAGCTATAAATATCTCTAGTTTCTCGTTCTCTATGGCTGAGTAGTGCTCCATTTTATATATATAAAAAACCCTACATCTTCTTTATCCAGTTCCCACTTTATGGGCACTTGGGCTGTTTCCAAGCTTTAGCTATTACAAACTGTGCCACTCTAAACATGGGTGCACATATATCGCTGTGGTATGATTCTTTTGGGAAGATACCCAGCAGGGGAATAGCAGGGTCAAATGGGACCTCTAGCCCTAGTTCTTTGAGGTATCTCCATACTGATTTCCACAGTGGTTGCACCAGTCTGCACTCCCAGCAACAATGGAGAAGAGTTTCTTTCTCCCCACACCCCTGCTACTGTCAGTCTTTAACAGGTCATTTTCTGAACATCTGCCATTTTTGAATTTGTAGTCTCTTACTTTGTATTGTTCAGAGGAAAATTCCTAGGAAAATTTGAGGACAGGCATCAGAGAAGCATTTTTTTTTTTTGGTACCAGGGATCAAACTTGGGAATTTGCACTTGTGAGGCAGGTGCTGGAACCACTGAGCTAAATCCCCGGCCCCAGAGAAACATTTTTCTGAGTTTCTCTTTTTTTTTTTTTAGTTCTTTTATTGGTACATTTTAGGTATACAATTCATTTACATTGATCATTGGGTGTTTGTACCTGTACATGATGTATTTTGGTTCTTATTTTTTTCCCCATTACCTGTGCGCCCTTCACCCCCTCCACCCTTACCTATTTACATAGATTTCATTTCCATTTTTTTTCTTTTCTCATAGTTTTTCCTTTCCCTCTTTTCTTTTCCCCTTCCCCTCCCTTCACTCCTTCGTCTTTGGACCTTTTTTCCTATTTCAAATTATCAATTATTCATTTTAATCATTTTAACCCTTGTTTACACTATCAGTTTCTCACACTAGAGAAACTATTTGGTATTTACACATGCGTGTCCTGTTTATTTCACCTAAGAGTATGGCCTCGATATGCATCCATTTAGCTATAAAAGACTCTAATTTTGGGTTCTTTATGGCTGAGTAGTGCTCCATTTTATTAAAAAAACTCCACATTTTCTTTATCCAGTTTCCAGTTGACAATCACTTGGGCTGCTTCCAAGCTTTAGCTATTACAAACTGTGCTGCTATGAATATGGGTGCACATATATCACTGTGGTATGATTCTTTTAGTTCTTTTGGGAAGATCCCCAGCAGGGGAATAGCTGAGTCAAATGGGACCTCTAGCCCTAGTTCTTTGAGGAATCTCCATACTGATTTCCCCAGTGGTTGCACCAGTCCGCACTCCCACCAACAATGGAGAAGGGTTCCTTTCTCCCTACAACCCTGCCAGCATTTGTTATTTGTTGATTTCTTGATAGCAGCCATTCTTTCTAGGGTGAGGTGGAATCTCAGTGTTATTTTCATCTGCATCTCTTGAATGAAGAGTGATGTTGAACATTTTTTTCATAGATTTGTTTGCTGCTTTTACTTCTTTGTCTGAGAAATGTCTGTTCATTTCAGATGCCCATTTTTGAATTGGGTCTTTGAATTTGGTGGGTCTGATTTTTTAAAGTTCTTTATATATTCTACATAGTAGTCCTTTGTCTGAAGTACAGCTGCTAGAAATTTTTTCCCATATTGTAGGTTGTCTTAGCTCTGTTGGTGGTTTCTTTTGCCATGCAGAAGCTTTTTAATAAGATGAGATCCCAGTTGTTAATTCTTTCTGCTAGTTCCCATGCTGCTGAGGTTTTGTTCATAAAATCTTTTCCTATGCCAATGTCTTCAAGAATTCTACCTAACGTATCTTCCAGCAAGTTTAGTGTTTCTGTCTTAATATTTATATCTTTAATCCATTTCGATCTTAGTTTAGTGCATGGTGATAGGTATGGGTCTAGTTTTAATCTTTGGTAGGTTGAAGTCCAGTTTTTCCAACAGCATTTATTAAATAGGCTATCTTTCCTTCAATGAGGGTGGTTGGCTCCTTTGCAAAGATAAGGTGGCTGAGCATGTCTGGAGTTGTTTCTGCATCTTCTAATCTATTCTACTGATCCTCAAGTCTGTTCCTTTGCCAGTACCATGCTGATTTTATCACAGTAGCTTTGTAGTATAGTTTTAAGTTGGGGATTGTCATACCCCTAGCCATGTCTCTGTTGCTTACAATTGCTTTAGCTATTCTAGGTCTCTTATGGTTCCAAATGAATTTTTGGATTGCTTTCTCTAGTTCTGTGAAGTATATTGCTGGAATTTCAATTGGCATTGCATTGAATCTATATAGTAGTTTTGGAAGTATGGCCATTTTCACTATATTTGTTCCTCCTACCCAGGAGCAAGGGATGTCTTTTCATTTTCTTGTATCCTCTTTGATCTCTTTTTTCAGAATGCTGTAGTTTTCAGTGTAGCGTTCTTTTGCTTCCTTTGTTAGATTGATTCCTAGATATTTCATTTTTATGGATGTTATTGTAAAAGGAATTTTTTCCTAATTTCTCTCTCAGTGAGTATGTTATTTGTGTACAAGAAGGCTATTGTTTCTGAGTGTTGACCTTGTATCCAGCTACTCTACTGAATCTGTCAATTAAGTCTAGAAGTTTTCTGGTGGAGTTTTTTGGGTCTTCTATGTAAAGTATCATATCATCAGCAAATAATGACAGTTTAACTTCTTCTTTTCCTATTATTTCTTTCTCTTGTCTAATTGCTGTGGCTAATGTTTCCAGAACAATATTGAACAGGAGTGGTGATAGTGGGCATCCTTGTCTTGTTCCTGATTTTAGCATGAAAGTTTTCAGTTTTTGACCATTTAGTATGATGTTGGCTGTTGGTTTTTCATATATAGCCTTAATCAGGTTAAGATAAAGGCCTTCAATTGCAAATTTTCTGTAGGGTTTTTATCATGAATGGGTGCTGGATTTTGTCAGATGCTTTTTCTGCATCTATTGAGATGATCATGTGGTTTTTGTCCTTGACTCTGTTAATATGGTGTATTACATTTATTGATTTACAAATATTGAACCATCCTTGCATCCCTGAGGTAAATCCAACTTGATCAGGGTGTGTGATCTTCTTGATGACCCTCTGTATTCTGTTTGTGAGTATCTTGTTGAGGATTTTTGCATCTATGTTCATTAGGGAGATTGGCCTGTAGTTCTCTTTTTGGGTTGGATCTTTCCCTGGCTTTGGAATCAAAGTAACACTTGCTTCCAGGAATGAATTTGGAAGTATTGCTTCCCTTTCAATTTCCTTCATGAGTTTAAAGAGTAATGGTGATAGTTCTTCTTTAAATGTCTTGTAAAATTCAGCAGTGAAGCCATCCAGACCTGGGCTTTACTTTGTTGGTAAATATTTTATTACATTTTCAATTTCACTCATTGTAATTGGGGTGTTTAGAATTTCTATATCTTCTTCATTTAACTTTGGCAATTCGTATGTATCTAGGAATCTGCGCATTTGTTCTGTGTTTTCTATTTTATTGGAGTAGAGGTTCTTGAAGTAGGTATTGATGATCCTCTGGATTTCTGATGAATCTGTTGTCACTTCACCTTCTTCATTCTTAATTGCATGTATTTGTGCCTTTTCTTTCCTTTTTTGATAAGGTTGGCTAAAGGTTTATCAATTTTATTTATTCTTTCAAAAAACCAACTCTTTGATTCATTGATTTTTTTTATTGTTCTCTTCATCTCCATTGCATTGATTTCTGCCCTGTTCTTTATAATTTCCTCTCTTGTATAAGCTTTGGATTCATTATGCTCTTCTTTTTCTAGGAGCTTGAGGTTCTGCATTAGGTTATTTATCTGAGTTTTCTCTGTTTTCCTAATATGGACATTCACTGCTATGAATTTCCCATGTAGAACTGCTTTCATTGTGTCTCATAGATTCCTGTATGTTGTACTGGCATTTTCATTTACTTGTAGAAACTGTTTAATTTCTTCCTTAATTACTTCTGTGACCCATTGGTTGTTCAAGAGGGTGTTATTCAGTTTCCATGTGTTTGTTGGGGTTTTGTGGTTTCTTATGTTATTGATCTCCAATTTTATTGCATTATGGTCTGAAAATATACAGGGGGTAACTTCAATTATTTTACATTTACTTAGACATGTCCTATGAGCTAGCATGTGGTCTATTCTGGAGAATGACCCGTGTGCAGCCCAAGGGAATGTGTATTCTGATTTCGTGGGGTGGAACACTCTGTAAACATCTATTAAGTCCATTTGTTCAATAGCTTGGTTCAGTTCTAGAATTTCCTTGTTAACTGTTTGTCTAGATGATCTGTCTATTTGTGATAGTGGGGAATTGAGGTCCCCCACAACAATTGTGTTAGTGTTTATTTGGTTTTTCATGACCATTATTATTTGTTTTGTATAGTTGGGGGCATTCATATTTGGTGCATATATATTTAGGTTTGTCATCTCTTCCTCTTGGATTGTTCCCTTTACAAGGATGTAGTGACCAACTCTGTCTCTCTTGATTAGTTTTGGTTTGAAATCTACTTTGTGTGCTAATAAGATTGCACCCCTGCTTTCTTCTGGGTTTCTGTGGCATGAAGAACTGTTTTCCATCCTTTTACTTTCAGTCTATGAGTTTCTTTTTGAGTTAGGTGTGTTTCTTGTATACAGCATATTTTTGCATTTTCCTTTTTAATCCATTCTGCCAGTCTATTTTTTTTTATTGGTGAATTGAGGCCATTAACATTGAGGGTTATAATTGATAGATATTGATTTATCCTTGTCATGATGTTTTACTTTTGTTGGCTCTTTTATTTCTTATTTTTTCCCCCTTTCTTTTTAGTTTCTACCTTGCCTGATGGCTTCCCTCTGTTGGGTCTCATGGAGTTGTGCCCTTCATTGTCTTTTTCTAGGATATTGTTTAGAATTGTTTGGAGTGTTGGTTCAGGGTTCACGAAATTTCTCAGGTGTTCTTTGTCATGGAAGTATCTAAATTCCCCATTGATTTGGAAAGATAATTTTGCAGGATACAATAGTCTAGGTTGGAAGTTATTTTCTTTTAGGGCTTGAAATACTTTACTCCAGGCTCTCCTTGATTTGAGGGTTTGTGTTGAGAAGTCTGCTGTGATTCTGATGGGCTTTCCTTTGTAGGTGATTTGCTTCTTTTCTCTGCTTGTAGGATTTTGTTTTTCTGTTGGTTTTCTGGGATCTTGACTATTATATGTCTAGATGTAGATTTTTTTTTTGATCATGGCTACTTGGAGTTCTATATTCCTCACTTATCTGTATATCAAATTCTCTACCTCTGTCTGGGAAGTTTTCCACTATTACTTCTGTGAACAGTTTTTTTATGTCAATTGTGCTTTCTCCTGTTTTTTCATGGACTCCTATAAGTCTTATGTTATTCTTCTTTGCATTGTCTAGCAGTTGTTGGATTGATTTCTTGTAGTCCCTTACTATTTTTAAGAAATCTCTACTTTCATGGTCTCTAAACATGATCCTATCTTCTATATCTGATATTCTATCTTCAGATTCCCTTAATCTGCTGTGGATACTTTCAATGGAGTTGTTTTTTTTTTCATACCAGGGATTGAACTCAGGTCCTTGGGCTTGCAAAGCAGGCACCGGAACCACTGAGCTAAATCCCCAGCCTTCAGTGGAGTTTTTAATCTCCTGAATATCTGTTTGAATCTGTTTCATGGATTCCATTTCTTTCTTATGTTGGGCAATCATAGTTTCCATTTCTTTCTTATGCTGGGTATTCATGGCTTCCAGCATGTTTCTGAGCTCATCTATTTTTTTTTTAATCTGTTTCTGTTCTAGATCCTCTAATCATGTCTTTCACCCTGCTCACCATCTCTGTAGATATGTGGGAGATTATTTCTGCTTTGAATTTTTCTAGAGCCTCATTCATCTGTTTTGTTACTTCCTCTGGTATCAGTTCAGGGTATCCAGGTGGTTGGTTATGGGACTTCTCCATCTCATTTCCCCCAGGATTTACCCTTGGTGGGGTGGAAGTCTGAGTTTGTGCCTTGCTTAAATGTCTTCTCATTTTTGTTTTTGGTACTGTCCTTGGTTTAACTCCTGGGTTGATAGTTTGAAATTGCTTATTGTAGGTATCTTTGTTGCTTGTAATTAGAGCCCTTATGGAATGATTGCTTCTCAGAGGTGTCTTCCAGATATAGCTGGTCTTTAAATTTTGAGTCTCTAATGACTCTAAGGCTATTTCATTTTCCTCATACTAGGAAGGTTCATTGACTAGATCAATAACAACACCTTAGCCCAAGTGATACAATCAGCAACACCATTGCATCAAGTACATCTTTGAAAATGACATTTTGTGGTAGTTATTAATCTATCACCTTTAGCTGTGTGAATTAAATCAAGATCGAGGAGCAACCCAACATATAGTGAATAAACTCTTCAGTATAACAACTTTACCCTTTGGGATGGGGAGTTAGAAGGGGTTGGGGAAGGAGGAACAGATGGGAAGAAGGATAGGGGAAGGTTAGCAGTGTGGCCAGAGGACACAGGTGAGAAGGAAAAAGAGAATAATAGGACAATAAAGAAGAACTCTGAATGAGGACCAAAACAGGGACAAAAAGGGAAGATGAACAATGTGGGAGAGCAAGAGAGTGAGTGTAAGAGAGAGAGAAAGGAAAGAGAAAAGAAAGAAGAAAAGTAAAGAAAAAAAGGAGAGAAAAATATTTGCAAAGAGTAGGAAATAAAATTAAAGATAAGAGGAGCAAAAGAAAAGAAAAGAGAAAAAAAGCAAACTAATAAGACTAATTTTGGGAATAAAAAATAACCATAAAGATGAAGGGCCTCTTTCAGGGTATGTCTCTGCTGTCACAACAGACAACGTGGGCAGCAGTGTGCAGATATAAGTCAGTGAGTCTCAGTAAGCTAGTCACAGACCCATGAGATTCAGGCAGATTTCTGGCTGCAAGTCCCAAGTAGGGTTGAACTCTGCAGAGTTGTATTGCAGGTTCCAGCTGCCCTTCCCCTGAAGATAGTCCCGGTCCTGATGGGAGGTGAAGATGACTCCAACTTACCCAGTGCAGTGATCTGGTGGTCCAGTGTCCTCTGTGTCTTTGTAGTGTAGAACCAGGTGGCTGTACAGAGAAGAGGCCAGAGGAGCAGGGTGGGGGTGGGGATGTCCAGTGGATTGCTGCTGGGGAGCGGGCTGATTCGGCATGTTCCACACAGCTCACGACCTTGGTATGGTGTCCACAGACCTGCCTGTCTGCAGTGGGCTGATTAGGCATGTTCCACTCGACTCATGACCTTGGTACAGCATCCGCAGGCCTGCATGTCTGCAGCGGGCTTATTCCAGGAAAAGTTTTAATGAACAAAACTTCAGTTGCCAATGAACTAGCAGAAACAATCAACAAGTGGGGTCTCTTCTTACTAAAAAGCTTCTGCACACCAAATCACCAGCAATGTGAAGAGACAACCCACAATGTGGGAAAAAATTTTCACCAGTGGTCCCTCAGACAAAGTTCTACTATCTCAAATCTATAAAGAACTTAAAAAAATCAGACCACCCAAATTTAAAGACCCAATCCAACAATGGGCATCTGAAATGAACAGACATTTCTTACACAAAGAAGTAGAAATGGCAAATGAACATATGAAAAAATGTTCAACATCACTGGTCATTCGAGAGATGTAAATGAAAACAATGCTGAGATTCAACCTCACCCCAGAAAGAATGGCTGCTATCAAGAAATTAACCAATAACAAATGCTGGCTGGGATGTGTGGAAAGAGGAACCCTGCTCCACTGCTGGTGGGAGTGTAGACTGGTGCAACCAGTGTAGAAATCAGTATGGAGATACTGATTTCAAAGAACTAGGACTGGAAATCCCATTTGACCCAGCTATTCCCCTGCTGGGTATCTTCCCCAAAGAATTAAATAATCATATTACAGCAATATATGTGCACCCATGTTTATAGCAGCACAGTTTGTAATAGCTAAAGCTTGGAAACAGCTAAAGTGCCAATCAACTGGAAACTGGATAAAGAAGATGAAGTGCTTTGTTTTGTTTTGTTTTTGGGGTACTGGATATTGAACTCAGATCCTTGCACTTGTGCAACAGGTGGCAAACCCAATGAGATAAATCCCTGGCCCCAAGAAGATGTGGTTTTTTAATAAAAAGAAGTAGTACTCAGCCATAAAGAACTAGAAAGTAGAGACATTTCTAGCTAAATGGATGCATATTGAGGCCATACTCTGATGTCACATAAATAGAACACACGAGTAAATATCAAATAGTTTCTCTAGAGTGAGAAACTGAAAGTGTAAATAAGGACTAAAAGGTATAATAGATAATGTGAAATAGGAAGAAAAGGGACAAAGGGGAAAGGGAAGTGGGAGGGGTAGGGGAAAGGAAAGAAGGGAGTGAAATTAATATGAGAAAATGGAAAAACAGGAAACAAAGTCTTTGTAAATAGGGAGGGATGGAGGGGTTGAAGGGAGGGCAGGTGAAGGGGCATAAAATAAGAACCAAGAGAGTATATAAAGGTGCAAATTTCCAAGGATGAATGTCATTATATTGTATACCTAAAATGTACCAATAAAAAGATATACAGTTCAAAAAAAAAAAGAAAGAAATCAGCTGCAAAGGAAAGCCCATTAGAATCACGGAAGACTTCTCAACACAAACCCTCAAGTCAAGGAGAGCCTGGAGTGAAGTATTTTAAGCCCTAAAAGAAAATAACTTCCAACCTAGACTGCTGTATCCTGCAAAATTATCTTTCAAAATCAATGGGGAAATTAGATACTTCCACGACAAAGAATACCTGAGAAATTTCATGAACACCAAACCAGCACTCCAAACAATTCTAAACAATATCCTAGAAAAAGACAATGAGGGCCGGGGATTTGGCTCAGTGGTTTCACTGCCTGCTGCACAAGCACAAGGACCTGAGTTCAATCCCCAATATCAAAAAAAAAAAAAAAAAGAAAATGAAAAAGACAATGAAATTCACAACTCCATGAGGCCCAACAGAGGGAAGCCACTATGCAAGGTAAGAAACTAAAGGGAAAGGGGAAAAAATTAGAAATAAAAGAGCCAACAAAAGTAAAACATTGTGGTAAGGATGAGTCAATATCTATCAATTATAACTATCAATGTTAATGGCCCCAATTCACCATTCAAAAGAAATAGACTGGCAGAATGGATTAAGAAGCAAAATCCAGCAATATGATGTATACAAGAAACACACCTAACTAAAAAAAAAATTCATAGACTGAAAATAAAAGGATGGAAAATAGTTCTCCATGCCACAGGAACCCAGAAAAAAACAGGGGTAGCTATCTTATTTGCAGACAAAGTAGACTTCAAACCAAAACTAATTAAGAGAGACAAAGATGGTCACTACATCCTTGTAAAGGGAACAATCCAAGAGGAAGAGATGACAATCATAAATATGTATGCACCAAATACAAATGCCCCCAACTATACAAAACAAATGTTAATGGACATGAAAAACCAAATAAGCACTAATACAATTGTAGTGGGGGACCTCAATACCCCATTATCACAATTAGACAGATCATCTAGACAAAAAGTTAACAAGGAAATTCTAGAACTGAAGCAAGCCATCGAACAAATGGACTTAATAGATGTTTACAGAATGTTTCCCCCCACACACAAAATCAGAACACACATTCTTTTCAGCTGCACGTGGGTCATTCTCCAAAATATACCACATGCTAGCTCATAGGACATGTCTAAGTAAATGTAAAATAATTGAAGTTACCCCTTGTATATTATCAGACCATAGTGCAATAAAATTGGAGAGCAATAACATGAGAAACAGCAAAACTGCCACAAACACATGGAAATTGAATAACACCCTCCTGAACAACCAATGGGTCACAGAGGAAATTAAAGAAGAAATTAGAACCTGCCTCGCAAGCTCAAGGACCCGAGTTCAATTCTCGGTACCAAAAAAAAAAAAAAAAAAAAACAGACAAAACCAAAACAAAGCAAACTTAAAAATAAAAAAAGAAGAAGAAGAAATTAGACAGTTTCTACAAGTAAATGATAAAGCCAGTACGACATACAGCAATCTATGGGACACAATGAAAGCAGTTCTACATGGGAAATTCATAGCAGTGAATGCCCATATTAGGAAAACAGAGAGAACTCAAATAAATAAGCTAATGTAGAAACTCAAGCTCCAAAAAAAAGAAGAGCATAACAAACCCAAAGCTCGTACAAGAGAGGAAATTATAAAGATCAGAGCAGAAATCAATGCAATGGAGACTAAGAGAATGATACAAAAAAATCAATGAATCAAAGAGGTTTTTTTAAACAATAAATAAAATTGATAAACCTTTAGCCAACCTTATCAAAAGAAAGAAAGAAAAGGCTCAAATCCATGCAATTAAGAATGAAAAAGGTGAAATCACAACAGACCCAGCAGAAATCCAGAGGATCACCAATACCTACTTCGAGAACCTGTACTCTAATAAAATGGAAAACACAGAAGAAATGGACAGATTCCTAGATACATATGAATTGCCAAAGTTAAATGAAGAAGATATGGAAATTCTGAACACTCCAATTATAATGAGTGAAATTGAAAATGTAATAAAAAATTTACCAACAAAGAAAAGCCCAGGTCCTGATGGCTTCACTGCTGAATTCTACAAAGCATTTAAAGAGCTGTCACCATTACTCTTTAAACTCATGAAGGAAATTGAAAGGGAAGCAATACTTCCAAATTCATTTCTGGAAGCAAGTGTTACTTTGATTCCAAAACCAGGGAATGACCTAACCCAAAAAGAGAACTACAGGCCAATCTCCCTAATGAACATAGATGCAAAAACCCTCAACAAGATACTGGCAAACAGAATACAGAGGGTCATCAAGAAGATCATACACCCTGACCAAGTCAGATTTATCCCAGGGATGCAAGGATGGTTCAACATATGTAAATCAATAAATGTAATATGCTATATTAACAAAGTAATGGACAAAAACCACATGATCATCTCAATAGATGCAGAAAAAGCATCTGACAAAATCCAGCACCCATTCATGATAAAAACCCTACAGAAATTTGGAATAGAAGGTATTTATCTCAACCCAATTAAGGCTATATATGAAAAACCAACAGCCAACATCATACTAAATGGTCAAAAACTGAAAACTTTCATGCTAAAATCAGGAACAAGACAAGGATGCCCACTATCACCACTCCTGTTCAATATTGTTCTGGAAACATTAGCCACAGCAATTAGACAAGAGAAAGAAATAAAAGGAATAAAGATAAGAAAGGAAGAAGTTACACTGCCATTATTTGCAGATGATATGATAATTTACATAGAAGACCCAAAAAACTCCACCAGAAGACTTCTAGACTTAATTGACAGATTCAGTAGAGTAGCTGGATACAAGGTCAACACTCAAAAAACAATAGCCTTCTTGTACACAAATAACATACTCACTGAGAGAGAAATTAGGGAAACAATTCCTTTTACAATAGCATCCCCCCAAAAAAGAAATATCTGAGAATCAATCTAACAAAGGAAGCAAAAACCTCTACACTGAAAAGTACAGCAGTCTGAAAAAGTAAATAGAGGAGGATATAGGAAAATGGAAAGACATCCCTTGTTCCTGGGAAGGAAGAACAAATATAGTGAAAATGGCCATACTTTCAAAACTACTATATAGATTTAATGCAATGTAGATTGAAATTCCAATATACTTCACAGAACTAGAGAAAAAAATCCAAAAATTCATTTGGAACCAGAAGAGACCTAGAGTAGCAAAAGCAATTCTAGGCAACAGAGACATGGCAGAGGTATCACAATCCCCAACCTGAAACTATACTACAAAGCTACTGTGATAAAAACAGCATGGTACTGGCAAAGAAGCAGACCCGAGGATCAGTGGAATAGATTAGAAGATGCAGAAACAACTCTAGACATACTCAGCCACCTCATCTTTGACAAAGGAACCAACCACCCTCATTGGAGGAAAGATAGCCTTCAATGGTTGAAACTGTACTTCAACGTGCCAAAGATTAAAGCTAGACCCATATCTATCACCAAGGACTAAACTAAGATCGAAGTGGATTAAAGATCTAAATATTAAGACAGAAACACTAAACTTACTGGAGGATAAGTTAGGTAGAACTCTTGAAGACATTGGCATAGGAAACAACTTTATGAACAAAACCTCAGTAGCAAGGGAACTAGCTCAAAGAGTAAACAACTGGAATCTCATCATATTAAAAAGCTTCTGCACTGCAAGAGAAACCACCAACAGAGCTAAAGACAACCTACAATGCGGGAAAAAATTTTAGCAGCTGTACCTCAGACAAAGGATTACTATCTAGAATATATAAAGAACTGAAAAAAATCAGACCCCCCAAATTTAAAGACCCAATTCAAAAATGGGCATCTGAAATGAACAGACATTTCTCAGAGAAAGAAGTAAAAGCAACAAATAAGCATATGAAAAAATATTCAACATCAATGGTCATTTGAGAGATGCAGATGAAAACAACACTGAAATTCTACCTCATCCCAGAAAGAATGGCTGCTATCAAGAAATCAACCAATAACAAATGCTGGTGGGGCTGTGGGGAACGAGGAATCCTCCTCCATTGTTGGTGGGAGTGCAGACTGGTGAGACCACTGTGGAAATCAGTATGGAGATACCTCAAAGAGCTAGGACTAGAGGTCTCACTTGACCCAGGTATTCCCCTGCTAGCTATCTTCCCAAAAGAATTAAAAGAATCATACCCTAGCAATATGTGTGCACCCATGTTTATAGTGGCACAGTTTGTAATAGCAAAAGCTTGAAAACAGCCCCAGTGCCCATCAACTGGAAACTGGGTAAAGAAGATGTGGGGATTTTTATAAAATGGAGTATTACTCAGCCATAAAGCAGGACAAACTAGCGACATTTATAGCTAAATGGATGCATATTGAGGCCATACTCTTAAGTGAAATAAATAGGACACAGGTGTAAATAACAAATAGTTTCGCTAGTGTGAGAAACTGAAAGTGTAAATAAGGATTAAGATGAATAATTGATAATTTCAAATAGGAAGAAAAGGTCCAAAGGTATAGGAGAAGGGGAAGGGGAAAGGAAAGAAGGGAAAGGAAAAATTATGAGAAAAGAAAAAAATGGAAACGAAATCTATGTAAATAGGGAAGGGTGTAGGGGGTGAAGGGTACACAGGTAATGGGGAACAAATAAGAACCAAGATGCATCACGTACAGGTACAAGCACCCAGTGATAAATGTACATGTATTGTATACCTAAAATGTACCAATAAAAGAATTTAAGCAAAAAAAAAGATATATGCTGCAAACCATAAAGAAACGCTGCAGTGACAAAGCAAAGAGCTGCAGCTAAGGAGCCTGATGAAGAGGTGAGATGGACTCACAGCAAATGCTTGACTGGTGCAGTAAGAAGACAGAAAAGAGGCTCAGGGTGCAGACCCAGACGAGATGCTTTGCTGGAAGAGCCCGGAGCAGAGCTGTGCTGATCACCCAGCACAGTACGCATGAGATCACAATTACCTTAAAAACCTGAGCATTTAAAGCCTCTGGAAATTATTCTGAGGAATGCAGCAAATGCAGGAACACGTGTTCAAGAAAACACACCAAAGCACAGAGCAGGAGAGCCTGCAGCATTCAACCTGTGGCCCTCGGGTCCTGCTGCCTTGGGCCCACTCCCTGCCACAGTGCTCTTGCTGGGGTGCCCATGACTCTGAAGTTGGGGCTCCACACTCCTCAATTCCCCAACAAGAGGCACACAGATGCTCAGCAGAATGTTGCCCCTCAAGGCAACAGGCCCATTCCTAGGAACCTGTGACTCTGACCTGCCAAGGAATAAAGGTCTTTGCCCACATGGTTGAGCCAGGGATCTTGAGATTGGAGGGGTTCTTGGATAGGCTGTGTGGCCCTTGAGCATCACCACCAATGCTCTAATTAGAGAGATGCAGAGGGAGATCTGACATGCACGCAGGAGAGGCATCTGTGTAACCATAGAGGAGAGGGTGGATTCATACGCCAAGGACTATCAGCAGCCATGGAAGGTGCCAGAGGCTAGAAATGGATCCCTCTCACACAGGGCACAGGGTTCTGTTGACACTTTGATTTTGGCCCATGGAGACAGATTCCAGAGCTCAGTCCACCAGCATTGTTTTAGAATAGGTGTTCGTTGTTTTCATCCCACTTCATCTGAGGACTTGGTACAGTAGCTACAGTGAAATCAGTTGTGCTATCTCACTGGAGGCCAGGTCACCAACAGTCACCAGCCCCTTCAGCTCCAAGCTGTAAATTCCAGACAAGTGCAGCTCAGACTGGGGAACTCTTTCTTCTGTCTCCTGACTCAGTGGAGAGCCCTTCTCCAGGCCCCAAGGCTGAGGACATCAAGGCCCTGGTTACTCAAGTGGCAGAAGCTCCACACCAAGAAGACAAGCCAAGGAGACAGAGGTCACCATGCCCACCAGTGACCAGAGAAACGTCCCAGGGCCTCTGCATAGGGGCAGAGCCCATCCATGAGAACACAGAGCTCCATGTCTCTCCCTGAGGAAGGGACTGCTTGAAACTCTGTGGGCACATTGGAGTCCAGGGGCCACCTCAGAAACAATGGGGACTTTGGCAGTGGGCAAAGAAGAAGCTGATAACTCCAAGAACAAACTAACCTGTAGGCCAGCCAGCTTACCAGGAAGAATCAGAGAGAAAGCCAAGAAAAACCTTCCTGGCCCCAGAAAAAATCCAAAAATCTTCTCTGCCTGAAATTAATTGGACAAAACTGTGGAGAAATTTATGCCTTGGATCATTGTTGAAACAATATCCACCATAGGGAGGCAGAATGTTTAACAGAGAGAGAGGAGCTCATGCAAGGCAGCCCCTCTCCACGGCTGTCCCAGAGCGCTGGCTTGAGCCCAGGAGCAAGATACAAACTTCAAGCTCAGGTGATTAGACCTCACTGAGACAAGGGCACAATGACAGAAACCTGCTGCAGAGGGGAGAGGGAATCAGCATCCAGAGCGGCTGCAAACTCCTGGTCCAGGAACCCAGGAGACATGCAAAGCAACATGAAAGTATGATTTATACCTGGAGGCGGGGGCAGGCAGAAAATGCTGTGAGAGGGCCTAGATGTTGGGGTTAACAAAGACTTCAAAATAGCCATTAAAATACATTCAAATAACTAAAGGAAAACATGCTAACAGGAGCTATTGTGAAAACATCTCATCAGACAGAAAATATCAATACAATAAAGATATTATGAACCAAATCCAAAGGAAATTCAACAGTTAATCTTACAGAAATGAAAGGGATTGTAAAGAAATGTTATAAATAATTGTATAATATGAAAGAAAGAATCTACTAAAAGAAATCCAAAAAGAATTAGAACATCTAGGTAGAGGATCTAAAGTAAAGAAATTAAAGTAGTAATCAAAATATTACCCTAAATAAAAGCCTAAGCCCAGGTATCTTTACTCATAAATTATTCTTTTTTTAAGTTTTCATCTTTTTTTTTTTTTGGTACTGGAGATTGAACTCAGGACCTTGTACTTGCCAGGCAGGCACAGCGCTACTGAGCTACATCCCGAGCCCCAAGTTTTCATTTTTTTATTAGTACATGTTTGCAGTACATAATGATTACATTCCTCATGGGATCATAAGTTATTCCAAACATTTAAAGATTAATTACTACCAATATTGTATGTACTTTTCCCAAAACTGGTATAGCAGGGAATACTTCCCCACTTATTCTATGAGGCCACAATTACACTTTTTCCAACAGCAGCCAAAACAACATAATAAAGTGATAGCAATAGTTCATATTAATACAGACTTTAAAATTCCTGGGAAATGAGGCTGACAGGATGTGGAAAGGACTGTGTGCCGTGACTCAGTGGGCTGCCTGAGCTGGCTCGGGATGGCGCAACAGAAGAAAAATCAAATCTCCTAGTCATCTAAATACATGAAGGGAAAGCATTTGATGAAATTCAACACCTCTTCAAAAAATATATTCATCAAACTAGGAATAGAAGGGAACGTCCTTACCCTTTTAAAGAGCACTTATGAAAGCCAACAGCTAACATACTTGATGGGAAAAGACTAATATCCTCTAATGACAGAAACAAGAAAAGAATATCTGCTGTTATCACTTCTATTCAACATTTTACTGAAGGTTATAGCTGGCAAAATTAGGCAAGAAAAAAAAAAGCATCCAGATTGGAGAGGAATAAGTAAAACTATCTCTATTTGCAAATGGCATGATTTTTGACATAGATGATCCTAAAGTGTCCATAGAAAGAAAGTATTAGGATCGATAAATGGGTTTAGCAAGGTTTCATGGGGATGAGATCAATATAGAAGCATCAATTGTATTTGAAGGAACATACTGAACATGAATTTTTAAAACACAATTCCATTTGCAATAACATCAAAAGAATAAAATATTCAGAAATAACTTATCACAGAAGCATCAGACTTGTATACTGAGAACAGCAAGATAGGAAAGAAATTATAAAGGACCTAAAAAATGGAAACACCATGTTCCTGGATTAGAAAGGTTAATGTCACTGAAATAGAAACAATCCCCAAATTGATCTACATGTGGAGCAATCCTTTTCAAAAGCCTAACTGCTTTCTTTGAAGAAATGGAAAAGTTGATCTTAAAATTCATATATAAATACAAGGAACCCACTACAGCCAAAATTATCTTCAAAGAGACCAAAATTGGAGAACTCACATTCTTCCATTTTGAAAATTACTAATTAAGACAGATGTTGCTAAGATAAAGTCAGACCTTATAATCAGTGAAATGGAATTGAGAGTCCAGAAATAAATCCTCATGGTTTTAATAAATTGATTTTTGACAATAGTGCTGAGTTAGTTTGAAGAAAGAATAATCTTGAACAGTCATGTGGCAGCTGGATGTCCATATGCAGACAGACTAGAGTTGAGCCCTACCTCGCACCATGTACAAAAATTACCTCAAATGAGTCAAAAATCTAAACATAAGAGCTAAGTCTTAAACTCTTAGAGTAATCATTGGTGATTATTATAATGAGAATAATCATTGGTGATTGATATGAGGCAGGGACCACAGGGAGAGGTTGAAAGGGAAATTTAAGATGTGATAGATGAGTTCATGATCTTGATTATGGTGATGAATTTCATGGATGTGTACATACATGGAAATACCAAGTGGACTTTTTCTTAATGATTCATTAGAATTCCCCAGCACCCGGAAGGAAGCTCCCCACCTCCATCCCAGGCTTCTAGGGCAGAGAAGCTGAGCCAGTCCCAGCACCCAGAAGGAAGCTCCCCCACTGCCATCCCAAGCTCCTAGGGCAGAAAAGGTGAGCCGTGTGGGCGCCAGAAGCACACCCTCAAGTGGAAATGAGAAGACATGTAAACAAGTCTCAAAAACAGACTTCTGGATCACCTACAGCAACCTCAAAGGGAAACAAATGGAACAATCTGATACTCAACCACCTGGACTCTCTGAACTGGCAACAAAAGGGGATCTGGGAAAAACGAAATCAGAAATAATTACTCAGATAACAGCAAAGATTTTGCTCATGGTGCAAGACATGATTAATAAATCTAGAGAAGACACAGATAAAAAAAATAGAGGATCTGAGGAACATGATGGAATCCCAACATAGGAAACAAAAGGAATCCATAAAACAGATACAAACAGATTTCCGAGAGATTAAAAAATCCATCGAAAGTCTGTGCAGCAGAATGAACCAATGTGAGGATAAAATTTCACATATAGAAGATAAGATTGCACTTAGTGAGGAGGAAAAGAAAAATTGCTTTAAAATTGTAAGGGAACATGAGAAATCAATCCAGCAGCTGCTAGACGATGCAAAGAAGAATAACATAAGACTGATTGGAGTCAATGAAGAAACAGGAGAGAGTGCAGATGACATAAAAAAACTGTTCACAGAAGTGATGGCAGAAAACTTCCCAAGGGGGGGAAAAGAACTTGACATACAGATAAGTGAGGCATATAGGACTCAAAGTAGCCTTGATCAAAAAAAATCTACACATAGGCATATAATAGGATTCCAGAAATCCAACAGAAGAACAAAATTGTACACACAGTGAGAGAAAAGAAACAAATCACATACAAAGGAAAGCCCATCAGAATCACAGCAGACTTCTCAATGCAAACCCTCAAGGCAAGAAGAGCTTGGAGTGATGTATTTCAAGCCCTAAAGGAAAACAGCCTCCAACCCAGATTGATGTACCCTGCAAAACTATCTTTCAAAATGGATAGAGAAATAAGATACTTTCATGACAAAGAGCACCTCAGGAACTTCATGAATACCAAACTGGCACTCCAAAAAATTTTAGACAATACCCTAGCAAAAGACAATGAGGATCACAACCCCAGGAAACCCAGCAGAATGAATCCACTGGGCATGACAAATTAAATGCAAAAGGGGAGACTCCAACAAAAAGAAAAAGTCATGACAAGGCTTTTAAAACTTTTAACTTCATCTCCCTAATGAGTGTATAATTCAGTCTTATTATTGTACTGATTAGTATTTTTCTGATTCTAGAGTTGTACACCATTCCTTGTGCTATACTGGCTATTTATCATCTTCTTATGTCTACATTTTAATTGGGTTGTCTGTTAATGAGCTCTAAGAATTCTTTATATATTCTGGTCATAGGTTATATGCATTGGAAATATGGTCTGTTTAAGGACTACTTTTCATTTTAATGATGTCATTTAAAGTTCTAAATTTTGATGGAATCCCATTTATCAATTTTTTTTCTTTTATACATCATGTCTTTTGTATCCTAGGTAGTTCTTGCCTAACCTGAATTCATAAATATTTTCCCTTATAATTTCTTCTTAAAGTTTTATACTTTTAGGCTTTCTTATTTAGGTTCATAGATCCCTTCAAGTTATTTTCATGTATGGAAAAAAAGGATTGAGGTTAATTTTTTATATACGGACACCAGTTGTTCTAGTGCCATTTGCTGCAAACACTTTCTCTTCCTCGACTCTTGAATTGAGTTTATATTCTATAAAATGCTAATGTTAAATAATCTTTCAAAACTCAGTGGACCATATATGTGTGGTTCTATTTCTAGATTCTCTGTTTTATTCCAATGATCTATATGTCTTTCCTTACACCAACACTGCCTTGATTACTGTAGCTTTAGAAGAAGTCTTAAAATTAGGTACTAAAAGTCTTCCAACACTGTTTTTGTTTTTGTTGTTGTTTTTAACTTTTCTAGGTCCTTTGTACTCCTACATAACTTTTAAATTTCAATATCCAATTCTTCATTTATAGCAAGTATACACAGACCTGAATTTTTATATATACCTTGTGTTTTCTAATCCTGCTAAATTCAAGTACAAGTTCTAGGGACTCCTAGAGATTTCTTAGTATTTTCTCTGCAGATGATTGTTTCATCTACATATAAAGATTTTGCTTCTGCCATGCTGATCCTATCCTAGTTGTGTCATTTTATTGCCAGACTATTTTGGTGGGGACTAGGTTTCAAAGTTTAATGGTCAGATAAAGAATAAGTATATCTGCCCTTGTACCCCACCTTAAGGAGAAAGCAGTGTATCTTCTCCATTTATATAAGGCATTCTCGCTGGAAGTATGGAGTACATGTCTAATCTGTTGAGAAGTTTCTGTTCTACTTCTAGGCTCCTGATAGCTTTTACCATGAACAGCTGTAGAATTTAGTCCAATACTTTTTCTCCAACTAGTGACAGGATCATATGGCTTTTTCCTTTCCTCTGTTTAAATGATGACTTTGGGGGGTGGATCTTCCAATGCTGAACCAACACTGCCATCCCTATAACAAAACCACTTTCTACATCCTGCCACATCTGACTTCCAATAGTTTGTTTTGTTAAACAAATTTCTATCTATGTTCATACTTTTTTCTTCTATTATCTTTATCCAGTTTTAGGACTAGCACAATGTTGATTTCTCAAAATGAGAGGAGAAGTGTTCCTTCTTTTTTCTGCTTTAATCATTTGATATAATATATCAGTTAAAATGTTTATGAGCCTGCTGTTGTCATATAGGTAGGTTTTCAAGCTAGGAATATACTTTCTTTAATAGGTTCTATTCAAATTTTATATTTCCTCCAGAGTTAGTTTCATTAATTTGTCTTCCAAGGTACTTCTTAGGAGTTATCAAATTTATTTCAAAAAAGATTTTTGTAATATGCTTTCTATATCCTTTTAAATTCTGCAAAATCTGTGGTAATGTCTCCTAGATCTTAATATTATAATTAAAAAAATGTATAACTGATATTGTGTAACAGGAAGAAAAGGTCTAAAAGTGCAGGGGAATTGGGAGGGGTAGGGGAGTGGAAAAAAGGGAAAGGGAAAAATATGAAAAAAGGAAAAAAAATGGAAACAAGGTCTTTGCAAATAGGGAAGGGTGGAGGGGGTGAAGGGAGGGCAAGGGAAGGGGAAAAAAAATAAGAACCAAGATACTCATATAAAGGTACAAGATCCCAATGATGAATGTAACTGTATTTTATACTGAAAATGTACCAATAAACTTACTGGGAAAAAAAAAGAATTCTTCACACATATGGGTTAGGCCACTTTCAAATTATTCACGTATCAAATATTTTCTTTCAATCTGAGATTTATATTTTCCTCTCTCTTCATGGAACTTTTTCATAAACAGAGGTTCTTAATTTTAACATATTTTTGAGTGTGTTTTATTTTCCTTTGAAATATACTTGAGGCTTTCTATAAGGAGGATTTGGCTCACATTTTCAAGATACCTTGAAATTAATACCATGTATCACTCACTGAAATTATATCACCAGCTTCAGGGTTGTGAATGAGGGCTGAACTACACGAAGACCACTGACTTCACACATTCTCAGGCAGGTTTCTCAGTGTATCTCCTGTCATACAGAGCCCTAGGATGGTGGACTGTGATCCCCATGGCAGATGCAGAACCATTCCTTAATTTGTCCTCACTTTAGTTTATCCTAGTGCTTTATTTCAGGTTGCACCCAGTTAGGCCTCAGGTTCAGGGGAATCTCCTATAGAAATATGGGCCATAAAAAAAAAAAAGAAATATGGGCCAGACATGGGGTTTGATTTCAGTCAGCTGCATCCCAGGAAGTTACAGATTCAGAATTCAAGCTCAACTCTTTCGGCAAAACTCCCCAGACAAAGGTTCTGAGCTCTTGGCTTGCCTTCCTGCGTTTCCACACTCTGCATGTTTTGACTTGAGCAGCTATGACTACGTTAGTACACTTAGAAAGATTGTTTTAATATCTGTTCCAGGCTTTCACTGAAAGACTTAATCTAGGCCACCATATCATTAAGAACTATACTAAATTTTCTGGAAGATAAGCTAGGTAGAACTCTTGAAGACATTGGTATAAGAAAAGACTTTATGAAAAAATCCTCAGTAGCACAGGAACTAGCACAAAGAATCAACAACTGGGATCTCATCTTATTAAAAAGCTTCTGCACTGCAAGAGAAACCACCAACAGAGCTAAGAGACAACCTACAATGTGGGAAAAAAATTTTACCAGCTGTTCCTCAGACAAAGGTCTACTATCTAGGATATATAAAGAATTGAAAAAAATCAGACCCCCCAAATATAAAGACCCTGTTCAAAAATGGGCATCTGAAATGAGCAGACATTTCTCAGATAAACAAGTAAAAGCAGCAAATAAACATATGAAAAAATGTTCAACATCACTGGTCATTCAAGAGATGCAGATGATAACAATGCTGAGATTCCATCTAACCCTAGAAAGAATGGGTACTATCAAGAAATCAACCAATAACAAATGCTGGTGGGGTGGTCGGGAGAAAGGAACCGTTCTTCACCATTGGTGGGAGTGCAGACTGGTGCCACCAATGTGGAAATCAATATGGAGATACCACAAAAAACTAGGATTAGAGGTCCCATTTGATCCAGCTATTCCCCTGCTGGGTATCTTCCCAAAAGAATTAAAAGAATCATACCACAGTGATATATACACACCCATGTTTATATCGGCACAGTTTGTAATAGCTAAAACTTGGAAACAGCCCAAATGCCCATCAACTGGAGATTGGATAAAGAAGATGTGTTTTTTCTATAAAATGGAGTACTACTCAGCCATAAAGAACGAGAAACTAGAGACATGTATAGCTAATGGGTGCACATTGAGGCCATACTGTTAAGTGAAATAAATAGGACACACGTGTAAATACTGAATAGTTTCTCTGGTATGGAAAACTAAAAGTGCAAATAAGGATCAAAATGTATAATTGATAATGTGAAATAAGAAAAGGTTTAAAGGAGTATAGGAAGTGGGAGGGGTAGGGGGAAGAAAAGAAGGGAAAAGAAAAAATATGAGAAAAGAAGTAAATGGAAACAAAGTCTTTGTAAATAGGGAAGGGTGGAGGGGTAAAGGGAGGGCAGGGGAATGGGGCAAAAAGAAGAACCAAGATACATCATGTAAAGGTACAAGATCCCAATGATGAATGTAACTGTATTGTATACCTAAAAAAAGAACTATACAAACAACCCAACTTTCAAGTTTCCAAATAATTTAGCAGTTATACAGTGTTTTGTGTCTGTACAATTTTGAGAGATCTGAGAACCAGTCTTATTCCAAGACGCCACTGGGATCCTTCCCCTTGCTTGGATCCTTCCCCCCTTCACAAACACACCATGGCTCTGCCTCTGGTCCCCAGCTGTCCTGGCTTGGGGGTTACTGGTGACTCCTTCCACCTCCACAGCATGTGTACAGGCACGGGTCCTGGAGTCCCCAAGTCTTAGACCCGGTTCTGACCTTTGCATTATGGTTCCCTTTCAGAGCATGAAGCAAACATGACCACGTTTAGTCAGCATGAAGGACACAATTCCTGTGGTTTCACTGGGGGAGGCATGTAGATCTGGATCCTAGGACAGAGTTCCAGTGCAGGGTGGTTTTCCCATCACTTCTAGCACACACATACATTGTTGCTGGCTGGACAGACCCTCTCACCACTGTGGCCCTGCTGTGCAGGTTGTTTGCCCAGGGCGGGACGAAGGACAGTACATGGTCAGATGTCCCCACCTGGCTCCTCCCAGGCTCCTCTGAACTTCCCAAAGACTCTGCCAGGGAGTGAGGTCTTCAGTGGACATCTGGACCTGTAGCCATCAGAGCCCTGTCCTTGGCATGGGACAGTTGGGTCAGCACTTGCATCCCTCCCAGCTCCTTTCCCAGGACAGCAGCTTCTCCAGCCAGGACCTCTCTGGTTCATGTGGACAGCTGTGCCTGACACTGAGTCCAGCGGGTGTGGAGAGAACCCAGGCTGCAGCTGTCTGAGTGGGCAGCCCTAGTGGCCTCGATGAGATCACCCAGGGCAGGGGTCATCATCCCAGGACTCAGTACAGTGCCCTGGGAGCAGATGACTGTTGTGTGGCACGGGTGAAGACAGCCTGGGTGGGGATCTAGCTGTGCCCAGCCAGCCCTTCCCTCCTGGCGGGAGGCAGCTGCCTATAACCAGGTCCCCCTCCCCCCTCCTGCCCAGGATACTGAGAAGCAGCTGTTCACATCCTTTCAGGGCTACGGCTGCTATTGGCCATGACCGACACACACTCGGCTGTCCTGGGGCCCAGCCAGGCCTCTTACAAGTCATGAGGCCTGCAGACACTAAGGCTATGCCATGCAGCCAGGGCCTCCGTGCAGACCCCTGAGCCCTTCACATGCCTTTCTGTTTAGGTAGCTGTGGCCAAACTGGACACCCACTTAGACCACTCGGGGTGGCCCTGCTCCCCACTGCTGTCTGGCATTGGTTTCCTGACCCCACCTGCTCAGGTCCTGTCAGCTCAAGGAGGACGGACAGGGGTGAGCCAGGGTGCAGGGTCGGGCAAGGCCTGCCCTGCCCTCAGGACTCCCCGGGCCTCTGCTTCCTCTCCTGAAATGAGAGGAAGTGATCACTGCCTTCTTATAAACACGCTCAGGCCCCAACTCCTGCACAGTCTTCCCAGGGTGTCCCCGGGCCCCTCAGGTCTCTGTCCCTGACCTGCTCAGGTGCCCCACATGCCGCTACCCATGTGCTGTGTCTCTGCCTGGGGAGAACAGGTCCCAACTGCCTGTGCTGTCGCCCCCAGAGTCACCTCGCTGTAGACCCCAGGGGACGCTCTGCACAGCCTCCTCTCGCTCTTCTCCTGGCCCCCTTGGCCCGGCCACAGGTTCCAGCCCAGCTGCTTGGAGTCAGGGAGAAAGAGGCCAGGTCAGGCAAGTTCCCTGAGCCTGAGTCTGGATCCCAGCCCTGCTGGCTGGAGCCAATACTCTGCACTGGTGCCTTAGCCTGACACCAGGGCCCTCCCCCTCTGCTGGGGAGCAACCCCAGGACCCACCCGTCTCCCCAGTCAGGGCTGTCATCAAGCCCGGCCAGCCTGGGCCCGCTGCCCTAGATCCTGCTGGCTCAGGCTCCCCTTTAAGCTCTCGTAGCCCTGAGAAACATCTACAGGGCCTGGGACCCTTCCTGTCTGCAGACCCCATGCCCTGCTGTCCTCTGCTTGCCAGGCCCTGGGGTCAGCCTGGCTCTCTTGGAGCTCCACCCCTTCCCCTGGGCCAGGCTGGGCCCACAGGGGGAGGGCCTGTTTCTGGGCAGGAGCTGCTGCATCAGGACAAGGACCGAGTGCCCCCCGGGCAGATGTGAGCTCCCTCTCCTTGCGTCCTGCTGAGGTTCAGGCTCCGTGCTCAGGAGCAAATGTGGGAGCAGAGGTTTCCTGAGGACGGCAGCTGCAGCCTGGTGGCCCATGTGCTGGCCTTGGCCATAGGAACGATGATGTCCTGCTGGACGGTCTCCTTCCAGCCCGGCCAGGAGGAAGGCGCTGTCCTCCCTCTGCTCATCCCTAGGCTCAGCCGAGGGCAGGACTGAGGGAGGGAGGCTGACCACGTCACCGCCTCATGGCCTGAAGAGCTCCACCACCCTGGGGAGGGGACAGCACCCCTGGGGCCTAGGTGTCAGCCTGCCCTGCCCAGGCAGCACCCTGGACGCAGGACCCGTGGCTCAATCCTAAGGGACCAAAGTCAGCCATGGCATGGGTGGTGAGCTGGACAGAGGCAGAGGGGCCCAGGACTTCCATGGGGTCGTCAAGTTTCCATGATGCCTCAGAACCATCAGAGACCAGCAGAGGCCATGCCACCTCTCCTGTCTCTGCCATCCCCTGAGCCACATTGCTGGTCTGGGCCTTTAAATTTTTTTATTTTATATAATTGTAGAACATGCATGCAATTCACATACAAGCTTACGAAATGGGGTTGAGAGATCTGTACATCCTTCTCCTGCTTCCGCAAGGATAATATCTTGCAAAAATGATAGATGTCATTACAGGGGAGGTGAGGAGCACCCCAAAGCCACAGGCCCTGGTGGTGTACCGTGTGTGTGGAGTGTGTGTGGGGGGATACTGGGGATTGAACCCAGGGCTTTTGCGCTAAGCTACATCTCCACTCCTTTAAATAAAAAAAAAATAGAAAGTCTTTTATTTTGAGATAGGGTCTCACTAAGTTACCCAGGCTGAGCTCAACCTCGTGATCCTTCTTCAGCCTCCAAAGTGCTAAGGTTACAGGTGTATGCCACCATGCCCACGTGTTGTCCTTCTGAAGCCACATCTGCTTGCCTCAGCCCATCCCCTCCTGAAGTCCTGGCAAGCAGGACGATTCAGTTCTCTGTTTCTGTTCTGTCACTGCAAGAACGTTATGTAAATGGAATCATTCGATTATGTAACCTTTGGCATCAGCGTTTTTTACTCGGCTCAGTCCCTAGAGAGCCATCCTGCCTGTGTATCAGCAGCCATCGCTCCTGGCGCTGAGTCGAGCAGGGGCAGGGGCTGCTGCCTGTTTAACCCTTCACCCATCTGGGGATCCCTGCTGGGCTACCGAGGTTTGACTCAGGAGGAGACCTTCTGGACCAGGTCCTGTCTGAATATAAATCTTCATTTCTCTGAGCTGCACAGTTGCTGGGTCACACTGCGGTTGCACATTCACTTTATGAGGAAGCAACAGACTGCCCGCTGTGTAGCAGAGCTTCTCCCCGTCCACCCCAGCATGCAGTGTTGTCAGGATTTCTATGCCAGCCACGGTGACATCTCAGCATGACTCTAATTTTCATTTCCTAATGACTCACAATAATGTGTGTGTTCTTAGAGTTTGGTTGCCATCAGTGTTGATTCATGTGTAAAATGATGGTTGTGTCTTTTGCCCACATCTTAATTAAATTATTATTATTTTTTACTATTGAGTGTTGAGAGTTCTTTATTCTAGGCACCAACAGCCTTTGCCACACATGTCGTGTGTAAATATTTTCTCTCCATCTGTTGTTTGTCTTTTTGTTCACTCAACAGGAACTTTCTGCAAACAAAAGCTTTCCATTTTGAAGAAATCCACTTGTTTTTGGTGTCAGGTCTAAGAACACTGGCCAGTCTTCGGTCCTGAAAATTTTTTCCTGTTTTTCTCTAAAAGCTTTATAGTTTTAAATTTACATACATGATACATCTTGAGTTAATTTTTATATACAATATGAAATTTAGGTCAAGATTTATTTTTGCCTACACTTTCCCCTGTAAATTTTGTAGGAAAATAAGTTCATCTTTAACCACCAAAAATTTCTGCTAGATTTTCATAGGAGCTGCATTAAACCTATAGAATGTGGGAAGATTTGACATTTTTACCATTTTGTATCCTCTACATGTTTTGTTAAATTTACATCTACATATGTTGTTATTTTTGTAGTGACCATGGAGGATGCCTGTATTTTAATTTGTTTCTGCATATTCATTACTAGTGTATAGAAATAAGAATGATTTTTATGTGTCCATCTTGTACAGTGCAAGTCTGCTAATTTCACTTACCAATTCTGGGAGTTTCTAGTATATGTACTGCCGAAGCAAGCACAATTCTGGGAGTTTATATACAGGTTTCTTAGAGATTTCTTCATAGACTGTTCAATCATCTGTAAATAGGGACATCTTAATTTCTTTCCTTCCAGTATGTATGGGTTTTATTTCTTTTCCTCCCCCATAGCAGAGGGTAGAACTTCTAGCTCCATACTGAGTAAGAGAAGTGATCATGGATGAGCTTGCCTTGCTCCAAGCTCAGAGGGAAAGCATTCAGTCCTTGATCATTGAGTATGGTGTTAGCTATAGGCTGCTCTCTTTTTTTTTTTTTTTTTTTGGGTACCAGGGGTTGAACTCATATCCTTGCACTTGCAAGGCAGGCGGCAGAACCACTGAGCTAAATCTCCGGCCCTGTAGGCTGTTCTTGTAGATGCCTTTGAGGAAGTTGATGAAAGTCTCCTTTATTCCTAGTTTGCTGAGAGGTTTTGTAATGAAAAGATGTTGGATTTTGTCAAATGCCTTTTCTGCCTCAAGTGATAGGCTTATGTGGTTGTTGTTCTTCAGTCTGTGGTAGGGTACATGGTGTGGGTTGATTTTGTATTATCGAGCCAGTCTGCACACCTCCAGTCAATCCCAGTTGGTGATACAGTGTAATTCCTTCTATATGTTGCTGAATACATCAATTTGAAAATGTTTCATTGATAATTCCTATATTGAAGTTCTGAGAGACCCTAGTCTGTGGCTTTATTTCTGTGTCTTTGTATAGTTTCGATATCAAGCCTCACCTCATACAATCAGTCGGGAAATGCGCTCTCCTTTTTTTTTTCTGGAAGAGATTTTGTACTGTGGTGTTAATTCTTTGTAAAGAGCTGGTAGAATTCTCCATTGAAACTATCTGGGCCTGCCTGGAGATTTCTTTTAAATTCTAAATTCAATTTCTTTGATTGCTATAGGACCATTCAGATTGTGGGATATTTACACATTTCATATTGGTTGAGTTTTGGTTGCTTGTGGTTTTTAAGGAATTAGTTCATTTCTTCTACACAGTCAAAATTTAAGTGTATTCTCTTTCTCTCATTACAGGGTCTATAATGGTAGCTCTGTTTTATTCCTGATTTGAATATTCTTTCATTTCATCTTTGTCAATGTTGCCAGAAGCTTATTTTAAAGAACCAACATACCTGGATGCATGCATGTGTGTTACTGGTGGCTGAACCCAGGGCCTTTGCTCTGATCTACATTCCCAACCCATTATTTTTTATTTTGAGACAGGTTCTTACTAAGTCGTTAAATTGTTCAGGCTGGGCTTGAACTTGTGACCCTCCTGCCTCAGCCCCTCAGAGCATGGAAATTATATTGTGTGCCCCTCAAAACCAGCTTTCTTGTTTCGTTGTTTTCTATACTGTTCGCCACTGTTCTCTACTGTTCTCCACTGTTCATTGTCAGTTTCGTGAACTTCTGCTTCTTCTTGCCTCCATCATCCTGCCTTGCTCTGGGTTTATTTTGTTCTTCTTTTTTCATGTTTCTTGGGGTAGTGATTTAGAACACTGATCTGAGACGTTATCTTCTTTCTTGTGTTAGCACTCAGTGCTATGCCTTCTAAGCTTCAGGGTTTTTAAATTTAAAAATGAAAGTTTCACCAAGGCAACCTGGAATAGAGAAGATGGGTTTGGTGGGACATGATCGAGGTTAGGGCTGGGTGTTCTGTGCTGGTTTCCTCTTCCAGAAGTGGGGTGTTTAGGGGCCAGGGCTTCCCGTCTCAGAGCAGGGTCCCCATGCTGTCAACACAAGCTTGTCCTTTCTGCTCCTATTTCTTAGCTTTAGCACCAAACAACCTACTAGCAGTAAATAAGGCCTGGCAAGACGGTCCCTCCCGCTATCCCCTGTCCCCTTTCCCTTCCATGACACCAAGCTGCATCCACTGTGTCCTGGCTCCTGCTCACCCTGGCAGACGCCGCCTGCACTCCTGCCCATTTCCCTGGGCTCCTCACACAGGGAGGACGAGAGTCCTCAGGCTGCTGTGCATGTGATGTTTCTCCTAAGGGAGGGGTTATTTCCCCTTGAACTTAGCCCAGAGCTTTGTTCATTTTGCTTTGCTTTTTAATTTTGAAGCATGCTGTAGTCTGGTTTTCTGATTTTTCACTTTGTGTTTCGGATTGGGAAGGGCTTCCCATCCTCCCCGTGGAGCCTTTTATGATTTCTTTGTTTCTTTGGTGACTCTGGAATGCGTGTGAGGAGTCATGGAATGGTGGGCTCCACTTTCTCACTAGTCGGAGGACACATCAGAGCCCACTGAACCCCCACTTCACAGTGGGCATTCGCCAGGCTGGAGGGAGGCCCTGGGTCTCCTGGGGATGATGAAGCTGAGAAGCCTGGAGGGCCCAGCACCTAGGCACCATTACCCTGTTGCACCTGAGGGGAGGAGAACGCAGGGTAATTGGCCTTTGGCCTGCCAAGCTACCGAAGGTCCTCAGAGGCTTCCCTGTCTTCTCCCAGTCTGGAGAGCACTCCTGGTGCTGGACAGAGCTTGTCTTTTGTCAAGTGCCAGCCCCAGAGCACCCAGGACTGGGGCTCCAAATCGCAGGCCCCTAATTCCCAGCTGGGTCCCAGGGACAGGAAATGGATTTACGTTTCCCACTGGAGCAGGCACAAAACTATTGGATGGGCCAGTGAAGGTGGGGGAGGGAGGCATGAGGTAGAAGTGGGGGCAGGGAGGGGAGGATGGGGGTGGGGAAAAGGCGTGGGAACAGGCAGAGGCTCCTCCAGGCCTGTGTGCGGAGCGGATGTGATCCTTCTTAAGATGTTGTCCAAGAGCCCTAAAGTAAATTAGGAGGGGCTTTCAGTCATGGTAATTGAAGGGGACACAGGCAGACAAGGCGCACCTCACCCTTGGAGGAGTTTCGCAGCGACACCCCTCCTGTCCTTCTGGGATAGAACTTGGCCTCCGGCAGCCCCTGTGGAGGTCCCCTGGGGTCCAGCTTTTCTGCCAAAGAGGCTTCCTCTTGGGGGCTGGGCCCCCAAAGCGCCAGCCTGGAAGGGGCAGCTCTCTCGTGTCTGCCATCTGAACAAGATGGAGAGATCCATCAAGTGCAATTAGGTGAACAGCTCCTTCCTGCTCTGTTTAGCTGACTAATTCAATAGGAGTCAAACCAGAGGCCTGGGCAGAGAGGCGCTCCCAAATCGAATGAAAGCCTGGCTTTGCGGCTCATGAGGCATCAGCATGTCCGCTTCCGCTCAGGACTGGCCACTCCGCTCCCACCCCTGTCCCAGGAGTCTCCAGGACTACAGTCCCCCACCCAGTCTCCTGCCCTCCAGCACAACCTCTGAACTCCGGGTGCCCAGCCTGGGAGGGAAGAAGACTGGAAATGCCAGGGACAGAGCACACGAAGCCCACAGCGCCATCCAGGCTCATCTTACAAGAAGGTTCACACAGATGCCCTTTCCTCGTGAGATGCCCTGCTCTGAGCAACACTAGAGGTGAAAATCAATCAGGAGGGCTTCTGCTATGGGGAAGAAGGCAGGAGGGGCTCTGTGCAACCTAGATCCAGGCCTGACCAGTCTTGCCGTGGGGAGGATCCCTCCCTGTGGGAGGTCCTGTCCCAAACTCCTAAATCCCTCATCAGCCCACTGGACAGGTCCCTTCATTGAGCTTAAACTTTGGCCTACCAAGGCCTGGCATCTTAGGGATGGAGGAGATGTACAGACTATCAACCCAACTCCCAACCCAGCTGGCCTTGGTACATCCTGAAGAGCGAAGTCCCACCACAGGGCTTAATAACTACAGCCAACTACAAGGTCAAGAGAGGCTGAGGTCTAAGCCATTCTGACTTACTAGAGACGAATTTTGAAATATTTGAAATATTTCATAGATCCTTCCAATCAGAGTGTTTTCCATATAAACAAGTAAATCCCATGAACTTCAGAGGCATTTTCTGGAGAGAAGGCTGGAACATAACTGTAGGAGGCAGCCTGTCCTTCCTCACACAGAGGGACTAATATCTGCATTTTGGAAGATGTCCTCCTCACACAGGGAGCCCAATGTCTTCACACAGGAGGCCTATCTTCTTTACACAGGGAAGCTAGTCTTCATCACAAAGGGAGGTCCATCCTCTTCACACAGGCCTGCCCATCTTCCTCATACAGGGCGACTATCCTCCTCAGTGGAGACCATCATCCACACACAAGGAGATCATCCTCTTGTCGCAGGGAAACTATTTTCTTCACCCAGGAAGGCTGTCCTTTCCTCACACAAAGTGATCATCCTCTTCACAGGGGATACTGTCTGCCTCACATAGGGTGACTGTCATTCTCACACAAGTGGTTCCTCCTTACACAGGCAGGCCATATTGCTTCCACGGCTTGACTATTCTTCTCATATATGGCAGCCTATCCTTATACACAGGAACCTATCTATCTCACACAAGGGGGCTGTTCCCCTCACACAGGGGGACTATCCACCTCACACAGGAAGCTAGCCTTCCTCATGGACAGCCCATCCTCTTCACACGAAAAAGACCATCCTCCTCACACAGAGAGCCCATCATCATACCCAAGGAGCCCTGTCCTCCTCACAGACAGCTTGCCCTCCTCACACAGGATGACCTTTCCTCCTCACAGGTCACAGGTGGCCCATCCTCCTTACGCATGGTGACTGCTTTTTATTACACATGGAGGCCTGTCCTCATTCCAAAAGCCCATTCTCCTCACACAAGATAGCTCATCCTCCTCACCAGGACAGCCTATCCTCCTCACATAGGATCACCTGTGCTTCTGATACAGGGAGGCTGTCCTCTTCACAAAGGGAGTCCCATCCTCTTCAAGAAGCTGGACAGTCCTCACAAAAGGAGGCCACCGTCCCCAGCGGGAGACCAGTGTCCTCACCTACTATGGCCTGCCCACCTTACACATGACAGTTAGTCCTTATGCAGGGAGCCCATCCTCCTCACCAGGGAGGCCCATCCTCTTCACACAGGCCAAACTGTCCTCATCAGACAGGGAATGGTCCTCCTCACATAACAAGATGACTCTTCGGCTCAGAAAGGGCCTATCCTCCTCATATAGGCAGTCCTTCCATCTCACAAGGGACAATCTGTCTTCCTCATACAGGAAACTGGTCCTCTTCACACAGGATAGCTCATCTTCCTTACACATGTAGCCTGTCTCCTTACACAAGGAAGTCCATGCTCCTTACAGAATACATCTTCCTTATACAGACTGGATGCTGCATCCTCTTCACACATGGAGAGTATCCTCCTCCCAGGGAGCAGGTTCTTATCACAAAGGGGCATATCGTCACACAGGGTAGCTTGTCTTCCTCACAAAGAATCCCATCCTCCTCACTTGGGAAGCATGTTCTCAGACAGGAAGCCCATTCTCCTCACACAAGGAGCAGGCCCTACTCACAAAGAGCCTAGCCTCCTTAGATAGGGAGCCTTTCTTCCACACAGGCAACCTGTCATTTTTATATAGGCAGCCTGCTGTCCTTACACATCCCAGCCTCCTCACACAAGGCAGCCTGTACTCCTCAGAGAGACTGCCCTCCTCACACAGGGAGGCCTTTCCTTCTCACAGAAGTAGCCCATTGTACTCATATAGAAAGGGCAATCCTCCTCACACAAGGTTAGTATTCCAGACATATGGAGCCCGTACTCATCATACAGAGAGCCCATCATTACATAGAGAGGAACATTCTCTTCACACAAGAAGAGCTGTCCTTGTCACACAAACAGGCCATCTTCCTACACAGGGAGATGCCCGACTTTCTTACAAGGAGCCCATCCTTACTTAGAGAGACAGCCTGCCCTCCTAACCCAGGGAACCTGTGTGCCTCACACAAGGAACTTGTCCTCCTCAAATGGAAAGGACTTTCTTCCTCACAGACAGCATATCCTCCTCACACGTGAAGAGTTCCTCTCCTCACACAGAGAGACTCATCATCCTTACATGGACAACCTGTTCTTCTCACACAAGTTCTGTTCTGCCCCTGTTCTGTCCTCACACGGGGAAGCCCACCATCCTCTCACAGGAAGACCACCCTGTTTACACAGGGAGCCCATCCTCACAGAGACTCTTCACACAAATGGTCCGTCCTCCTCACACAGGGAAACTGTCCTCATCATACACAAAGGCCTGTTGTCCACACACAAACATCCACTATTACGCAGACCTAATCATCTTCCTCACACTAGGAGCCCATCCTATTCACACATGGCAGTTCATCTTCCCACACGGCAGGCAGCTTAGTCTCCTCACACAGGCTGCCAGCCTGGCATCCTCATACAGGCCAGCCCATTCTCTTCACAGAAGTAAACTGTCCTTTTTTTATTATTCATTAATTTTATTGGCACATTTTAGGTATATAATATGCTGGCATTCATTATTGGGAATTTATATCTTTACATAATATATCTTGATTCTTATTTTTCACCCTTCCCCTGACCTCCCTTCAACCCCTCCACCGCTCCCTATTTACAAAGACTTTGTTTCCATTTTTTCCTTTTCTCATATTTATTCCTTTCCCTTCTTTCCTTCCCCCTACCCTTCCCACTTCCCCTTGCCCTTTGGACCTTTTCTTCCTATTTCACATTGTCTACTATACATTTTGATCCTTATTTACACTGCCAGTTTCTCACATCAGAGAAACTATTTACACATGTGTGTCCTATTTATTTCACGTTACAGTATTGCCTGAATGTGCATCCATTTAGCTATACATGTCTCTAGTTTCTCATTCATTATGGCTGCGTAGTACTCCATTTCATGAAAAAAACCACATTTTCTTTATCCAGTCTCCATTTGATGGCCAATTCCAAGCTTTAGCTATTACAAACTCTGCCAGTATGAACATGGGTGCACATATATCACTGTGGTATGATTCCTTTAATTCTTTTGGGAAGATCCCCAGCAGGGGAATAGCTGGGTCAAATGGGACCTCTAGTCCTAGTTTTCTGAGGATCTCCATACTGATTTCCACAACAGATGCACCAGTCTGCACTCCCACCAGCAGTGGAGCAGGGTTCCTTTTTCCCCCACAGCCCTGCCAGCATTTGTTATTGGTTGATTTCTTGATAGCAGCCATTCTTTCTGGGGTGAGGTGGAATCTCAGCATTGTTTTCATTTGCATCTCTTGAATGACCAGTGATGTTGAACATTTTTTCATATCTTTATTTGATATTTCTCCTCCTTTGTCTGAGAAATGTCTGTTCATTTCAGATGCCCATTTTTGGATTGAGTCTTTAAACTTGGGAGGTCTGATTTTTTTTAAAGTTCTTTATATATTCTAGAAAGTAGACCTTTGCCTGAGGAATAGCTGGTACATTTTTTTCCCCACATTGTGGGTTGTCTCTTCATGCTGTTAGTGGTTTCTCTTGCTGTGCAGAAGCTTTGTTTTGTTTTGTTTTGTTTTGTTTGGTTCCAGGGATTGAACTCAGGACCTTGCACTTGCAAGGCAGGTGTGGTGCCGCTAAGCTAAATCTTCGGCCATAGAAGCTTTTTAATAAGAAGAGATCCCACTTGTTGATTCTTTGTGCTAGTTCACATGAGACTGAGGTTTTGTTCATGAAGTCTTTTCCTACCCCAATATCTTCAAGAGTTCTACCTAACCTCTGTTCCAGCTGGTTCAGCATTTCTATTTTAATATTTAGATCTTTAATCCATTTTGATTTTAGTTTAGTGCATGGTGAGAGATATAAGTCTAGTTTTAATCTTTGGCAAGTTAAAACCCAATTTTTCCAGCACCATTTATTAAAAAGGCTATCTTTCCTCCAATGGGGGTGTTTGGCTCCTTTGTCAAAGATGAGGTGGGTGAGTGTGTCTGGAGTTGTTTCTGCATCTTGTAATCAGTTCCACTGATCCTCGGGTCTGTTTCTTTGCCAGTACCATGTGGTTTTTATCACAGTAGCTTTGTAGTATAGTTTCAAGTTGGGGATTATGATATCCCCTACCTTGTCTTTGTTGCTTCGGATTGCTTTTGCTATTCTAGGTCTTCTTTTTGCAAACGAAGTTTTGGATTGTTTTCTCAAGGTCTGTGAAGTATGCTGCTGGAATCTCAATTGGAATTGCATTAAATCTATATAGCAGTTTTGGAAGTATGGCCATTTTCACTATATTAGTTCTTCCGACCCAGGAGCAGGGGATGTCTGTCCATTTTCTGATATCCTCTCCAATCTCTTTTTTCAGAGTGCTATAGTTTTCAGAGTAGAGGTCTTTGATTTTTTTTGTTAGGTTGATTCCTAGGTATATCTTTTTTATTTTTGGATGCTATTGTGAAAAGAGTCATTTCTTCCAGTTTCTCTTTCATTGAGCCTGCTGTTCAGGCACAGGAAAGCCATTGATTTTTGCTTGTTGACCTTGTATCCAGCTACTCTACTGAATTTGGTTATTAAATCTAGAAGACTTTTGGTGGAGTTCTTGGGGTCTTCTATATAGAGTATCATGTCATCTGCAAATGATGACATTTTAACTTCTTCGGAAGCTGTCCTTCTTACACAGACAGACTAACCGCCTCACACACGACAACCTGTCCTCACACAGGCAGCCTGTCCTTACCACACAAGTGCCTATCTATCTCCACACACTGTAGCTGTCTTCCTCACATAGTTGACCTCTCCTTCTCACACAATCAGCTCATTATCCTTACACAAGTTGCCCATTCTCACACAGAGCCACTTGACTGCCTTACATAGGCAGCCCACCATCCTCATACAGGGAATCTGCCTTCCTCACAAATGCCATCTTGTCCTCTTCACACAAGTCAGCTCCTCCTCTTTAGACAGGCTGACTCATTCTCAGACAATGCGGAAGGGGGCGCTATCTTCCTCACATGCTAACCTGTTCTTTCACAGGGAGCTTTCCCTCCTCACAGGCCAGGTGGATGAATGATTTCCCTGTCCAATATTCTCACACCATTCTATGATGCTTTGTCCTTGGTCCTTCTATTTTAGGATCCTCAGCACTGTCCAGAAGTTCTGGACCTGCTTTAACACTTCTAGGCTTTTAGGATAACTATGTCTTTTGTCTCGCTCTATTAAAGTAGTGGGTTGTGGAGCTGGGGATATAGCTCAGTGGTAGAACACTTGTCCAGTGTGTGGGAGGCCTTTGTTTGATCCTCAGCACAACAAAACAAAGAAACAAAATAATGAGTTGTTTTGTTGTTTTTGCTTTGTCTGTTGTTGATTTTCTTTGTTGTTGTTGTTTTGCTTTGGCTTTTAATAAAACTAATACCTGCACATGGTAAGTTTCAAACAAGACCAAAATAAGTAAAATATATTCAAGGAAGTGTGAAGACTACCCCCAGGAATCCCTTTTCCTCAAGGTAACCCTGTTAACCATTTGTGCTGGATTCTTTCAAAAACGCATCTATCCAGATTTGGCACATGCACAAGTAGCATCATCCTGTTCACCTTTCGCAGCCCCACTGCAGACAACCATCCTTCATAGGTGTCACTGTGTACCTCGTGTACATCAAGATGCTGAAGCATGATGCTCAATTTCCCCTGATGGACACTAAGGTTATATCCAGCCACTGGCCCTAATAACAACATTCCAGGACGTCTTACACATTCCAATTTTACTTCGATACATTTCCAGCAGTACAAACCAAAAGAGTAAGGGTAAAAACAACTTGGGCCAAAGGGAACATGCCAGGTAATTCTTCAAGAGATCTTGCCAAGTTGCTTTGGAAAAGATTTCTACATCTTTCAACAGGGCAATATTACCAATACTTTCAAATGAAGAAAGTATCATCCTATTTGCATATGCTATATTAAATTATGAGCAGAGTCGAGCACTTTCAAAAACACTTTTAACCATTTTTCTATAGGTTCTTTTTTTCTCATTGGTGCACAAAAATTCCTGTTCATTTTAGAAAATAAGATCTGTGTTGCAGATATTTTTCCCTGATTTGCTTGTTTGTTTTACCATACCAAAACTTTAAAGTGTTTATTTAGGCAAATATATAAATTATTTTTAATTTTGTTTGGTGTTACTTAGAAAGTTCTTTATTTCTTAAAAACTCACATTTACTTCTAATAATTTTTAGTTTTGTATTTTTTACTTAAATTTATTTTATGTCTTGGATTGATTTAGAAAAGTAGCTATTCCATCAGAAACCATCCATCTCTTTTCCACGTGGCTGATTTGGTATCACCTCATTATTTACTGAATTGTCTGTTGTTGCCCATGCTACTCAATCCCTCTGCCTCCTGCTAAATCTCCACATTGACATCTAGTTCTGACCTCCGCCTTGTTCACCTCATTTGATACCAACCCATCCTAACTGCACTCACAGTGATAAAGCAATAATGCACAATAGGACAGGCCTTTGCCTTGCCCTCATGGTTTTCTGTTTTGTTTTGTTTTTCCATAAGATGTTTCTGTCTCAGAGATGTGGCCATTTGGGCTCCCTTCAATATATCAAAATGTTCTGTGACTGTGCTGCAGGATATACCTGCTCAGTGTATCAAAAATGTTTTGTTCAAACAATGGAACTGTTAGTGCCTGATGTTTCTACCTAAATTTCCTCACTTCCTGTTATGTCTCCACCCTAAAAGTTGCCTCTCAACTTCCTTTCCTCAACTGCATATAAACAGACTCTTACTACAACTGGGGACTCAGAATTTGGAGTGGGCAAACTCCTCTGAACCAGCTGGTTAATAAAAGGTTTTTCTCCATCCCTTTGAGTAACTTTTCAATTCTCAACTCTTCAAATTGCTGGAGCTGTAGCACTTGGCTGTGACACTGAGCTGTTCTGCACTGACACAACAACAGGACATATTTCACTGTTCAGATGCAAGTCTTCTTGCATCCTTCTTAGGTGATCCAAGATATCCTCATGCAGGTCCTGAACATTTAGTAAGATAATTTCTAGATTTTAAAATTTCAGGTATTGCCTTTGTGAAAGGGAATCTTATTCCATGACACATTTATCTGCAGTTTATGTACTGGAGAGCCCTGATCTCTGTATTATTTTTGTTAGTAGCAACTCTACAGAGTTCTCTTATTGTAGCTGACTCTTTGGGTTCCCTTGGCAGTCAGTCACATATCTGCATGTGTGGCCACTCTGCCTTCTGTGTCTCTTTTGCCCCATGCCCTCCTCTTGACTGGCTGCCTCCAGGGCAATATCAGATCACAGTGGGAGCCCTGGCCTTCTTCTTTGTCTCAGTGGTCTTATATCTGTGGCTGTGTTCACTTGGCACATATTTGCATGCATATCCATCTAGCTCTGGCCTTACTAAGGTTGATGGCTACTGAATTATGTCAGGGGCTTGTGGAGCATATATTAAAGCTTATGATTTCCATTTTTCAGCAGTTAATAATGGTCATTAATGTATTTGTAGAGATTCATTGTATTTGTCTAGCTATGACCATGCTTCATTTAATGGCAGGGATGCATTCTGGGAAATGAACCTTAGGGTGTGTTCATTCTGTGAGTATCACAGAGTCTGCGCACACAGGCCCAGGCTTCAGGCCAGTGCTGCACCAACAGGAAGTGACCACAGTGAGTGTGAAGCTGCATGATAGCACTCGGTGTCCTACAGGGAACTTTTTTGACAAGTACAATAAATACTGATTAAATGAATAATAGTGTAAGTACATAAACTAACATTATAGTGGCTGGTTTTGATTATCAAGCATTGTGCACTGTTTTTAGTTGTACACGATATACTTTAATGTGACCAGAAGTAGGTTTGGCAACAGGAGCATCACACATGCGTGAGTGTTGCATTGCACTACTATGCCATGGTTGTAACATCCCAGGCAACAGGAATTGCTCTGCTCTGCTCCAGTCTTAGGGGCCAGGACCCCCATGGATGTGCAACCCATTGCTGACTAAACACCTTAAGCTATGCATGGCTGTGTTTGACACAATTGGCAGAGTAGGCCTGGTTGTGTCATCTTTATATCTCTTGGCACTGTGGACGTGTCCACCTGTCCATTTCTACTGTTCCCTCCCATCCCACTGCCATTGACCTTCTATTCTCGTGCTATGTAATAGTTGCTCCCCTGTCTGGTGCTGACTTCTGCCAGGGCTTTGGTGTGTGTGGGGGCAACCCAGCCATGTGTGATGACAGCTCATCCCCTCACCCCAGGTGCAGGGACTCAAAGACTCCCTGGCCTCGCAAGTGGAAGGACCTGAGTTCAATCCCCAGTACCATAAAAAAAAAGACTCCCTGGGTCACAGAAGGGACTGAAGAAACTATTATCTTAGGGAAGCTGGGGAGCACCCTGCCATCTCTGTGGGGTCTGAGGAGCATCTTCTTATCCATGTATCATCTTCCTTGTTAACTTTTTATTAACACTTGCTGTGCAGAATTCTAAACATAGACAACCACAGGCAGAATAGAACAACACTATTGGCAGAATAGGACATCTGCACTTGGCAGGTTGCATCTGCATGGTGCTAATTCAACATGCGCCTCTATCCCATGTAGTTTTGTCCATGGGTCAGAGGACTTCAAGCCTGTCACGGTGTGTGTCTCAATAGAGGTCTTTTAGTGCATCTGTAAAAACATAGATTGGTCTTCTAATCTGGGACCTTGTTTCTATAGCTAGACAGCTATAGGCCTTCTTCATCATCTTGTTGAATTATTCCTTCCTCAGAGATGTAGGTGCTGCCCAGCCATCAGTACTCTTGCTTTTAACTATGCAGCCCCTGAATCACAGCAGCTAAAGTAAGTTCAATGAATAAGCAACACCTGGCCCAATCCAAACCCTGAAGGCATAGTTTTCACCCAGGAAATTTCACATTTCACCAGGAGATGCATGGTTCTGAGTGATGCCATGGGTGGAAAGCAGGCACAGTAGGCCTCGTTGGGTAGGAAGCCCAGTGTGACATTTTGATTTCATCTCACACTAATGGACAAGTAGCATTAGCAGAAGTCTTCTAGGAGTTGCACTGATGTGACAGTGGTACCTCGTGTGGCTGCTCCAGGTCTCCACCATGACTGCGGGGCCCATAAACACAGGCACCTCAGCACAGAGGAGGAGGCTCTGGGCTTCCTGGGAAGGAGGACTCAGTCCAACCTGTAGTCAGAGGACTGACATCAACACAGTGCCACAGCTGCACACCACACACACCATGCACACCATACAGCACACACACCACACATCCAAACATCACAATCCACACACCATATACCAGAGACACTACATTTACCACACATCCACACACCAGACACATCCACACATCACACATACTTCACATCCATACACCTCAGACACCACACATCCGCACACCACAATAAACATACCACAGACACCATACATCTGTACATCACAGATACCACCCATCCACACACCACAGTCCATACACCATACACATCACAAGCATATGCACATATATATACCACAGACATACACACATCGCACACAACACAAAACATACCACACAGTAGGTGATGTGAGGAGCATGTGGCTGTTTACAGATCAGTCCCCACATAGCTACTCACCTTTTGAGGTTGTGGCAGAGACAGGGATACTCCCTATGTCCTGCAGGCCCAGGGATGGGTTGTCTGAGGGCTTCCTCCAGGGCAGGTGAGGGGTGGAAATGGGGCCTCAAGTGGCAGTGAGGACGCCCCCAGGTCACCTGGCTGAGGAGAAGGGTGGCAACTCAGCATGTCCCTTCCTGGTAGTCCTGTGGTTTTGAGGGGAGCCCTTGGCCTTGGAAGTACTCCTCTGGCCAGAAGGAGCAGGGCTGGAGTGAAGGTTGCACCCATGCCCGGGGAGGCCACCTCCACTGATCCTTGGGACAGCCCACACAGGAACTGCTGTTTTCCCCACACTGTGAAGGGAGCCAGAGTCAGGGGTTCCAGGGCCTCTGCTTCTGGATGACTGCTGACCCAGGTGGGTTCCTGACCAGTTAGGATCTGGCTTCTCCCACCTGACCTGTATTAGAGCAAGTGTGAACAGAAGGGAACCCTAAGGTGGACACATTCAACACCCCCACGAGCCAAAGGACGTGAGGTGACAGGGCACTTCCTGTTTCTTCAGGAGTCTGTGCCTGGGTGCCTGGCCAGGTATTCTGGCTCACTTGGTGCCAGGGTCTGGGACACTCATTTCTTTATCAGTATACTGCTGTCCCTCAGCAAGGAGGACTGGACATTATCAAGCTCAAGTCTGACATCTTTTCAGAGCATATTTAATTTTCTCCAAGTGAAAAATACCCTCATATAGGCAACTCTGCTGTTCTGGGTCTTCCATGTGCTGTGCTGGGCTGGGACCAGCAGCCATGACCACTGTGGAACCAGAGGCTCCAGGTCAGGGAGAAGGCCAGCTGCGGGGGAATGGCTGGTGCACAAGCACCCATGGCTCCAGGATACCTCACATAGTGTCATCCTGGGGTCACCCAAGCAGAGAGGCAAGAGGGACGTGAGTGACCCCGGGGGATGGGGTGTCCAGACAAGGGCTGAGGCAGACCAGTATGGTCACATGGCCTAGGGAAGAGATAGAAGCTACAGAGAGGGAATGGATACAGGACTGGTGCTGGCTGGCCCCCTCAGCAGTGTCCTCTGTCCCTGGTAGACCTGACAGGAGCCACCAGAGCCAGCCTGGATCACAGCAGCCCGGTCAGCCCTGGCAGGTTTGGCCAGACACACACAGTCTATGGTGATCTGGTGGAAAGTAAAGGGGATGTCAAATGGGAAAGGATGGGACTCTGCCATGGGGTGTCCCAACCCTGTCTAGCATGCTCACAGGGACCCCATGGCAGGTGAGTAAGGCAGCATGGACCAGGCAGAGCACAACAGGCAGAGACCTGAGGCTGCTGATAGCAGCACCCGTGGGACAGTGACAGGCCTGGCCCAGGCTAGAGGAGGCGGGGCCTCGGTTGGGGACAGACAAGCATGTGTTTAGGAGGAGAGCTCACTGTCCCCAGGACTGGCCCAGGCTAACATTTTTGTCCCCACTTTTTTTTTGGTACCCAGGATCAAACTCAGGACCTTGCACTTGCAAGGCAGGCAGCAGAACCACTGAGCTAAATCCCTGGCCCGTGTACCCACTTTTTACTCTGAAAACCACCAAGTTGGAATTTGGAAAAGTTGAAAGAACCGTTCTAGTGTCCCAGGCTTGGGATGTTAAAATAACCAGCTGCCTTTCCCTCACCATCTCCTTGCACACAGACGTCTACACACATCTACAAAGGTGCAAAGGTCGTGGCTCTTCGTCCCTCAGTACCTCATCTACATCAGGTGGAGATGAGCACATTTCCTTGCAGAGCTCCCATTCTGTTATTATACTGAGAAAATCAAGAAGCATCCCAAAACATTGTATAATCTCCTCTTGAGGCTCAGGTCTCCCAAAAGACCCAAAAATCATTTTCATGGCCTTTTAAAAAGCCAGAATGCAGCCTGGGGCCACAATGGCAGCTGACACTGCCGTTTGCGGATGGCGGGCTGTGCTCCCCTCCCCACCCTTCATCTGTCCTGCACGCTGGAAGTTGGGACTGAAGGCTCCGATAGATTCTGCGTGACCTTGGGGAAACTTCCCATAGGCAGGGGCCTTCTTGCCATTATGGAGGGCTCTGTAAGCCTAGAGGTCAGTGAGGTGCTGACTCCCTACTGTAAATGACTGTTTCCTTGCAGGAAAATCTTTGTCTCTGGGATTGAGAAAGCAGAGCCCAGCAGGAGTTAGCAAGGACGGATGTAAAGATTCCCAGCCAACCAGGGAATCAGGGCTCCGGTGGGCACACTGTACAGAGATATCTTCAGTGGACAAGTGGAGGCTGAAACCCAGCCTGTGCCACACACCATGATGGCACCTAGCACGAAGCTGGTGGAATCCAGGCAAGGCCAGCTCCAGACCTAGAAGTCCTAATGAGTATGGACCTTACTGCTGGGGCTGTAATCTGCTCAGCTTTTCCTTGGGGGACTGGGTCTGGTGCCCCAAATCCTCTGTTCCCAGATGCCAGGCCCTACCCATTGGCTCACAGGGTCCAACAGATAACACTTTGCCGGGGAGAGGTGGATGCCACTCCCCAGGATGAAGCACAGGCAAGAAGGCAGTCGGGATTTATCACTGCTCCACCCTTGCCACAGGGACACATTTGGGGAAGTATACTGTATTGGCCAGCTTCCCTGTCCCTGGGACAAATACTTGACACAATTTAAGGGAGGAGAATTTTGTTTTAGGTCCATGATTGTGTGGCTCCAAGGCAGAAATATCATGGCAGAGAAATGTGGTAGAACAAAAACTGCTTGCTTCATGGTGGCTGTGAAGCAGAACACACAGGCCACACAGTAGAACAGAGTCCCATCAAGAGATATACTGTCCAAAGTCAACCTCTAGTGACCCATCTCCTCCAAATGGCCCCCTCCTCCTAATGAATCCATTGATGAGGACATGGCCGCCACAAGCAGTCAGCTCTCCAGGAGTCTCAATCCAGTCACACTGGCAATAAAGTTTAACTGGCACAAGTCTACCCCTTGTCAACTCGATACCTAATCATGCCTCCTCAAACCACATTCTATACCCAAATAAACACAATAACAAGGCCATAATTCTGCCTAAAAGAATGAACTATCCTGCATACACCTGAAGACAAAATAATCCTTTCCCCAATAGTTTTAGCCTTGCTCAAAAACCTAAGTCAAAGTTCCCTCTGAGACTCAAGGCAAACTCTTTGCTGTGAATCTCTGTGAAATTTAAAAAGAAATTACTTAATCCCAAAATGCAATGCACAGGGTAAACTTTCCTACTCAAAAAGGGAAGAATGAGGGCCAGGGATTTAGCTCAGTGGTTCTGCTGCCTGCCTCACAAGCTCAAGGTCCTGAGTTCGAGCCCTGGTACCCAAAAAAAAGTGGGGGGGGGGTGGAGAATGGGATAGAAAAGAAACAGACCAAAGAGAGACCAAAACCCAGCAGGGCAAACACTGAGTCCTGTAGCTCCCTGTTAGCATCCAGGGTATGTCATGGTGAGAGGTCATTTCCAAAGGCAGTCTCACATCTATGGCCTTGCTGATTGCACCAACATGGCCTCTCTCTTGTGCTGGCCCCACTCACTGCTGGCAGCTTTCCTTGCCAGACATTCCATGTTCCTGACATCTCCATCTTCCTGAAGTCTCCACTGCAACTCCAGCCTCACTCCCACAGCCTCATGCACTGCCTTATCATGGGTTCCTGGCAGGAACTACAACCCTGTCATACACATTTGCCCTCCCAGATCTTCCTTTGAAATTTGGGTAGAAACCTCCATCACCCCACAACTCTTGCATTCTGCATGCCTGAAAAATCAGTATCACATGGTTGAGGTCAAAATCTGCTATTAGCAAAAACAATAGCCAGATCTCCTTTGACCATGGCTGCAGTGGCCTCTTGAGATATGGATGGCTGACCACAGTGAAGTGGGTCTTGGGAAACCAATTCCTTAGGTGTTCTTCTTGAGGGGTGTGGCCCAGTGGCTCTCTTCTCAAATGAAAGCTTTAAAGTTTTTGCACCCTTAAGCCTGAAATGGATGGAGTCTAGCGGATTCCTGAGATGCTCTCAAGGCATCTTTCTTCTTGTCATGTTGCCCATCTCCAGCAACCATACCTCCTTTGGCCCCAACTTTATACATGCTTCCTTTCTGGCCCAAATTTATGTTTTTCAAATCTTTCTGCTTTGCTTTTTGCTCCCAATTCTCACTGTGCATCTGGCTAAAATCACCCAGCAGTACCCATACCATAGCCTGAACCTTGAGCTGGTTGAAATTTTTCCCACCAGATCAATTAGTCTACCATCCCTTAATACAGCCTTCTGCAAAGTCTCAGGAAATGGACAAAACGTAAACAAGTTCTTTGTAGGAGTGTAACACAAATAGCCTCTGGTCCAATTCCTGATAAAGTCCTTATTCCCAACTGAAAGCTTGTGAGCCTGGCCTTTACTGTCCACATTCCTATAGACAATCTGTTCTTCTGAGCCCTGACCAGAACTACCCATCAGACTCTGATAATAGCGTTTTAGGCTTGTGTCAGTCTACTTCTCCAAATTTTTCCAAATCCTACTGCAAGCCAGTTCCAGATGCTTCTAAGCTGAAGGATCAGGTATAGTCTGGTACCAATTTTCTGTATTTGTTAGCACTGGGCCCAGGAAAGGGAAAGCCCTCAGAGTCTACAGTGTACTTTGTGGGTTTCTTTCCTGTTCCCACCTCTACCTCACAATTCTGCCAGAGGCAGCAGGGCCACCCAGACCCTGATGCCTGTCTCTCTCACACTGGCAATGTGCATGTGCGTGTGCACACACACACAGACCACATCATACCATTTACAGACATACTACATGCACGATGTATCCATGTTCTTGGGGATAGTTGCTGGCACAGGTGGGGTTGGTCAGCAGGAACAGGGTCAGGTGGGACAGGGGAGGGTAGCTGTGGCCCCTAGGCAAGGGCCATAGACAGCAGCAGACAAACTTTTCCAGGGACTTGGAGAGATGCTGGGACCCGTAGAGTCACTTTGGAGCCCATGGACGACATAGATCAAAGGCCTTGGTCCTTTTCAGGCTAAGACATGAAGCTGTGACTGAAGGTGAGGTAAGCAGAAGAAGCTGGACTCCCCCCACACCATCGCCACACCTCTGAGAGCCACAACAGTGCACCTGTGTCCATCAGAGCCACCTTGGGAAGACAGGGGCCTGGCACCTGGTGAGGGGCAGTGACAGATACCCTGCACACCCCAACATGAGCTTCTGTGTTGACAGCCACCACAGAGGGCAATGGATGGAGCTGATGACTTGTGGTGACCAGTCCAGCTAGGCCTCCAACAGAAGCGGATGGGGTTAATGCAGTTGGGGAAGGGCTCTGCTGGCAGGGGAGGTAGAGGCACTAGGGAGGGAAGGGCTCCAAGGAGCAGAGCATGGAGGGTTGAGGGGGGTGGGGGCCCAGTATTCACCTTCCCTGGCCTTAACATGCTCATCGATGGAACAGGGCTTTGATGGGAAGGAGGAGACACAGTTCCCTGAGGAGGGAGCAGTGAGGAGGGCTAAGGCCAAAGGCCATGGCAAAAGGCTTGGTTCCTGCCAGCAGTGGCACTGTCAGGAGGTAGGGCCCCATGGGAGGAAGTGGGTCACTGGGGGTATGACCTTGGAGGGGACAGGGACCTGGCCTCCTCCTGTCTCTCTCTAATTCTGGAACACTGTGCTTGAGCAGCCTCCTCCCCCACCTCCCCGTGACATGCTGTGGTGAGCAAGGAGAGGACAGGACAGCCATGGGACCTGGAACCGGAAATGCTGAACCATGAGCAGCAGGAACCCTCTCTTCTTTCAAGTCGCTCGTCTCAGGTGCCTTGCCACAGGGATAGAAAGCTCAAGCAGAGGGACACTCTATGAAGGGTCTAATAGTGGAAACCCCAGGTGTTTGGCCACGATCATCAGAGACCCTGAGAGGTCAGGTGGCTGAACCTGTGGAGCACTGTGGAGTCACAGGGTGGTGGTGGCCAGTTGCCCTGAGCACCAGAGAGCAGAACCAGGCTCAGAGTCACAGCAAGGGACACAGCAGAGGAAAGGAAGAGAGGGGAGGAGACAGTCAGGTGTCCCAGCACTGGAGAGGAGGGGGCAGAGCAATGTCAGCGCTCTCAGAATGGAGTTTCTTCCTCCTTCCTTCCTTCATTAGCATTAAAAAGTCGAAACAGTCTGCAGCCATACCACCCTGAACGCACCTGATCTCATCTAAAAGGTTGATATAGAGTTGGTCTTTATTTGCTTTTGTTTCCTTTACAAGTTTTTATTAATTTCTTCTCATTAGTGCTTCTTTACCTGTTTTTATATTAACCACTTTAAGCTTTCTTGCCTCTTAATTAAAGCATGCATGGAAGGCAATGTATATTTCCTCTAAATGCCACTTTCTTTGCATGAGACAAGTGTGTTCTGTTGTGTTTTCTCTCTGTAATACTGAATGGCTTGAAATATCCCCATTGATTTCAGTCATTTAGGGGAACACTAGTAAGTTTCCGAGCATACTATGTAAGTGTTCCTGAATTCTCTACTTCCAGTTCATTGCATTACAGTGAGAGAGGGTGAATAGTACAGTAACCTTCCTTGAGATTTTCTGAGACTGTCTTTCCTGCAACTTACTATTTTTCATGTGGCTAGAATGTCCCTTTCTGACACTGACAGCTTCTACTGAGAGGGCAAATCAGTCAGTTTCTTCCCGCTCCACTGCGTCATCCCATGAGCACCCGCTCCTGGTGGGCGCATCTCGCTGGTGAGGTAACGCCAGTGCCCTCTTTGTCCTCACTGATTGCAGCCTTCCATTCTGTCCTGTCTGCTGTGAGATCATTCCGGCCTTTTCACATCCTGGTCTGGCTCGTCCTGGGCCCATCTTTTATTTCTGTACCTTTCTCTGTGATCGGGTTTTTCATTCAAGGGGAATCCAGTTACACTACGTACAGGAGGAGAGTGGGTGGAAGTGTGTGTGCCTGCAACTGCACTTTCGTGCAGGTTCTTACACTCACACCAGTGCACACTCACACACACACCACTCACAGTTAGCATGCACATGTTTTTGCACACCTTGTCACTCACTCAGGCATTCCACAACCTGGAGGAGATGAAGGTGGTAACCGTGCTTAACATGGTTCTTGGTACCTGGGAGTCAGTGGGCTGGAGGAGCCCCTCCTCAGACATGGTTTCCTCCGTCCTCCTGTGGAGGTGCTCCCTGGGTTTGGTGCAGGGATAGCGGGGTATGAAATGCTGGAGTGAGCTTTCCTTCCCTCCTCCCTGCTAGGAAAATGTTAGCCCTGGGGCAGGTGCAGCCAGCCCCTCAGCCCCATACCCAGGACACCCAGTTCCACCTCCGGTGTCAAACCAGGCAATTTAATTAAGCAGAAATTGAGTGGCCAGCGATGTGACATCATAGTTCCTGGAAACTGAATTGAAGCTATAACTCTAGAAGCTCATTATGTCCTTCAAGAGTTTTAAAATTTTTAAAAAGGCATCTCCTTCCAGTGCTGTGTGCAGCACACAATCGCCTTCCGGGGTGCGGGCTCCAGCCACCTGCTGTTGAGCAGCCCCTCCTGGTCCACAGTGGTCCCACTGGCCATTAAGCCTGTTAAGGGGGGGAGCTTCGATATCAGTAATTCAATCTCCCCTGTTTACTGATCTCTGCCATTAGCTGAGTTGAAAGCAAAATGTTTTAATTAAAAAGATTGGCAATAAGTTGGTATAATGCCATAATTTGCACAGGGCCCCTTCTAGAAAATGACTTCGCCTGGTCTCAGTTGCTATGACAACTAATGGACATGCTTGTTCCAGTGTGAGAAGCTGGTGTGGAAAGGACAAGGAGGGGACCGGTTTCTGCAGGGGACAGAGGCACTGGGGGTGGGGTGGGAAAGCCAGGCTTCCGTGAGCGCCAGAGGGTGTTTTCAGAGAGACAGTGAAAAAAGGAGACAGAGACAGAGACAGAGAGAGGGAGAGAGGGAGAGAGAGAGGGAGAGAGAGAGAGAGAGAGAGAGAGGGAGAGAGAGAATATCTTCAGTGCATCCCTTTGGCTTGAAGGTCTACACCCTGTACACCCTGGCTGGCCCCCCAGTGCCACAGGGCCTCACAGTCCAGCTGGGGTGCAGCAGAGGGGGACTAGCACCCCTCACCTTGGAGCACATTGGCATGGGTCCTACCTTTGAGCAGGGGGGTGGGCAGGGCCAGTTCAGGCTTCGGGGGCATTGGGCAAGGACCTCCCCCCCACCATGCAGGGACGGCAGGCTCTACAGCCCAAGGAGCAGGCTCTGCCCCTGCCTCGCTTCTCCATGTCCTTGGAGACACTCAGAGGGTTGGGCGCTGGCTGATGAGCGTGTGTGGGAGTCTCGTGCACTGCAGTTCTCCTGGAAATGTCCCCAGCTGCAGCGGGAAGGCCACAGCCCTTGGGGTCCCTGAGCAAAGCCACCGTCCTGACATGGGTGGGTCTCCTGGGAAGAGGGACCCCATGGAGACAGAAGCCTCAAAAAGGCCCAGAGGTTCTGAGTCCTCCTGGTCCCACCTGACACGGGAATGAAAGTGCCCTTCTCTTAGAGTCACTCCAAGGCCTGGCAGAGACCCCAGGCAGGTCCCAGAGTTCCCCAGGCCTGCTGGTGGAGGGCACTGAGTAGAGGAGTAGTTAAGAGAAGTCTGGCGAGAGCTGAGACAGGATGAACATCCTGACTCGGCAGAGCTGTGGGCCCTGCTGTGCCAGGCTGCCAATGCCAGGTCTCTCCTCTGGCACTGGTGGCAGGGCTTTGTGCTGCAGAGCCTGAGGGTGGCAAGCTCAGGTATGAGTCCAACAACACCGGGAACACAGGGCAGCAATGGCTCAAGGTGACCTTTGCACTCTGCTTGGCCAGGGAAGCACAGGGTGGTGGACAAGGAGTCACAGCTGGCCTGGCTAGCCCCTCCTCTAATCTGGACTGCAGGGACCTGAGCTGCTCAAGATGTCATCTCCTCCTTCCTGAGAGTCCAGGCATGGGTGCCAGGACGTCTATGGTGGGACAGGGTGCTGCTGCCCCAGGGCCTGTCTGACCTGGCCACACTCCTTATCAGCAGGGAGGCTATCGATTACCACATTCACACACAAGTGGGGAGGAAAATGAAGCCAACAGACCTGATGCTAATCAGGAGCAGAGCACTTGTTTGCCGAGCCAAGCATGTAGCAGGCGCTCTGAGATAAGGATAGGCTGGTTCTGCAGCTCAGGACACAGTGCCATGAGCCCACTGATGCTGGGGCCCAGTGCTGGAGCCCAGGTGGGGATGCAGCCTCCATCTCCATCTTCTGGCTGACAGGAGGGCACAGGGGAACCTTACTGGGTCAGATGGGTGCATGCCCCTTGGCTTTCCGGCAGCAGACAGGCAGGCCGTGAGGAAACCCCAGGCCTGTCAAGGGGGAACAGGAACAGGCAAGTGGCCCAGAGCCCGCTGCAGATGGCAGCTCCAGAAGCCTCTTCTGCTCTCCACAAATGGTCTCGTGGTCAGCACACCTCAATTCTGTTCTTATCCCTCTTCAGCCTCAGCCAGTCCCTGCTGGGCTGGTACCACCTTAGCTAGGGACACTGATGCCCTCCATTCCTGTCCTCCCTGCTCAGGTTCTCCCTGCCCTGCCCTTCTCTGTCCCTGTCCCTAACCCCAGGCTCCACTCCCACGCATGCCCACTCCACACCCTCTTGACTCAGCAGCCCTGCTCAAGGCCAGGAGGGACCTGAACCCTGACAGATATCCCTGAATGAACTGAGCTCACTGCCACTCAAGTCAAGACCCTTGGGAGACTGGCTAGGTCCTCAGACACAAGGATCTGAGAAGGGTTTGCGGCTTATCTTCACATACAAAGGCATCTCACAGCAGGAAGAACCTCACCTGTAACCTGCTCACCAGATCCCTCCTCACCTGGACCCTGCTCACCTGATCTCTCCTCACCTGAATCCTGTTCACCTGATCCCTCCTGACCTGTATGCTACTCACCCGATCCCTCCTCACCTGGATCCTTACCTTGTGTCTGAGGTCCCACGATGCTGTCCCTGCCCTGAGGCAACCCTGCCTGGCCCTGCCAGCCCTCTGCACGCCCTGCAGGTCCTGCTCTCCTAGGGGAAGGGCTCCATGTGTCCCAGTCACAGCGACTCCTCCTGGACATCTCTTCCCTGCCACTGGCTCCCTGGCCTTCACCTACCATGGCACCTGTTGTGTTCCGTAGAAGTCCCTGCTTCTCATGAGCTCCACATCCGGGCTGGAGAGAGTGGTTATAAGGGTCAGAGTGCGGCCCCACAGCCTTGCCTCATACCTGCTGAGCCATCTCCTTTATTCATTCAACAAACATCTGTGGAGGCCACAGAGGCAGGATGGCCATGTGGGGTTCTTCCTGAGGTCACAGGGGATCACTGAGGCTCCTGGAGAGGACAAGGTGACCACAGCAGGTAGAAAGAGGTAGACTGCAGGGACATTTGGGGACATAAGATACAGGGCCTGCTGGGGAGAAGGCAAGGAGAGCAGAGGTCAAATTCTGGACATTTGCAGAGACAAAACAAGGACCTGCAGGGTATGGGTGGTATGGGATGAGTGTCCTGGCCCTTAGGGAGGAGCTCAGACCAAGTCTTGGGGTCTGGACCCAGAGCTGCTGCCAGCAGGGTGTAGACTCATGCATTTTAGCCAGAAATGTGTGACGAGACCCTGGGTCTTGAGCCTGGCATGGCATGCCTGCCCTAGTGCTGCCCCGGCCTCCTCTGAGCCCATGTACCATAACACTTAGATCAGCCCTAGGGACCCAGGGTCCATGCACAGGCCTGTTCCTGGGAGGCACTGGGTGAATGCCCTGAAGGGTGTCCCATGGCCTTGGTGGTGCCCCAAGGGCTGGCCATTCCCTGTCCCTGTCAGTACTTATCATTGGACCTGCAGGAATGGGCATCCTGGAGGCCGGGGCCCTGGACTCCCACCCAGCCCTCGCAGCTCGACAGGACTCCCTGCCAGCCACTGCTCATGAAGGACTACTTTCCCTCTCTCCACAGCCTGTGGGTTAATTCCTGCCATTTATTTCCCAACTTGGATCAAAGGTTGTTGAATTCCTCACCCACTTAACGATCTGTGTTACAGCCTCCCATTTCCTGACCGGCTGTCAGGTGAAATAGGATTCATAATGGCCTCAGCCAGCACCGTGCAGGGAGCAACCAGGGTGGGAGAGCCAGGGCCATTAACAGGAGGCTTCTCCTCTGAACCAGGGCCAGCTGCATGGCACTCAGGTCCCCAGCAGACCTCACCATCCACTGGAGGCTGGAAAGCGGTGATGCAGGGGCCTTGCACCCTTGCCATGTCCCCGTGGTTAGTCAGACGCTCCTCCCTGCTGAGCCCCGGTGCCCCCCCATGGCCAATGAAGAATCACAGGGCAGCTTAGATGCGGACATTCCTGGCCAGCCAAGCCACCCCGAAAGCAGCTGCTTGTGTTTCTCACCGCCTGGCCTGTTCTGTCTGCAGTGTGCCCAGGCACACTGCCTGAGCGCACATAAAGGAGGGGACAGGGATGCCCGAGGCACCCGCCTGCCCAGTCCTTGACCCTGTTCCAGGATAAGTGACCCAGCCTCTCACCACACAGCCACCATGCAGACAGCCTAGGCTCCAGAGACAGCCGGGCCTGCAGGTCCCCTCTGCTCCCATCCACAGCAACTGCCAAGGACAGCAGGACAGCCAGGAGCAAGGGTAGCCACACTGCCCTGTGTTCTTCCCCAAGGCATGACACCTGCTTGGATGTCATCTCCCAGCTGTTCCTGTCTTGAGGTCAGTGCAGGACCTGCTAGGTCGTGGGGCCACTTGTCCAAGCTCCTTTGTTCTGGCTATGGAATGGTTATGCAGGGCCGAGGTGTCCGGACACCCAGGTAGTGGGACAAGGGAGAAGCCACCCAGGAAGCCAGGACCTCAGGGTAGGCCCCGCTCACCGAGACACTGCCAGGAGAGGGAGCCAGGGGCCGTGACTAGGGTGCCACAGGGCTGCCCATCATCCCATCACCGGGGACACACACATCAGCTCTCTGGAGCAGCAAGGATCCCTCCCTCACCCCTGCCTCCTCGACCTGAGCCTTTTAAGCAAATCAGCAATGTAATTATTGATCTGTAAAAGAAAAGGAATTAATACGGCCGCCCACATCCTTTGAACATAAGAGTATTTAACAATGAACTCTGCTTAAACTTCATAAAAGCCTCTTCAGCAAATCACCGCACACGCATCGATCTGGACTCCGCCATGAAGCCCAGCTCTTGGCCCCTCTGCGGAGGACCATTAGTGTCTTGCTGGATGCGCCCTCTATGTTGAAGGGCTGGCCTCGCCCCCTCCCCGGGATGCCTGCCTGGGTGGAGGGGCGAACTGCCTGGTTCTGCTGAGCCTGGCTTTCCTGGAGCCGGTATCGACTGGCACAGACGCCAGGCCAGTGCTTGAAGGCTGAGCTCCTCTGCACCGGGGTGTGGGCTGCCTCAAGGCTCCAAACCCACCGTGCATGGAGCAGGAGCTGGGTGCTTGGTGCAGCACCCTCTCCCCTCTCCTACAGCCCTACTGAGGGGCACCCTGCTATACCTCGAAAAGGAGGAACGGCCCACCAAATCTCACCAACGAGAGGCCCAAGCCCATATCTTGAGCAGCTTCCCCCTGGAGATGTGAGTCTGGGGTCACAGCCACAGGAGCAAGTGTGACCCCACCAATCCTTGGGCTCCAGGGCTGTACTGCCCTTGAGAGGCCTGCGCAGGCCCCTGAGGAAGCTGAGTGGCGGTGTGGCAGACTTTGAGTGATATTTGCCCTGGGCCCTGCTGTGGTCTCCACCCCTCGCTGCTGGTACATTCCTCTCACCACACCTCTTCCTGACCTCTCTGTGAATCCCCTGTCTCTGGCTCCCTTCACAACCACCAGCATCTGGTGTTCTCTGACCCAGGATGGGTGGCATCCACATGCAGGTGTCAAGCAGTCAAGTGTGGCTGGTGGCCTGTCTCTGTGATACCTCTGGACCCTCTGCCTTCTGTGTGACACTTCTGTCCTGCCGCCTGGCTGAACTCCCCCTTCTTGGAGGTTACTACAGAGGCTGCCAGCTCCTCCAGGGTCCAGCACTGCAGGGCCCCAAATTTCTTTGCAGGGGTACCTATGACAGGGAGCAGGCAGGGGCACCTGTACTAGAGACGATTCCAGGGAAACTGAGGCCAGATGGTGCTGCATGTCCTAGTGTCCCCTCCCACCTGCTCTGCCCTGGTCTGGAGGGGAGGTCAGGATCCAGCAGACAGCGAGAGCTTCCTAGACTTTGCCTTTGTGAAGTGCTGACCTCGGAGGGCCCAAGGCAGCCCAGGGGACAGTCAGGGATTCCAGGAAGGGGCAGCACCCCCGCCCTCAGCCTTGGCCTTGAGGACCTGCACCATCAAGGCCAAACATGGACACTAGCTCCCTGGGGTGTCTGCACTGGGCAGAGAGGGAGAGGGTTCCTGGGGACACCAAGGCTGGTGCTGGGACCCAAGTCCACCCAGTCGCTACCAGCTGGGGCCTCCCCCAACTCAGGCTGCCACGGGAGGGCATGTAGCCGCAGACAAGAGCCGGGCCTTGGTCCCGAGGAAGAAGCAGAGTGGGCCGTTGAGGGGCTTGGGGTCCCATGGGTGAGGGGGAGACCCCAGGAGCCTTGGGCTCAGCTGACGTGCCCTGAGGTTCGGTAAGATCCTTGGCCTGTGTCCTTCCAGGACCTGACCCCTCAGCCCTGCCCTCTGCCCCTGGCCCTGAGAGAGGAGCCAGGCCATAACTGCTAGGAAGGGGTCGTCCCTCTTCCTGACCCTCTGCTTCCTGTGGCCTAAGATCAAAGGCAGTTCCTGTTCTGTCCTTAATGGGCCTCAGATCAGAGCCCCAGGGGAGCAGGGAGTGGAGGGGGCCCAGGAAGGAAGGATGGGGAGCGCTCATACCACCACTGGCCTGCCCCCACCTGCTGGACTCTCAGAGCTTCCTTCGGGGAGGATACCAGAGGCCCAATGTGTGGCTGTTCTGTGTCATGAGCTCCCCATGTCCCTCCTGGTAATGGTGCCCAGGTCTGTGACACTGGAGAAACACCTGCTAAAGAGCCAACCAGGTCCCTGGCCAGGGAAAGGAGCCCAGGTCAGCACAGAGAGAGTCACCGTGGACTCTGACTCTTGCCGGGCCGGTCCAGCCTGGCCCAGCCCCGAAGTAGGGGGGCAGGGTGGCACCGGTTCCAGGCCAGGCTCTGCTCACCAGGAGGCTCCTGTCTGTCAGCTCCCAGCACTCAGCCTTCTCTGGCCAGGCCCTGGGATTCTCACCATGGGAAATGGAGCTGCTGTTGTTGGCAGGGATCCTGTCTGGACAGCCACGGGCCAGGCACCCTAAGCAGTGCTGGTAGAAGCATCAGGGTGATCTGTTCCTGGGCGAGCGACAGGCAGGGTGGGCGGCCTCTGTCCCCAGACTCCAGAGTCACACAGGCAGCTCAGGATCTGGGCTGGGGGAAGGGCTGCACACTGAGGCTGAAGTCCAGGGTGGCGACTAGGAGCCTCAGAGAAGAAGGGGCTATCAGCCCCAGAAGGATTTGATCCAGGCCAACTTCAGGGGCACCAGAGGCACCAAGGGCGCAGCTGAATGTGGCTTCTGAACCCCACATCTGTCCTCTGCACCCCTGCTCTGGACCACAGGGGTTATCTCCAGAAAAGGACTGAATGCTACATGTCAGAGAAGTGGCCCAGAGATACCAGCCAGGGAGATGAACCCCAAAAGGCTGGCTCAGACCACCTGGGGGAAAGGATGCACCACCAGAAAGGAGGACCAATCGCCACGAACCTGGCCAGAGAGAGGGATCAATGGGGAGAAAGGAGGGGTCCTCATGAGGTTCCCACAGCCCTGAGGATCCTCTCCAGCCCGGGGTCCCTCATTCCTGAGGATCCTCTCTATCCTTTGTACCTGAGGACTCCTCTGCCCAGCACCCACTCTTGACAACTCCAAGGAGTAAGCTGAGGGCAGAGCTGGGGGCCCTCCATGCCCAAAGACCCCAAACACTGCCACATCTTCACCTGATTTCCCCTTACTTTGTCCTTGTCTCTATGGCCACAGCCCCTGCTGCCCCTGGAGATGTAGCTGGGCAAGACAGGGCTACTGTCCATGGCGGTCACCATGGAACCTCCAGCTGAGATCTATACCTCCTCCCTCAGTTCCCTCTTCTGAGTGTCAACTGCCCATGAGGAAGTCATGGCAGATGCTGTCTGAGGTTTCTCAGAAGGTTGAGCCCAGTGGGGAAAAAGCTGGAGGTTGTGGAGTGGCCATGCATCCTGGGGTGTGGCCCTAGGCAGGGCAGGTGTCAAGAGGCAGGGCAGGTCTTGGCAGGTGGTGGTGGGCTGTGACCACGAAGCCATGTCCATCAAAGTTCTCCTGGGCACAGGAACATGGGATTATCTCACCCCCACTGGCTGCAGAGCCACAGGGCTGTGCCAGCCCTCCTGGGAGCAGGGACACAGGCCTCAGGGCCACCTCCCCATTTGCCTGCTGAACTTTCAGGCATATGAGCTGTGCTTTGCTTCCCAGAGCTGCCAGAACTGCCCCTTCTCATGCCTCTCACCCTTTCCCTCCCCACCCCTGGCCCTCGAGACGGCTATTGACCTGTGAGTAGAGCTGATGGGATCCACTGGGCACCAGGTCAAGTGGGCTGCTGTGTGCAAGAGTCCCTGTGCTTCATCAGCAGTTGCCTCATGCAATATGCAGCAGTGCATTAACCCGCCCCAGGACAACGACCCCACCAAGCCCGCCTGAGAGGACAAGGTGCTGGGCTGGGCAGGGACACTGGGCTGAGACAGGGTGCCCTCTATGGACATGAGGCAGACACCACTGTGCACCAGCCTCCCCAGGGTGGGTGCCAGAAGCCACTTGAGCCCCTGCCCACTGAGGCCAAAATGATCCACAAGATCCCCCAATACAGGAGTCTAGGCCATCCTGTGGGGAACAAGGTCAAAGCAAATGCCACTCCCACCACTCCAGACCCCAATTCTGGAGGTTCCCAATAGTAACACCTGCTCTCCAGCCTCCTCCTCCCTCCAACATCCCCCGCTCTGCACTGACACCTGACTAGTGGCAGGAAACCAAGGCCCGGAGGGCATGATCATAGGATATGATACAGGGCAGGCTGAGGGGCCCTGTCCACACTCCAAGACACAGGCCAAAGCGGGACCTGGCACTGTGCATGCTGTCTGGATAGCTGGAGGCATCTTTCTGACCTTCAGATTTCTCACCCAGCTTGCCCAGGACCCGCATCCCTGGGGAGGCACCTGCAGCTTCTGCCTCCTCTGGGTGGAGACGGCCCCTCAGCCTCTCAGAGCTGACCTGTGACCATCGCTCACTGGGCTGAGTCTCCCTTTAGAGCAGAGCCTGACATGGAGCCACCAGCTCCCCTCATGCTGTCCCCTGCTAGGGCGTGAGACATGAATGCTCGTTGCCTTGGGGATGTCCAGGTGGAAGATGGGACAGTGGATGGTGGCCCACCTCTGCTGCTGGCAGACCAGACAAGGGCAGATGAGTGGCTTTGCAGCTTTGAGCCTCGGTGGTCTTGTCTGTGACAGCACCTGTGGTGTGGGCATCCCAGCTATGGGGTCCCCGTCTGTGTGTGCTGCAGGGACTGGGAGCCACACATCAATGTTGTTAACATCCCCAACACCCCAACAAGCTGGGATGAACAAGGCTAACACTCCTGAAGATCCCCGTTCCCCAGCATGGGGCTGCTATTTTCTGAGCAGATGCAACCACTTTCAAACAAACAGCTGGTGTCTCCCCCAGCCTTTGTTCAAATGTTGCCATAACAGCTGGGGCTGTACCTTAATGTGAAGGCCCTGGGTTCCAACCAGTACTGAAATAAACAAACAAACAAACAAAATGAATTCAGAGAGGTTGCAAGATAAAAGATGAATAATTAAAATCAACTGCAGTTCTATATACTTGAAGTGAACAATTTGAAAATGAAATTTTAAAAACTTCCACTTACAATAGCATCAAAAAACCAAAATACTTTAGGATAGATTTAACAAAGGATGTACAAGACTTGTTCACTGAAAACTATGAAAGATTATTGAAAAAATTAAAGACCTACATAAATCCAAAGTGATCCCATGTTCACGGGCAGAAGACTCAGTACCGTTTGGATGTCAGTTCTACCCACAGGATGTACAGTTGCAACACGGTCCTTCTAAAAATTCCAACAGTTTTTTTAAAATGGGAAAAAAGATCCTCAGAGTCATGTGGAATTGTAGCAAAACTATCTTGATAATGAAGAACAAAATCTGGGCCGAGGATTTAGCTCAGTGGTTCTGCAGCCTGCCCTGTTAGCGCAAGGACCCGAGTTCGATCCCCGGTCACCCCCAAAAAGAACAAAATCAGGTTCACTCTTCTTGATTTCAAAATTTAGTAGGGCTACTATACCCAGAGCAGTGTCAAATTGACATCAGGATAGATGTGAACCTGTGGGATAAAAACCACATCTTTTTATGGTCAGTGGGTGTTGGCCAGGGTGCTGAGTCTATTCAAGGGGGAAAAGAACTGGCTGTTCAGCACAGCAGGGCTGAGAAAACCAGGTTTCTGCATGTGAAAAATGAAACTAAAGAAACTCCTACCTCACACCTTGGTGAAAATTAACTCAGCACAGACCAACAACCTAAAGGAACATGAAAAGGGCAACCTAAAATGTAAGAGCTAGAACTACAAAACTCTGAGGAAAGCATAGAGCTAGATCTTCATGACCTCAGTATGACAATGAATGTAGTAGTGTGTAGGTCAACTTTCCATCCCTGTCACAAATACCTGAGATGATCCACTTACAAGAAGAAAAGATCTACTTCAGTTTTGGGGAGGTTTCAGCCATGTTCAATTGGCTCTGTTGCTCTTGGGCCTGTGATGAGGGAGCATACTGTGGTAGGAGCACATGGTAGAGAAAAGCTACTCTCTTCAGGGTAACCAAAAAGCAGAGGGGAAAGAAAGAGACAGAGAAGAGCAGACAGAGAGCAAGGCCAGAGTTCCAGGGTCCCCTTGAGGACACATCCTATGACCTCACTTCCTCCCACTAGCCCCCACTCCCTTAAAGTTCCCCCACTTCCCAACTGTTCCTGTCTAGAGACCAGGCCTTCAGCACAGGGGTTTTTAGGGCATATTAAGATCCAAACCATAACAGATACCAAAAGTACAAGCAGCAGTAACTGGGACAACAGATAAATTGGGGCCTATCAACTCTCAAGTTTGAAATTGCTGTTGGGGATGTCTGGTGGTGCCACTGGTGTGCAAGACAATGCAGCTGCTCCTCGAGAGCCAAAACCCAGTCTCCGTGTGACCCAGGGAGTCTGATCCTAGGTATGCCCTCGAGAGAACTGAAAACAAGGACACAGGAGGCACCTTACACACAGTGTACAGCAGTAGTACCCACAAGATCCAGCTGAAGTGGAAACAGCTGAAGTCCATCAACAGCTCGATGAATGGGCCAACTGTGGTCCACACAGCCACACGGGTGTCACCACCATTCAAAGGGACGTGTAGCACAACCAGACGCATCTTGAGAACCTGCGTTAAGTAGAATAAGTTGGCCCAGAAGTATGAAAATTGAAGTGTCTAAAATAGGTAAATTTATAGAGACAAAATAGGTTAGACCTACCAGTGGCTAGGAGTGGGCTACAGGAAGCTATTGTTTAAGGGGCACAGAACTTCTAAGTGGGATGACAAAAAGCTTTGGAAACAGCAGTGATAGTTGTACAATGTTATGAATACCATTAATGTCACTGAATTATGAATTTAAAATTGCTAGAATGGCCATTTTTATGTTTTACTGCAAGAAGAAAAAAATTTAAATGGACAATGTCAAGCAAAGACATTGGTAAATCTGAAGGTGGAGCTAAGACAGCTTTCACAGTTCCAAGGAAAATACCAATGATAATTTTCAGCAATGAGAACAAGCACCAGCAACCAAGAGCAGCACCAAGGAGGCTGGATCCAGGGTGGGAAGCTGGACAGAGTCCCTGACCAAGTCCAGACAAAAACCAAGCGTACTAAAATTTTAGGGGAATGTATTAGAGTCTTATAACTAGAAAGTCTAACTTCTATGTTAGCTTCCTGTGGTTGCTAACCCAAGCTACTATGAATCTCAAGTCTGCATCAGGAGCCTGTGCTCCTCGGTCTGGAGCCAGAGGACTAGAAACTGGGTGGCAGTGAGCCATGCCCCGAGCTTGGCCGCTCCAGTCTCCATAGGCCCTCACCGGTGGTCTGGACAGAGCCCCGCTGCTTCTCCATTAGGAGGACAGTGCCCACTGGGTAGCAGGACAGGCACCTCCTGTCAAAGTCCTAGGCTGGGTCAGAGCGTGGGCCACATTAGGTCCCATTCACGGGTTCCTGGGATCAGGGTGTACACAGACCTTTGTGAGCCATTATCAGCCAGTAACAACGTCCCAACCATTAGGAGGAGGAAAGAGAGTAGTGAAAACCCCATCACCCTGACAGAAATGAGGGAAGGAGAGGGAAAATAGATGTCTAGAAAAGGCCAGGCCAGAAGACTGAGTGATAGAAATAAATCTTAGTAGATCAATAAAAACAATAATCATAAATGTCCTGGACAGAGGCGGTCAGAGTGGACGCAGAAGCAGAACCTGGCCAGGGTGCCAAGCAAGGTCCCAGTGCAGCACAGAGGCGGCGGCATGAGGCCAGGATGGCAGCCGTGTCCCTTCAGGGGAAGAGGCTAGATTGCCATGTCGTCTCCAGATAGATACTAGGATGCACAAAATGTCCCTGGGGTGGAGCGGCGATAAAATGGAGATGTAGGATGGTAAGGAGGTCAGAGCTTCTAAAGAAGGTAGTGCTTCCCTGACACTGCCTTTGGGCCCCTTCCATTCCCCTGGGGTGGCAGCCAGGACATTGCCTCCACAGGGCCTGTGTCCAAGGGGAGGAAGCCCAGGCGCATCAAGAGTCCACCGCTGCGTTAGGATGAGGCCAGCTGTTGGAGCTTTCACAGGAAGCAGTGACAAAGCCACAGCCCTGTGTGGTAAGGCAGGGGAGAATGCGGACAGGAGCCAAGAGACAGGCTGGCCCTGCAGCCTGGGCCAGGGGGGAGGAGGGTAGGCTTGTGTTCCCTTGGGTGCCCAGGGATCATCTGTGCCAGAGGTCTGGGCCTTGTGAGCTGCCCCTTCCCTGCCAGGGTGCCTCGGACCCCACAGCGTCCATCCTGCAGGGCCACATGGGGTCTCTTGGGCCCAGAAGGTGGCTGAGGCTGGAGTCTCGCTCCAGGGTCCCACAGCCTCACCCACCCCACCCTGCACACTCACCCGTGCACCCACACACATGTGCACACACCACACACTCATACACACTTGTGCACACCCATGCAGACACATACCAGGCATTTGAACCAAGTCCCACAAACTTCAGCATGTCCAAGAACCACTCAGTATGGTAAGAGTCTGTGTTGAATTCAGGAGCCATTTTAAGGCTGCCCTGTCTGGGGTCTTGTGCTAAGTTGGGAGTCTCCACAGTGGCCCGGGGGGGCCTCTTTCCTCTGTGGCCACCCTCTCCCCATGAGGACCCAGCTTGGCCTTGGCCTCTTAGTGCCAAGTCCACCAGCTGCAGAATCCTTTGTGAGCCTGGGCAGCAAGGGCGGCACCCAACCCTGGGACTTTGGTGGGCAGTGTGGCCATCTGGCTCAGGTCCCAGCTGTGCCTCTGCCTGGCCATAGGGTCCCAGGTGGCCAGCCACCTCCCAGGCCCAGGACCCTTGTCTGGTCACAGCTGCCAGGTGGCCATGTGAGGCAGGGCCTTGGTATCCCTGGGGAAGCTGGAGCCAGGGGCCAGAGCTAGTGACAAGGGTCACTGGCCACAGAGCACACAGAGTGCAGAGGACATGCCGCTGAGTGGCTCCATCCCTGTCCTGGCCAGCACTGCCAGCCACACACCCAGGACCCTAGGCCATGTCGTAGAAGCTGGAGATCCCGGCCCAGAATGAGCCAGGACATTGACTTCCGTGGCAGCCCGACTGGCACAGGGCACCCAGTGTGTGTGCAGTGCACTTCTGCCAAGCCAGGGCCCAGGACCGCACAGGGCCAGGGTAGAGGGGAGAATTGTTCTGTGACCTCCCAGCAGGGACACTGCTCTCTCCCAGCTTCAGACCGAGCTGAGCCGTGGCTGCCCACAGTGCTCGAGTCCACAGCCTTCAGACCCATGTGTGCTGGGTCCCCAGCTTCCTGCTGCACCTCAAAGGGTCTCTCAGCCTCTGCTACGGCTCAGATCTGTCTCTGCACACACAGAGATGAAGTGTGATCAAAGTATACAATGAATCTTTAATCTAAAACATTTTATTACAATAGAAGACACATTGACATTAATGGCCCTCAAAATACTCCTCCCTCACTTCAAACACACTTATGTATTTACATTTTTTGTTTCTATTTTTTATTAGTACGCATTAACAGAACACGATGATCACATTCCTTGTGTGAAGCTAATCCATGTTCATAACACGTCTTTTCTTACCCTCTTTCTCTCCCTTCCCTCTTCCCTCCATCTCTTGATTCCCTTCCCATTTGAGAAAGATCTGTCTTCCTACTTCCTGTTATCTTTTATTTTGTTTTTTATTTATAGTTTGGGTTTCTCACATAAAAGAAATCATGATATATTTAAGCCTGTGTGTCTGACTTATTTCACTTAACATTATGATCTCCAAGTGCATTCATTTTCCTACAAAGGACTCAAGTTTACCCTTCTTTACGGCAGAGTAGTACTCTACTACTGAACATGCTTATCCCATCATTCTTGCCACGTTTTGAAGCAGTTCTGGAAGTTCTAGTTCATGAGTGTCTTTATGGTATCTGATCAAAAATTTGGTGAATGCTGCTTCTGAGTGCCTTGGGCTTGTAAAAACATGACACTGTGTCTTCATCTGCCTTATTTGCTGGATCTGACCCTGCGCAACTTCCAGCTCTTCCCCAAAATCAAAATGACCATGAAAGGGAAATAGTTTGAATCAATATTGAGTCACTATGTCAGTTCTAACAAATAATAAATAAATACAGCCCTGGGTGGTGGAGGAAGGGCTGTACACAGACCTGCCTAGTGGCAGCCACCGTGAGAGACTGCCAGGCCCACAAGCCCCCATGACCTTGGAGGAGAAGCGCTTCTGTGAGGACGTCTGCCCCGACCCAAGTGCAGTCCACTCAGCTGCACACAGTGTCACCTTCTCACTCACCATCCCGGCCAGATTCCATGCCATCCTCCTTGTGCTACCTTAAAGACTTCTCCTTGCCTAACATCTCTTAGTACATCCACGTTTACTGTGGAATGCATGTTTCCATCGCAACAATATTCCCAAGTAAAACTTGATTGGTTAGATTTTTAACCTTGTGTTTTTCTCCACAGAGCCTTTATTTATCTGAGTCTGTTTATATCTGTAGTAAGTCAAACATCGGCTTGGACAGGTGTAGGCAACTCCAACCCACATGGGTCATCCTGTGCATCCCTCAGCCCTCTCTGAAATCCCAACTGGGCAGCGGGGAGCAGCTCAGCTCCAGAACATGTGCGCCGTGCCAGCTCACACTTCTGTGGGGAACAGAGCTGTCAGCCAGAGCAGTGTCCTGCCAGCTCCTGGTCCTCACCCACAGCTACTAGGTGATGTAGGTCAGCGCCAACCCAAAGAAATTGGTTCATGTGTTTGTTACATTCTACTTTCCATCCTTGGATCTTCCAACCTCCTAAATTATCTTTTTAATTAATGTATGCTTGTGCTGTAAAGTTCTGTAGACTTAGACAAATGTTTCAACTCTTGATTCACCTTTTCAGTATCAGAATAGTTTCGCTGCAGTAAAATAATCCCTTGTGCTTTACTGACTCAACATCCCCAGTCCCAAACTCCCAATCTGTTTACTATCCCTGCAGTTTTGGGTTTCTTCAGATTGTGTAATTGGAATCATGCCTCGGGCATGTTTTCAGACTGGCAATATGCTTTCACTCGAAACTCATTGTGTCTGTGTGGCTTGATGGTTCATTTCATCACTGAGTAGTATTTAATTGCACTGATGTTTGTTTATCCATCCTCCTGTTGAAGATGTCTTGGTTGCTTCCAGTTTTGACAATCATAAATAAAATGACTGTACACATTCCTGTGCCTATTTTTATGTAGACACAAGTTTTCAATCATTTGGGGGAATATTTAGAAGTGTGATTGCTGGATTATATGACAAGACTGTGTTTAACTTTGTAAGAAACTGCAAAACTATCTTCCAGGATGACTGCCATTAATGTCCCCAGCAAAGGATGACAGCTAGCCTTACTAAGTTTTTGGATGTCAGCTACTGTGACAGATTCATAGTGATGTCTCACTATTCTTTAATTTGCAATTTCTTAATTATAAATGATGGTGACCATCCCTTTATACGTTAATTTACTATTTGTGTAACTTTTTCCTTTATTTAATTGTTTGTTTTGGTTTTTTGAGATAGGATCTCACTATGCAGCCCAGGCTGGCCTCGAACTCACCATCCTCCTGCCTCAGCCTCCCCAGCGCTGGGATTATAGGTGTGCACCACCACACCCAGCTTGTTAAAGAATTTTAAACCTATGTCCATATTGCTCTGGATATTTTTCCTGTAAATCCACTTGTTTTCAATATTAGGGTCATGCTGACCTCATAGAATGAGTTAGGAAATCTTCCCTCTGCTTTCTGAAAGAGACGGTGGGGGATTCCTTAAACATCTGATAGAAATCACAGGTGAAAACATTTGAGTCTGGTGCATGCTTTTATCTTCTAAAGTCCTTAACTGTGGAGTCATTGTCTCTAATAGACACTAGCTGAGTCCCCAACCTGTGCGTCTTGGTGGTCTGTGTCTTTTTAGGGATGCCATGCCAGGGTCGTTGAGCTGGTGCCCACAGAGCTGTTTGCAGAGCTCCTTTTTTGTTGTTGTTGTTTTTGTTTTTTAGGTATCGGGATCGAACTCAGAACCTAGTGCCTGTGAGGCAGGCGGCAGAATCACTGAGCTAAATCCCGGCCAGACAGAGCTCCTTTAAATGTCCATGGACAGCAGGGACCTCTTTAGTTTCTAATACTGGGGATTTGTATCTTCTTCCTAGCCTGGCTGTGTCCGGATCACCTTTATTGATCTCTTTAAGCGCTAGCTTGGTTCTTTCTATTATTTTCATTTTTCTATTTCATTTATTTCTGTTCTAATATCTATTATTTCATTTTTTCCTCCATGATGCAGGCTTCAATTGCTTCTTTTTATCTAGTTTCCGAAGGTGGACTTAAATTATCAATTACATGACTTTTTTGTTTAATATTATGCATCTGATACTCTGAGTTTTCCTCTATTGCTCACACTGCAATTTAGAGCAACCATTTTAAAGATTTCTATTGAAAATTCTTCTTTGGTTTGTGTGAATTAAGTGTCTTGTTTAATTTCCAATATTTGGGGGGTTCCTCGGCTACTTTTTCTTTGCTGATTTCTGATTTCTATGGGATGTCCACTGTGGTCTGAGGACACTCTCTGTAGGGTTTCTGCTCCTTGTTTGCTTGCTTGCTTATTTTTGCAGTGCTGGGAACCAAAGCCAGGGCTCCACAGTGACCCATGCCTCCCCTCTCTCCTGTCAGATTCCCTGGTGTGTGTTTCCTGGCCCAGCATTCTACACAGACTGGAAATAAACCTACACCATCACATGCTGTCACTGTTACTGCTTGAAGTTGCTATCTGTTAGATCTAAGAATAAGGGAAATGAATCACTCTTTTCACCTCACTTCTTAGATGCCTTTGATGTCCTTTTGCAGACCAAGTCTCTGACTCCTTCAGCATCCCCTCTGCTTGAAGGAACTTTTTAAACATTTCTTGCAAGGCAGCTCCAGTGCTGCACCCTGTCTGTTTTGGTTTTTTTGGAATAGTTGTCCTTTAGGTTTTACTCTTCCTTAAAAACCCCATCCCAGAGTCTCACTGGTCACCACTGGGCCACACACTTGTCTTTGTCACTCATCTTATTTGAGCTGAAGCAGAGCTCGCCACAGACAGCCCTATACCCAAGGGTATCTGTAGTAACCAGCAGTGCTTCCCTGGTGTCCACCGAAGGCAGCATTGCCAGCTAGCCAGAGGCCATAGAACCTAAAATAAAAAGCTGGGGATGAGGCATCCACCACTGGGCCAGCAGGCAGGAAGGACCCATGTGGCCCTGACCTCTCCGTGAGGCACTGCACATCCAGGAGCCAGGTGGAGGACACTGGGCACATGGGGCCTGGGGGACACATTGAGGGGTATCTCTGCCCAGGCACCAGCTGACCCTGTACCCACCAGGGAGAAATATCAGGGGCTGAATGTGACAAAGAAAACGGACTTCACAGACTCAATCCTAGAAACACATGGAACTGAGAAACAGCAATAGCAGTAAAAGCAAATCCTGTGAGAGAGGTCTGATTTCTTACCGAAAAATACCCAGTTTTCAACAGAAAATATTATGAAGCAGTCAAAGAAATAGGAAAGTGGCCCCTACTTAGGAAATAAAGGCAGCTGATAGAAACAGTCCCCAAAGCAGACCAGACGTTAGACGTACTGGACAAAGACTTCAAACTGGTTCCTGTGAATAGATGTATAGATGTGAAGAATTAAGACAGGGCCCGGGATTTAGCTCAGTGGTTCCACCGCCTGCCTCGCAAGCATAAGGTCCTGAGTTCAGTCCCCAGTACCAAAAAAAAAAAAGAATTAATGAAGAACTGGGGCCAGGCATTTAGCTCAATGACACCACCCCTGCCTCAAAAGCACAAGGTCCTGAGTTCAATCCCCAGTACCAAAAAAAAAAATAAAGAAAGAATTAATGAAGAATTAAGGAAATGTGTGATAGTGATGTCTCGCCACATAGAGAATATCAGTGAAGCCAAACTGACATTCCATGGTGGGAAAGCACATAACTGAAGCGATAAACTCACTAAAAGGACTCAGCAGCATATTTCACCTTGCAGAAAAGAGAATCATTAAGCTGGAAGACAAGGGAATAATGATTACCCAGGCTATACAATAGAAAGAAAAAAGAAGAAAGCTACCCACCTGTAATTCCAGCACTATGGGAGGATTGCAAATTTGAGCTCATCCTCAGCAATTTAGTGACTGTATTAGTCAGCTTTCCCATCACTGGGACACAATATCAGAGACCCACAACATAAATGAGAAAAAGTTTAATTTGGCTCATGGTTTTAGGAGATTTAGTCCATGGTCAACTCCCTCCAAGGCAGAAATGTTATGGTGGAAGGGCATGGTGAAGGAAAGCTTCTTAGTGCGTGGTGGTCAGGAAAAAGAGCAGGGGAACAGTGTCAGAGAGGAAGGGGTGAAGTACCAGATATAGTACCCAAGGTCACACCTTCATGACCTACTCAGACACCCAGAAGTATGCTTTACTAATCCCCTGGGCATTCATTAATACAATCAAGTTGATTTATTAATCCAATCAGATTGTATATCAAATGGTCACAGCAATTTAGTGAGACCCTGCCTCAAATAAAAACAAAAAAAGGTACGAGGATATAGCTATCACAAGGGCCCTGGGTTCAATCCACAGTACTGAACAAAAAAAAGAGATGCATGGAGCCTTAGAATTCTGCAGGTCAACATCAAGCGTACCAACATATAGATAAAGAAAGTCAAACACAGGAAAGGAAAAGGCAGAAAAAAGTTTTGAAGAAATATTGGCTGAAAATGCCTCAAATTTTATAAAATATCAATCTACACATACAAGAAACTTAACTCCATATAGGGTAAATTTTAAAAACTCACATCCGGGCTTATCATAGACAAACTGACAAAATGACAAAGAGAGTCTTGAAGGAGCAAGAGAAAAGTAATTAATTGCATATAAAGTATCCTTAGTAGAACTAACAGCTCATTGCTCACTGGAAATCACGGACACCACAAAGCAGACGTATGGTATATTCAACATCCTGGAAGAAAACAACTTTCAACTAAGGATTTTATAACCAGCAAAGATACCCTTCAAAACAGTGAATACAAATTAAAACATTCCCAGCTAAATAAAAACCACCAAAATTCACTGTTGCCTGACCTGCTTTATGAAAATACTGATGGGACATTGGAGAATAACTTGATCCACACCAAGAAATTAAGGTCCCAGTAAGGTCTTCATAAAGGTAAATATAAGTGACAGATTTTGCTTTTATTTATAATTTTTATTCACTTATTTGATTTAAAAATAGTTCATAAAGTAATAATTATACTGTATAAAGGTACAATGCATAAAGATGAAATTTGTATGACAACAGCAGTAAGGGAGCAAGGGAATAGACATATATCAGAGCAAGCATTTTTTTGCACAACATTGAAATAAATGGTATTAATTCAAACTATGTTCTTTTAATTAGGATCCTGATTTTAATCCCAAGGGTCACACTAAGAAAATAACTAAATATATACATGGTAAAAGAAACAACAAGAACACCAAAGTAGTCTATTCATTTAATACAAATGAAGACAATAATGGAGAAATAGAGAAAGAAAAATGAGACGTATAAAAAACCAATAGCAAAATGACAAACGTAAATCCAACTTTGTCAGGAATTGCATTAAATATAAATGGATTAAACATCCAATCAAAAGACAATGATTGCAAAATGAAATATTTAAAACACAAGAGTCAACATAGGCTGCAGCAAGAGGGGCACTTTACACTCAGAGACACAGTTGGCTGAAAGAGAAAGGATAGATTTATCTTTCGATAAAACACTCATGTAGGAAACCAGAGAGCTGGAGTGGCTGTGCTTATGTACAAGATAGACCTCGAGGAAACACAGGAAGAAAGACATTTTATCACAATAGGAGTATGCCCATCAGGAGGGCAGAACCATTATAAATGTGTTGCACAAAATAACAGAGCCACAAGATACATAAAGTGACAGAAACAAGGGAGAAGTAGCCCATTCGACCATAATAGTGCAGGCTTCAATACCGAACTTGCAGACCCAGGAGGCAGCACAGATGTTGGGGCCCTGGAATTGCGTGTGAACTTGCAGGGTCCCTTGGAAAATGGTTTGGAAGTTCCCACCCAGGCATATCCTGTGAGCTTGCAGCTCCCTCCTGGCTGGAGCAGAAACACACCAAAAGATTTTACAAGAAAGTTCTGCCAGTGCTCTCCACATTGAGAAGCAGGAAGAGTCAAGTGGTGTGAGGGGAGGCAAGAGAGTTTGGGGCTTGTGCTTATGTTCCTTTACTTTTATAACTAATCGATTTTCCATGAGGCTGTCAACATCAGTCAATGGGAAAGAATGATTTTTTAAACAATGATGCTGATGTAACTAGATATTCATATGCAAAGGCCCGAATTTAGGTTCGTACGTCACAGCATGTTCAAGGCTAACGTAAATGGATTTTATATATAAATATAAGGCCTGAGACTATAAACTTTTTGGCAAAACATAAGGGTAAATTTTCCTGATAGCAAGATTGCATTGATTTTCTCAATGCAATGATTTCTTAGCTCTGATATCTAAAGCATCTGACAAAAGATATCAATTGAATTTCCTTAAAATTAAAATATTTGGGGCTTCAAAACACACAGTGAAGAAAGTGGGAAGTTAATCCACAGGATGGGAAATAATATTCACAAATCACATATCCTGGAAGGGACTCCTATCTTGATTATATAAAGAGCGTTGACAGTACAATAATAAAAAGTCAACCCGATTAAAAATGGCAAAGGTAAAAAAAAATGGCAAAGGTTCTGAATAGACATTTCTCCAAAGATACATACAAATGACCAAGCAACACAGAAAGGGTCCTTGTCCTCCTCAGGGAAATATGAGTCAAAGCCCCAGTGAGACACAATGTCAATGGCTGCGAGAATGCCAAGGACCAAACACTCAGGCACCCAGTGCTGGCCAGGGTGTAGAGGAACCAGACCCTCCAGCTGAAAACTACCTGCAGTTCCTCAGAAGGTCAGCACAGTGACTCCACTCCTAGGAACCCACTTGGGAGCCAACATCCACTAACAGCACAGTCATAACAGCCACACAGTGGGAACGACTCAGACATCCTCCAGCAGATGAGTGGACAGCAGATCCAGCCTCTCCACACACAGGAGCATTGCACGGCAATGAAAAGGAATGAGGTGCTGATATATGGCAACCATGGCTGAGCCCCGAAACCTGACTCTGAGTGGAGGTGCCGTTAAGAAAGGATGGGCACCTTCCGTGCAATGCCTGGTGTATGGAGCCTCTGGAATGGGCCATGTGTGAAGACAGCTTAAATCCCTGTGAGCCAGGGCCATGGGAGTGGGGTGAAGAGTAGCTACTGCAAGTTCCAGGCTTCTCTGGGGACCACTGTCCACCGCTCTGTGAGCCATAGAATTATTCTATTCTGAGTGGTGAATTATATGCTCTGTGTATCGCACCTCAATAAAGACATTATTTTAAAAGACCATGTCTTTCCTCAATCAATTTCACTTCCCATGGTGTTTCGAGATTTTTTGTTTTGTCTTAGTGGCTTTCCTTAGGGTCTGGCTGGAGCCCAGGTGGAACCCGACTCGGGCTCCTCTCCGCCCTTGCTGGCTTCTTGCCAGGCCACTGCTGACCCTAAAGCCCCTGCAGGAACCTAGGGGTGTGGAGATCTCAGCTAGGCCTCGCCCCACAGGCCCCGAGCCTGTACCCATTTGGCTACTCAGCCCCAAGTGCCCCCATCCCTCCTCCCGAAGGCACCAGAGCAGCTGTCCTCAGACCCCAGCTCTCGCATGAACAATCTCAGAACTGCTGGACTCCACAGATTCATTTTTAAGACATTGTTCAGAAATCTTTCTGAAAACTCCCTTCCCCCTAAACAGCTGTCTTAGCATCCGCCCACAACTGCAGGCACCAGCTCTGGTCATCTACTGGGCCAATCAATAGCCTTGGGGAGGTTGCCATGGGGCCCAGGTCTGGCCAGCTTTGCCCGGGATCTGGGGACCTGGCCCTGCTGCCTGCTCTGCAGGACAAGAACTGGGAGTGTCCATCTTGTCCTCCAGGGCCCCAGACTGGTACAGATGCCTCTTCCTCTCCTACAAGGCTCACGTTGGCAAGGGGACCCTGGGGACGCTGAATCAGCTCCCCTGGGCCCCACCTGGGACCAACCTGCACATTCCCAAGTGTTGGTGGTCCCCCCAAGGGACACTGCCAGGGACCAGGGAAGACCTGTAGCAGGAGAAGAACAGGGCGGGGCACAGGCCACTTCTCAAGCTGAAGCAGCTGTGTCCATCGGTGCTGGTGTGGCCTTTAATCATCCTGCTTTTCAAGTGGACGGTTGTGATTCCCAGACCAGAGAAGCAATGGTGTCCCTGGAGTGCAGAGCAGACTGAAGAGTAAGGAGAGAGCGGTGAGCTGGTGAGCCACATGGGCAAGTCCCGGTGTGGAGGAGGCTAAGCCAGGATGTCCCTCACAGACACCAGGCAGGGGCCAGGGGTGCTGAGAGCAGAGATCTGCCCCCTCTTTGAGGAGCTCCAGGCAGAGGGTAGCAGGGGCTTCACAGGAAGCTTCCTCTCTTCCTTTAATTCTCTATTGTGCCTGGTATTTTCATTTGCTATTTAATTTAATTTGTTATTTAATGTAGATTTTAAATCAAGAAAATTAAAAATTTACATTACCAGAAGAGTTTTAGCATTCATCTATATATTGCTCTGTGCTGGTTTTATTATTACTATTTTTTTTTTTTTGGTACTGGGGATCAAACTCGGGCCCTTGTGCTTGTGCAGCAGGCGACGGAACCACTGAGCTAAATCCCCGACCCTTTTTTTTTGGTACCGGGGATCAAACTTGGGACCTTGCATTTTCGAGGCAGGTGCTGGAACCACTGAGCTAAATCCCCGGCATGCTCTGTGCTGGTTTTAAGTGCAAATCTAAGAGTATTCAAACGTGTGGAATCTCCAATATTCCTGTGGCTCACCCAAGCACATGGGCTTTGTCCTTGTCAGAAAGCTCTTGGTGAGGCTCACCCCCTGCTCAGTAGGCTCCCCTCTTGGTGCAGATGCCTCTACCCACAGGAGACCCAGGAGTTCTGGGAGAAGGAGCCAGTAGCCCTAGAGCAACTTCATCCTCCTATACCCAGGGCTGCTGGGCACAGTTCCCCAGCCCTGGAGGGGTCTCCCTACCTTCAGCTGACCTCTCCTCCTGTGCATGCATCGATTTTCAATTGACCTCTGCCTTCCACTTTACACTTCAGAGCACTCTGGGCCTCTGACACCTCAGGAGGCCATCAAGGCACAGGTCACGGGGCCAAGCCCCCTTCCCAGGGGTCCTCAGCCTTGGCCTCCCCCTCCCCTCCTTCCTTCTTCACAAATCTCACCAACAGCATTGTCAAGACCAGTTTGAGTTTTCAACTTTTTGTTTTGAAAATAATCTCAAACCTACAAGTTGCAAGAACAGTGTGACAAATCCCAGGTGCCCTCTGTGTGATGCCTCAACTGTCAGCAGAAGGACCATCTTTCAGGGACACAGCAGAACCATTGAAACCAGGGAACATAACCATGAAGCAGTTCTGCTTTCTAATATTTGGTTTATATTTTAATTTCTCCAATTTTCCCACCTTGTACCTTTTTTCAGTGTTTTTATTTTTTCCTACTATGGGACCCAAGTGCAGATTTTTCCCTGTTTCCTCATCAGGACATTTTCAGAGGAGGAAGAGGGGCCCCAGCACTGCAGTGATGCACGGTGCTCTGGCCTGGGTTCCTACACAGGTTTGGCACACTGTGCTCATGTGTGGGTATACACACATATACATGCATGCACATACATGGGTGTACACACACACACACACACACACACACACACACACACACACCAGCCTTGTGGGGCCTGGAGGGCCCTGCACCACATCCTCTGCAAGAGTGACAAGTCAGGTTGCCAAGCTCCCGATCACCCCTCTGGTGACTGCACAATGTCCCCACAATAAACAGAGCTTCAGCTCTTTCTAGGTTTTTGCAGAGAAGAGGGGTATCCCTCTGCTGTCTGTCATGGGCTCCCCTGTGTGGCCTGCCCTGAGTCAGGCTAGCAGGCCCTGCAGGGTACACAGCCAGGCCTGCTTGGGCTGGGGCCACTGACTACACTCTACAGATCCCCAGGCCTATGAGATGGGAGGACACAGGAAAACTGATCACCCAGAGATCTGCATCTTTCAGCTCTGCGACCTCACACAACTGTCCTCCTTTGGAAGATGGAAAAAATAATGTTCACGGTAATATGAACATTAAATAGGACAATTCCCCAAAATCCCTTTGTTGGGGAGCTGGGATACAATAGTTTGTTCCTAGCACATACAAGGCCATGGGTTCCATCCATCCCTAGCAACAAAAAGAAAAAATTTTCTTTGTTTTTGAAATGGATGAGGTGTTCCATAAACAGGGTCCATTATCATCCTTTGCATACTCCCTCCCCGCTAGGGGAAACACAGAGTATGCTGGGGATGGGAGCTGGCTGATGTCATGCTTTTGATCTAAAATGTCTCCTAAAGTCTCATGTGTTCAGAAGATGACTGGATGGCGGGGAGGGGCTACTGTGCTCATCAGTGGATTATGTGCTTCTCAGAGGAGGCTGGTTAGGGAAAGTGGCTCATGGGGTATGTGACTTGGAGGCTGTATCTCTTATACTGGCTCTTACCAGTTTCTGTTTTTCTAGCTTCCGTGTGTTGAGTAGCTGCTTTCTCCCAGGCCTTGCCACTGTGATGTTTCTGCCTTGGAGTCAATCAACTATGGACTGAACTCCTGAAACTGTGAGCCAAATAAACCTCTCTTCCTTTAGATTGTAGTTGTCAGGTATTTTTTCCCCAAAATGGGAAAGTGACTAATGAGGAAAATTGATACCAGAGAAGTGGGGTCATTGCGATGACTATACCTGACCATGTGGCTCAGAAGCCTTTGGAACTGCTTTGCAGGAGGAATTTGGAAAAGTTTGGAGACTAGAGCTGGAGAAACCCTAGAAGACTGCAAACAGAGCATGACAGGCAATTCTGGTCAGAGCTCAGTAGACCCAAATGTTGATAGAAATGTGGACAGTAAAGGCCAAACTCATGGAGTTTCAGATTGGCATCAGGACTTTATAGGGAATTGGACTAGAGACCAAGCATGTTACATTCTGGCAAAAAAAAAAAAAAATTGTCTACATTTGCCCAGGTCCTGAGTCTTTGTGTGAAGCTCAACTTAAGACTTGTTGATCTGGTGGGGGAAATTTCCGAGCAACCCAACCTTCAGGCACTGGCATGGGTACTGATGGCTCCTTTTAGTGAGATCTTCAGTGAGAATCAGTAGCAAAAAGTAAACCAATAGTTTTGAAAATTTTGCAGTTTGGCCAGAAAGGAAGCAGGGGTTAAGTTGGGGCCAAGGAAAGCATGGTTGCTAAAAAGATTAGTGTCATTAAAAAGAATCCAAGTATTTTGTACTGGGACAATAGGAAAGATGGCTTGGGAGAATCTCAGGAATTGGTCAGACCATACCCATCCCAGGCTCAACCGTGTAAAGGATAAATCCCTTTGAAAGATTTTGCTTTGAGAAGAGAACTTCAGGGTTCTTTGCTCATTCAGGGCTGCCTAGGGAAGTGTATCTCCAAGTTCAGTCATCTAAGCACTCAGAGACCACTGTTGGAATGGGAATATTTATCCTGTGTCATTGTTTGTTGGACATATCTAACTTTATTTTAGATTTATAGGCACTTACAACTAAGAGTTTGCCTTGATTCTCGGAGGAAGCTTTTGATTTTGACTTTTGAATTATGCTGAAACTATCGAGGTTTTGGCAACTTTTAGAGATGGGCTGAGTACATTTTGCATAATGAGATGAACATGAGCCTTCTGGGGTCCAGGGGTGGAATGTTATGGTTTAGATCTAAAATATCCCCCCAAAGTCTCATGTGTTCAGAGGTGAGCCTTTGGGGAGGCAGTTGGATCATGGGGCGCTATACTGATCAGTGGATTCATGCATTGATGAGCTCACAGCTGAATGTGTTGTTAGGAGGGGGTTGGTATGAGGAGGGGTCACTGGAGATGTACCTTTGCAGGCTCTATCTCTCGCACTGGCTCTTCTCAGTCTCTGCTTCTGGGTCCCCTGGATTGAGGAGCTTTCCTACACCACCTCGTCATTTCTGCCTTAGAGCCTGCCAACCATGGTCTGAACCCTCTGAAACCATGGACCAAATAAATCTGTCCTCCTTCAAGTTGCAGATGTCTGGTATTTTGTCCTAGTAACAGGAAAGTGACTAATACATCCTTGCTCTTTGGAGTCCTTTGTGACCAGGAGTTAACTCTACCCTGGCAAAAAAATAAAAATTAAAATTAAAAAAGTCCTTGTTGCTCATTTGAGCACTGTGTCTTCCTATACAAATCCTGCTCTATGCCCTGCACTCACATGCATGTAGCAGTCACAAAGCTCAGTGTCTGGCCTGGCAGAGAGTAGTAGCATGCTATCCACCCAAGATATAGGAAGGTCGGGGCTCACTTCCCCCTTCATTTTTTAAAAAAAAATTCTGTACTGAGGATTGAACCCAGGTTTTTGCACTGAGTACATCCCAAGCACTTTTAAACTTTACTTTTATTTCCTGAGACAGGGCCTCACTAAATCACTAAGTTGCCCAGGCTGAGCTCAAACTTGTGATCCTCTTGCCTCAGCCTCTCAGAGTACTAGAATCACAAGTGTGTGCCAACCTGCCAGGCTTCCCTGCCCCTTCTTGGCAACAGAAGGAGCAGAGACAGTGCCTGTTAGAGACACAGCCCAACCCTGATTCTGCCCAGTGGAGCCCCCAGCCCTGCAGGTCCCTCAGGCTGACTCCATGCTAAGCTGTCTGCTTTTTCTGTCATAGATTTCAGTCCTGCCCCATCCCTCTCAAGGTGATTGAAACTATTTACAAAATATCATTCCAACATGCTTTTCAAGTCTGCTCCCAACTTTGTGTGAAGACCCAAAGGTGAGCAGACTAGATGCCAGCCTTGGCAGTGGGGACAGCCTTTGCCCCAGAACAGGCACAGTGACCACAGTGTGAAGCAAGGACAGGCCTGTGGTCTAGGAAATCTCCTAACCCAGTCAGTGGAGTCAAGACAGCACAGAGAGATGGAGCAGGATCCAACTGGGCCTCACAGGGGTGGCCTCCAGTCACGGCCATGCTGTGGTCCTGAGGCAGGAGTCCCAGGCCACAGCTGTTGGCGAGGTGATGGTGTTGCCACACTCCAGGGTCCCCCAGTGAGCGCAGTGGTCCAGAGCCTCCCTTTCCAGGGCTGTGACAGGAGTCGTGGCCAGCTTCCCAGGAGGCAGGTGGGGTGGGGCACAATCAACAGTGATGGCCACAGTGGGACAAGCGGGAGGGACCTCAAGATCCTTGGGTCCAGAGCCCATGCCCCAGGGAGGGCAGCACAGGGCTGCTCTGTCTTCCTTCAGAAAGTGGCTGGTCCCCATCATTGGGGCTGGCCCAGGGCTGGAGAGCAAGGGCCCAGCGCCCTGTCCCCTTACCCTGGCAGGACTCCAATGGAGGGCTGGCCCTGGCTGGAACACTGCCCCCTCCTCTCCCTGGCCCTCCACGGTGGACGGAGTTGCTCTGGGTGAAGGATTTCTCCCCACCCCACCCCGCTGCAGTGGCTAAATATTTTGAACTATTGAAAAGGACAGAGAGGACAGGGTAACAGACACCAGCAAAACTTACAAATGTTGAGATCAGAAATTTGAAGCTGGGCCAAAGACATAGCTCAGTGGCCCTGCACCTGCCTGGCAAGCACAAGGTCCTGAGTTTGATTTCCAGAACCAAAAAAAAAGTTTAAAGCTCACACAGGAGCAGTGCAATTTGCAGACAGCATCCTCGCTTAACTCCAGCTCAAGCTGTGTTCCTCCTCCCTGAAGCAGAGGCTCCTGTCTGCAGTCCACACAGAGTGCACGTCCATGTTCATGACACATGAGGACACATGGGTCCCTGGCTGCAGACTAACAGATTTTGGGGATTATCCGCATTGCTACAACAGCTCTAACTCTCAGGCACCTCACGACGAGTCCACCCACTTCCCTAATGACTGCATTTGCTTCCAATTTTGCCCTGTGAGAAACTCCATGCCAAGGCACATCCTTTCTCACCTTCCTAGATGTACCCAAGGGCCTGCGTACCGAGAGGAATTTCAGCGTCTTCAGAAATACACTCTCCAAATTCACACATTTCTGTGGTCTGCTCCTCAAGTGGCCAGGTTAATTCACACCCCTGCTCTTGGGTCCCTTGGCCCACCTTCTCCCTGTCCTGAGGTTGTCAGACACACATGGCTTGGGCATGGCGTGCCATTGTTCTAACTTGTATTTGCTCCCTGATGAGTGATGCTGAACCCGATTCCTATGTTATTGGCCATGGAAACCTCCTCCCCAGGGAATTGTGCTTTGTATCCTTTGCCCACTTTTTCTGTAGGTTCCCTGTATTTGTCTCAAGGATCCTTCTGTCATTAATCCTTGGTTGGCTCCAGGGAGGGAAAACCTCTTCCCCACAACAGTTGCTGTCTTCTTCTTTGTTTGAAAGGTGACACCACGCAGAGGCCATGCATCCTAAGGGCCATCTCCACGAAGTCCCCAAAGTGCAAACGTCCATATCATCCCTCAGGTCAAAAAGCAAAGCCCTGTAGCCTCAAGGTCCCTCTGTGAGCTCTGACCTCGGCCCCTGTGTGGTCCAACCCTGTAACCAATGCCCTGTTGTTACTATGAATGACTTATCAGCAGGGCCCTTGGCTGTGGCGAATTCCTCCCTCAGTGGACAGCTGATGCCTTCACTAATTTGATTAGATCTGTATCTGCAGGATGGATCCCAGGACCTCCCTCAGGTAACAAAACCTAGGCTGCTCCTGGCTACTGTGTGAAATACAGTGTGCTGATTACCTAGGAGCACCTTCATAGCTGTAGATTAGTTTTAAACCTCAAACAATGCTATATAAATAGTTGTTACACTGTATCGTTCAGGGAGTAATGAAAGGAAAACAAGTCTATTCTTCTTCTGGTCAGTCAGACACAATTTTCCCAAAATATTTTCAGTCCACAGCTGTTGAGTCTGAGGATCAGAGCCCAGAGACATAGGGGCCACTGGACTCTGTTTCAGATTTTGCAACCATTGTGGCAAGACAGGCCTGGACGCCCCTTCCTGCTCTTTACTGAGCTGTGGCATTCACAATGCTGGCTTTGTGATAACTCAGTTTATTCTCAGTCCTGGAGGCTGGGTTAGGGCTAACAGAAAGCAACAAAGAAATGAGGTTCTCAGGGGAGTTTGGGGGGCTCAGCCTAGGCCTAGCATCTGAGGGAGCCACTTGGCAAGGATGGGGTTTCCTTTAGCAAGGATGGACTCCTAGTGCTGCCTGGGGCTGCTCTGTGGGTGGTAGCAGCTCTGGGCCTCCCCTGGACTGTGGAAAGTGCTGAGTGTTACACAGCTATGGCTTCTACTCTTGCGTGGTATCTGTAGTTCAGAATTCTGTATACTCACCGTCCCTAGGAAGGAGATAGCAATGGTGCCCAGGTGTCAGGCAGCACCCTGCCTGCACTGCCCACCCCTCCCAGGCTACCAGGAGTTGGACCCGGCCACCTCATCCTGAGCAGAGTGGTCGATTCATGCCACGGGCAGAAGCCTGTGGTCAGGGTGCAGCTGGGAGCTCAGGGCCCAGGACTGTGGTAGAGTGGAGGGAGGCCACAGAGCCCTGTTCTTGGGCCCTGACCATGGTCTCCTTCTCTCCGGCTCTGCTTCACCCCTGCCCTGACCCACTTACTTCCTCCCTGGCTAGGGCCAGGAGCACCCTTTGGCTCAGAGTGTGAGCTGTGATTCTGATCCTTTCCTCTGGCCTCCACCTAGCAGCAGCCAGCTCAGCGTGGAGAAGGACAGAGACCTGGCTATGACCCACTACTTGCTCATCCTGCAGCATGGGCTGGCAGGGACAGGACAGGCCAGGGTTGAGGGACTGGAGCTTGGAGCTTGGATGAAGGCCACTCCTGAGGGAGGCAGGGGACATGAGAAGCTCCCCAGAGGGACAACTTTGGATACAGAGATGGCCACAGTGGGGGCAGAGGGTGCAGAGCAGAGAAGGCCCGATGCCTGATACATGGAGTGCCAGGAGGTGCAGGATGGGTCTGGGTGATGGGCTGGCCTCCAGGTGGGCACCCTATGGCACCATGGGGTGCTGACCGCACCTTCCAGGGAGCTGGTGGTCTTTTCAATGGCCATGCTCCTATTAGGTGCTCCCAAGTGGGGACAGGGAGGAGAGCGGCAGGGAGCCTGGTTCCTATAAATGCACGGGGCAGGACATGAGGGCTCAGGGCTGGCTCATCGCTGACAGTGAAGAGCAAAGGGCAGAGGGCTGGCTCGCACCCCAGACGGTGCATAGCTGCAAAGCTGTACAGGTCCACACTCTGCCCGGGGAAGGGCTCAGGGGAAGGTCAGCAAAACACTCAGAAGCAGAGAGGTTCCAGGCCGGCACCAGCCCTCTCAGCAGAGGAAGGAGCACAGAAGCAGCGGTGCACAGCCCTGCCAGGCAAGGGGGCCCTGGGTGCAGCCAGCGAGCTGGCTCATGTCTGGTCTGCGGCAGGGAACAAGCTGTCCATGTCTCATCACCGGAGCCACAGAGTGAGCTCACAAGGATATGACGGGCAGAACAATGACCTGGGCTCATGGGCTGTGGTTGTTTTCATCATTTTATTGCTTCAATTCTTTCCCTCTGTGCTGCCCAGACCCTGCGGTGGCCCTAGGGGCAGCTGAGACCAAGGGGGACCTTGAGGATGAGGTAGGGAAGGGCCACTGCCACTCAGGGCCTGCAAGGCCCCCACGGAACTGGACGCCCTCTGCCCATGAGGCCTGGCCAGGCCACAGCCTGTGGGAGTTGGGTCCTGCTCCTCTCTAGCCTTGGGCCCCCATTGGCCCATGCAGGGTGAAAGGGCCGGTCCCTCAGTGCCACACCCCGCACTTGGCCTGTACAGAGCTCAGGACACCAGGACAGCAAGTGACCCTCCCATCCTCCCCTGGGCAGGCCTCTCTGCCCGGGTCAAGCCATGGAGGACATCTCAGGGGTCCTCAGCTGCTGAGTGGATGCTCCTTCTGCACACGGTGGTCTCTCCTGACTCAGCTGCAGCAGGAGTGTGCTGTTGAGGGGAATCCTTGATCACCCCTGCTCCTTCCACCTGAGTCCTGCAGACCCCACATGACTCAGGGGAACGCCAGCCCTCCCTGTCACCGTCTCACTGCTCTGGAGGGTTGCATTTCTTCCTCCCAGGGAGCTAAGGGCAGGGCCAAACCCTCTCTGTTTCATAGTACTCAAGACCCCATGGAGGTCATGCTTTGGCAGTGGGGCCTGGAGTCTCCCCAGCTCAGCAGCTCATGACCCCATCCCTTTAATGAGCAGGGGAGCCTGAGAGCCCCAGAGGAGCTGTGGCTGCTCAGCAGGGACCCCAGCCAGCTTTGGGAGCGCATGACATTGCAGGAAATGTCAGTGAGATGAACAGCACCAGGAGGTCCCCAGTAGAGAGCTCACTGAGCACCCGGAAGAGTTGCAGGCCAGGACCAGCTGCAGCAGATGTCGGCACAGCTAGAGGAGGACCAGGCATCACCAGAGCCAGCCATGAGGTCGGGTTTGGGAGGACTGGACAGAGGGTCTGGTGGGTGGCTCCCTAGCTGAACCCTGTCTTCCCAGCAGACCCAGCCTCCCAATAGTACATTTAACTCTGGTGCCTTCCTGACCACTCAACTACCCTTTGCCCATGAGTCAGCTTGATCTGAACCATAACAAACTCCTGAAGTAAAACAAGAGGCCAGAGTTGTCCCCTGTTCCTGCTCCATGTCCTGTTCTGCCCTGGGAACACTGATTCCAGGGAACACACTCTGAGAACCCTGAAGTAGCTGGTGGTGACCTGAGGATGTCAGAGTCAGCAGTGGACCAAGGGTGGCTCCAGCCCTAGCCACCTCCCTGACTTGGGGCTGGTGGCTCCCTCTGCTCCTCACTCCCATACCGCATCTGGTTCACACCAAGTGAGGTGACCCCGCCTGACAGCCCTTCCGGCACTGGAACTGCTCATTCTGAAGCCATGCAGTGAGAGAATTGCAGGACGGCCTCACAGCAGAGGTGGCAGGGCTAGGCCAGGCTGTGGAGCAGAGGGCCCCACGGATGGAGCCCCGGCAGCTGTGTCTGTGCCACCCAGGCCAGGGACCTCTGGCTGCCCCCAGGTGAGAACTCCCGAGCCCACACGCTGACGACACGCAACCTGGGGCACTCAGAGGCTTGGCAGGATGAGGGCTGCACTCCCAGAGCACCCGAGCCATAGTGGGGTGAAACTGCCAGCAACAAGCTCCTGCCTCTAGGAACCCCGAGCATCCTCTCCCTGCAGCTGAGAGATGCTCCCGAGCACTGTACCCCACTCCAGCACTGCACCCCCACAGGAAAGGGTCTGAGCAGTGACAGCCACCACAGGTGGGGACCCCACCGTCTGCCAGTGTGGCCTCTGTATGGGCTTGAAAAGTTCAGCCTACACTTCATGGAATCTGAATGGGGCAAAAATAACGGGGTGATCTTGTAGGCCAGGTCACGGGCACAGGGCCCCTGAGTCTGAGAAGATGCTGTACCTGCAGTCAGGCAGCTCATGGGGAGTCAGGCAGCTCATGGGTACTCAGCCGACCATTCCAGATGGCCTGGGTGTGCATAGGGTCCCTGGCTCATACTGGGGACCCATCAGCCCCACCATGACCTCCCCTGATAATAACACACCTTAGAAAAAATCCAGGTCAGAAACTAGCTCGGTCCTCTCTGCCATCCCTGTCCTGCCAAGAACGTGCCAGGACCCCATGGGCTGTGCCCTCCCAGGAGCCCTGGCTGTGCAGCTCTCACCCACCGATGTCCTCATCCCCCTGCCTGGAGCCTGGTTCCACCTGGTTGTTCCAGGAGGAGCCTCAGGGCATAGTGACTGCAGGTTCCAAGCCTCCACCATGTCTGGGCCTTGGCCCCCACCCCCACCCCCCTCTAGTCTTCACCCAGAGACCTGGGGTGCTGAGGGTCAGGGCTCCAGCATCCACCTCTCCCCAGCCCACTTCTCCAAGCCCAGACTAGAGCTCATCACACTGAGGGTGGCAGGGCTGGTGGTGGTTTTAGCTATGGCCAAGTCAGTCCCAGTCTCTGGCTGGCCAGGCTGGGGCTATGCTGGAGGGGGCCACACAGTGGCCTGTGTCCTGCCCTAGGCCCCCAAGTCCTCAGGTCAGGCCACCCTCGGAGCACTTGCGCCCTGGCCACAGTGGGAGATGGGAGCACAAGCAAGGTGGCCCTGGGCAGGACTCGTGCACTAGGGTTCCAGCACATGGACCACGGTCCTCACCACACCCACCAGCCTTGTGGCAAGCGCAGAGCACAGTGAAATAGAGCGCTCTCCCAGCCACTCCCCCAGCACCTGGCAACGCTGGGCCCCAGCCGGGTCCTGCGGGCGGACAACATGATCTGGTGCTTGGAAGAGGTGGCCGAGGGTGAAAGCCTGCGTGGAGTCATCCCCTCCTCAGAGAGCCCCGTGAGCACCAGGGACGAAGCCTCAGGTAGCCCGGCAGGAGGTGCTGCAGGCCAAAAGTGGCTGCTGAGGTGGATCCAAAACATGATTAAGACCACGAGTTCTAGATGAGGTCCACCATCGTCCACCCTCCTGCTGGCCCAGGCCCCGGCTGAGGCTGATGCAGTGATGCCCAGGGAGGAAGCTGCCGGCACACTGAAGCCTGAGAGGGGCTGGTGTCCCCAGGGAGCCCGGGCTCTCACTGGGGCCTAGGGCAGGACCAAGCATGGACCTGGAGCCTGCCTGTTGCCTGTCGCGTGGATGGTGCTGCTGCCGATGTGCAGGCTGGTCTCCCAGGGGCTCTGCTGAGCTGCAGCTCCGTGGCCCTGCGTTCAGAGGCAGAAGGCATAAGTGCTGTGCAAACATCCTGCCTTCTCCCCAGGATATTTTCTTTAATAAAAGAGCGTGGAAATGTCAGCCAGTCTAAACAAACAGCCAAGTTTATGGAGGATGAACAGGCGCTGAACGAACCCTCCCGGGTCCACTTTCCTAGCTGGCTTGGGAAACTGCACCAGGAAGCAGATTCCTTCCCTGTAGGAGGGGAGCATTTAGGGCCACAGTGACCTTGACAGTCAAGGAAGGAAGGGGCAGGTGGGCCCGGTGAGGTATCCAGAGAACCTTGCCATCCCCACAATGCCAGAGGAGGAAACAAAGTGTCCCCTGCACACCTACCCTCTGTGCAGCCTCAGGGACAAAGCCAGCTGGTCCTTCAGCACGCAGCAATGGAGTGGCTTGTGACACAGTGGGAAAAGGCCTCCAAGTGTCAGCATCCAGGGCTCAGCCTTGCTTTCCTGAACCCCGAGCTGGGGCTGAGCAGAGGGAAGCAGGGCCCCATTGTACCCAGTGTCACCTTGTGAAGATCAAGCTTAATTGTCAATCTGACAGGCTCAGGAGACCCAGGAGAGGTGACCAGATCGAGGGGCCACTGCACTCATCAGTGGATGAGTCCCTGCTATTGACAGCTGAACGTGCTGTTACGAGGTGGGATGCGGTGGAGAGGGATCCTGGGGTTGCCTTTGGGTGCACCTCCTGACGGTGCTTTTCACGCTCTGCTTCTGGCCCCCATGATGTGAATGGCTTTCCTCTGCCAAGTTCTCCTCCCATGATGTTCCTGCCTTGGCTCTAGCCAACCTCCAACTGACTGCTCTGAAACCATGACCCAAATTAAACCTTTCCTCTTAAAGCTGTGGGTGTCAGGTCTTTGGTCCCAGCAGCAAACAGCTAGCGAATGGACCCCCAGGTCGGACTACCTGGGAAAGCCCCACCCTGAGAATCTCATGCAGGAGACTGGGCCCCACAACCACTCTGTCCCTCCCAAGCTGAGGGTCAAGGCTGAACCTGGAACCAAACTCCACCCCCTCAGGAATACAGGCCGGGTGCTGAGCCCCACTTCATGACTGTGCAGTCCACCGAGAACCCAGGACGCAAGGTCTGTGACTACACAGGCAGGGAAAGCTGGCTCTGCCCAAATCAGCTGTGCCCTTGCCTCCTGTGTCCCGTGTGACCTTGGAGGTGGTATGCTGGAGTGATTTAAAAGCGCCTGGTCCAGATCTCCCCCACAGCCATGTGCCAGCCATGGGCCACTCACTGAAGGGGAAGCAGTCCTCAGCCAGGCTGCCCATCAATCAATATTTTTAATTACCTACATGATTGACTAATAAAACTCTCTACCACTAATTGATTTTTTGATGGGGCAGAGCCTCTGTTCTTACGAAAAGGCTACTTAGATGAAGGGTTTGTGTTTTTTTTTTCCTCACTTAAATGGGAAGTTGTATTTCTTTTGGTCATTTTGGAAAAGGAAAGATGGAAAGGAGCAGGAACAAGGGGAGACCAGAGGCCAAGAAGGTTATGGGCCCATCTGTGAGGCCATGAGATGAATTACCAGGTAGCGAGTGCCCATATGCTGCCTGGCACCAGAGGCTCTGAAGGGTCAGGAGCAGCCATAGACACCGATGCCTGGGCTGGCAGCAACCTGGGACATGTGTGCTCAGTGTCAGCTGCTCCCATCTTTCCAGTCGTGAACTACAAACGTCACACTTTCAAAGCTTTTTATTTGTTCGTCTTTGTGTTGCTGGGGGTGAGTCCAGGGCCTCAGACACACTGGCCAGCCCAGCCTTTCCTTGGCCTTCTAAAGAAAGCACTGAGTTTTAAGTTAGAAAAGTAACTCATCTGTTGTAAGCAATTTGGGAAAGACAAGCAATTCTCACACAATGATCAAATCCTCCGTGGGTAGGAAACAGAGATGGCACTGGGGCTGCTGCTGAAGCCCTGCGATCAGAGGAGGGACTGTGACTCCCCGAGGCCACGTGCCCTCTCTGAAATGACTGCCACACTTGGTCCCAGCCAGAGGCCACTTCCCAGAGCTGCCTGGGGTTTCCAACTGTAGGTTCCTTGGCAGAAACCTACCCAGGCCTCCTGGGGATGGGCCTGCTGCGGGTCCAGAGCCCTAGGATTCTGCCTTTAATCAAGAAGTTCATAGGGTTTTGTGTCTGTTCAAAGCAAAACAATGAGAAATAGAAAGCCATAAAAAATAAATCACTGCTCCTCCTCCTGAGAGCTAACGACAGGAGGTGCGGGCAGGGACGCCAGAGGAGCCCCAGTCCCAGGCCCCGCCAGCCAAGTGCCTCAGGTCTCTGCCCCCGGGGCTGCTCTCACCCATACCTTGCACCCAGGCCCCTTGCTGAGTCCTCTCTCTGCAGCCCTCCAGGCCATGCAGGTAGCCTGGCCTTCCTCACCTGCACCCCAGCCCGTCCTCTGTGCTGACTCTGGAAGTCCAGGAGCCCCAGCCTCCTCTTCCCTCTTGGAGGTCTCATGCAGCCCTAGAGCCCCCCTCTGTGAGGTCCTGCAGCCCAGGCCCATTGTTCAGACCTTCTCAGAGGCTTCTAAGGAGTCCTGACTGTCCCCAGTTCACACACACCTCAGGCCGCCCTCCACGCCCTCTCAGGCTCAACCCAAGTCACTGGCAGCCTGCACTGTCCTGCCCATCCCCATCCTGCTGGTCCTGGGTCTGGCTGTCCTCCAGCCCGAGATTTCCAGTACCGTGATGCTCATACTGTGAAAGCTGATCCTCTGACCACCCTGCTCCCCTCCTGGGTCACCATCTCTACCAAGGCAGAGCACCCGGAGTCTCCTCCCCACCCGCCGGCCCCCTCCTGCTGCTCCTCCAAGGCACTAGGCACACTGTCCCCAAAGCAGAGCCTCGGTGTAGCACAGGCTCCGGCAGTTGACTGGGACGTGATGCCAGCCAGCAGGGTTAGGGGGAGGCAGCCAATGTGGGATGAGTGAGCACTGGGCTGGAGGGCGAGGGGACCCCGAGAAGCTTCCAGAATTGTTCCAGGCTCAGCTGGGAGTGTCCTTCCCCTGGCCAATGGCTGAGGCTCTCTTCCTTTAGATTACAGCTCCCTCACCCCGTCCACAGCACCCTGAGCCCCATCACCGCCCAGTCCTCCTCTTGTCACTTCCCAGCAGCAGATCTCTTTACGGCCTCAGCGGTCTCGCCCACTGGCGGCCCGGCACAGGCTCCTGGCATGGACACCTGGCACGAGCGCCAAGCAGCACTCTCCTGTGACTAGGAGGGAACCCATTCCAGAAAACGCATCCAGTGGAAAGACGGAGACTGAAAGAAGCAGTGTGGGCCAACCTGCATAACACAAACTTTCATCACGGAAAAACTCAGACACACAGAGAGTAAACAGAAGAGCAAAATGAACCCTCAGTGCCATCGCCAGCTTTGATGGCCACCCAACTGTTCCTGCACCACGTCCTCACCTCCACTCCATTCTTGCAGCTCTTCGTGGGAGGAAATTCCCCTTTGCTGGGCTCAGGGTGTGGCTCGGGCAGAACACTTGCCTAACCTGCCCAAGGCCCTGCATTGGATCCACAGCCCTGAAAAAGCAATCGCTGTACACGTGTGGAAGTAAAAGTCCAGCTGCAGGGGCAGCACAGCTGTGCACTCTGCCTGTCATACCAGGGCATCTGCCATCTTGGTCTCCTTTCTGGCCGGGCTCAGAGGCAGGCAGAGGAGTGGATGGGGCCACTGGGGCCCTGATCAGAGGCTGAGGCCGGTGAGGCTGGATGGTCCTGGCAGGTACAGGCTTCCTGTGTGACCTTTGCCAGCCACTGGCCCAGGTCTGGCCACGTGGGGCCCGACATTGCAGGAGCCACTGCCCTGCTTCGAGACTATACCCAGAGGCAGCAACCAGGCTCCCTACGAGGCTGCCGGATAGCAGGGTGGGGCAGGTCTCCCCCCACCCCCACAGCGCTGTGGCTGCAGGGCAAAGTTCTGTTCTCACTCGTGCCTGGCCCTCCTCTATGTGTGCTCAGCCCCTCCATGGAGATGTGCAAATATTAGCTGTACAATTTCAATAAATGGGTGCACCCAGGTATCACACAGGCCTGACATGACGGTGAGCAAGGCCTAAGTCATTTTTAATTGCTGTAAACCCAGGAGATGCTCTCCAAATCTGGTTGACTGTAAGGAAGAATGAATGAGTGCTGAGATTGAAATCCCAGATCAGTGTGGCATGGGATGAATTCGTCCAAGAGAGACACAGAGGGTGAAGCAGGCTATGGTCTTCACTTCCTGTCATGGACAATATGGCTGATTAAATGTACTGATGGAAAAGTATTTGTATTTAAAATTTAAGAGTAACTCCCAGAAAAGTAAACATAGACTGGTGCCTTTCTAGGGAATCATTCAAACAACACCCTTGGCCACTCCCTTATCTGAGCAGGTTCGGAGGTTCCTGGGTCTTCAGCCAGGGGATAGGGGTGCACTCTTGAACAAAGTCCCTGCCCACATGAGTGGCCCTTCTGAAGGACACAGGAAGTCATCAAATCAGTAAGTGTAGCCTGAGCTGGTAGTCTGGTGCTGTGGGCCCAGCAGGAGGGTACAGGGTGGTGTGGAACTGCTTTGTGGCTTTAAGCAGAGCAGTCAGTGGCCTCTGTGAAGCAGGACTAGAGGAGCTGAGGAATTGAATCCTGTGGGTCAGATCGAGAGGGTCCCAGGCAGCGGGGCAGGACAGAAAACATCTGCGGGCCAGCGGGGGTCACTGGCCAGTGTGGCCAGAGCCGTGACAATAGAACAAGGCCAAGGGGACACAGGTCAGGGCTGTGTGATGGGAAGGTGGCCTGTGGCCTGTGTTCACACCTGTGTCCCCAAGGTGGTGGCACCCTCTACAGCACAGAACAGGGAACCTGACGACCAGCCTCCTCCAAGAGCTGCTGACGAGAAGGCCCTGTCCTCTGTCTTGAGTGCACTCGCTCTGTCTCAGCCTCTGGGATCAGTGCTTGTCACCAGGACTCTGGGTGGTAAGGAGAAGTCTCTGGCCATTGTCCGTGAGGAACTTGGGCCTTCCTGGGAGTGAGCTAGGAGCGGACCCTCTCCCCAGCTGCACCTCCAGCAGGTGGGACTGAGGCCCAGACCCCCGCTTAGCTGCATCTTCCAGAGAACTGGAGCTGAACCTCACAGCCATTCCGTTGCCGGCCCTGGGCAAGGCCAGATGATGTTGGTCCTTTTGGGTGGCTGAGCGAGGGGTCTGTGTCACCTCACAGTCACCAATGCAGCTGCACTAGGAGAGGAGTCAGGATTGGACAGGCGAGAGGTCAAACACAGACAGCTTCGTGTTCACTGAGGTGCGGGAGGGGTGCGGGATCGGCCTTGGGGAGAATGGGAGAACTCAGCTTCGAACCTGCTAAGTCTCAAGGCCTGCAGGACCTCGGTCAAGCAAGTTATGAGCATGGGAGCCTGGGATTTAGGGAGAATCTGGGCTGAAACATACCCATGATGGTGTGGTGTCTGCACGGAACCTACATGTCCTGCTGTGTGCTGAAGTCACCCCTGGTACCCTGACCCCAATACTCTGTTACTGTGCATTTAGGGGACTGATGAAATAATCCTGCACGGTTCAGCACAGACCCAATGCCTTAGTTACTTTTCTCATTGCTGAGGCAAAATACCCAACACCCAAATTTAAGATACAAAAAGTTTATTTAGCTCACAGTTTATAGAGGTTTCAGTCCATACTCGGCTGGCTCCAAGGCAGGGTGGCCTGGCAGACATGCCTCACAGAGGAGAAACAGTCTATGGCAGGCAGAAAGCATGCAAGGCCCTTAGCAGCTTCTTTCTGCTTCTTTCTGGATTTAGTGAGGTACCAAACCAATCAGTGGACTGATTTAGTAATCACTCACCTCTAATTTTAGCACCCTTAATCCTAGCATTGCACTATGAATCAGTCACACACTAGAGATCTAGCTACCTCTGAACAAGGCCCACCTATGACTGTGTGAGGCTTTGGGGGGACATCTAGACACAAACCGTAACACCCAACGTTCTCTGAACACCTGCTTCCTGAGTCTTCGGATGGTGCGTGTGGAGAGAGGGGCTGAGGAGGTCTGCAGTTCAAACCCCCAGAGGAGGTGGACTCACGAGGAAAAGCCGCAGAGAAAAGAGAGAAGGTGCTGGTCCCGGGCACAGCACATTAGGAGGTGGAATCCATGCACAGATCAAGGGGTGGAGCCTAGCAAAGTGGACTGGAAGATGTAACCCAATGTATGCTTTCTGCAGGAGACTTCCTTCAAAAATAAAGATTTGGATAATGTTTAAAGTAAAAGAATGGTGAAGGGTGCATCATGGAAGCACTGTCAAAGGGAAGCAGGAATGGGTAGGTTAACAAATGGACTTCAGAGCAAAGAAAGTTCCCGGAGACAGAGCCGTCACACACGGCTGAACAGCCCATCTGCCAAGAGACTTAATGACCTAAATATGTCAGGCAAGGGACTGCAAAACATGTGGGCAAAATACGACAGAACTGAGGAGGGGGACAAACTCACATATTGCCGAAGACTTCAGCCTGGCTCTTCCAATAGCCCCTAGAAGCATGAGATGGAAAGACTGGAACAACACTGTGCACCAGCAGGACCTCATCACCACTGACATCCCTGCAGCAACTGCAGAGCACAGATCCTTCTAGGAACTCACGGAGTACACAGACTGGAAGACTGTCCCCACAAGTGTAGAGGAATTGAGTTGATACAGTGTTTCCTCTGACTAGAAAGGAATAAAACTGAGAGCTGGAAAATTGCCAAACACTTGGAAATGAAACAACACAACTTCTAAATAAACCACGGGTCAGGAAACAAAGGAAACATCAAAATTTATGGTCCATAGCTGTGGTACTGATGGAGGAAAATTCATAGCACTATATGCATGAAACAAAAGGGCAGAAAAGGCAGGAATAGAGGATCAAACTCCTCTCTCAACAGCCTAGGAGAAGAGCACCAAAATAACAGCAAAGCAAGCAGAAAGAAGGAAATAATAAAAATAGAACTCAGTGAAAGTGAATCAGAGAAAATCAATAAAACAAAGAACTGGTTCTCTGAAAAGATAACAAAATTGACAAACCATTAATAAGGCTAACAAGCCAGGCATAGTAGTGCATACCTATAATCCCAGCACTTTGGAGGCTGAGGCAGGAGGATTGCAGTGAGTTCAAAGTCAGCCTGGACTATATATTGAGACCCTGTCTCAAAGAAAGAAAAAGAAAGAAAGAAGAAAGAAAGAAAGGGAAGAATTAGCCAGATTGACAAGAAAAAATAAAAGGTACAAATTATAATATTATTAATGAAAAAAGGGCTATCACTATATACCCTGCAGACATCAAAAAGATGGTAAGGGGATACTATAAATTTAATGAGGGCCAGGGCACTCATCAGTGATTTAGCTCAGTGGCACTGTGCCTGCCTCGGAAGCGCAAGGGCCTGAGTTCGATACCCAGTACCAAAAAATAAAAAAAATTGATGAATTAGCTGAAATTGACCAATGTGTTCAAAAACACAAACTACCACCATTCATAAAATACGAAATAGATAATTTTAGTGGGCCTATGACTACTAAGGAAATTGAGTTTATAGTTTTTAAAACTCATAGAAAGAAATATCCGGACTCAGACACTTAAAAAAGAATTAACAATGACTCTACAAATGTTTTCCAAGAAATAGAAAAAGGGAAGCTACTCCCAACTCATTCTACAAAACTAGCATCACTCTGATGACAAAAATGCTACCAAAAAAACCTAGACCAATAATCTTCTTGAACATAAATACAAAAATATTTAACAAAATAACAGTAAAAAAGAACTCAGTGGCACAGAAAAAATAATTACAAACTGTGACTAAGTGGGATTTATTCCAGGAAGGTAAGCCCAGTCCCAGCAATCAATGTAATCCTCCATATAAACAAGACAAGGAAGGTAAATTATATGACCCTATCAGTTTGTACAGAAAATGCGTTTCACAAATTTAACATTCACTCCCCATTTTAGAGACTTACAGAAGATAATAATACAGGGCTGGGGATTTAGCTCAGTGGTTCTGGTGCCTGCCTTGCAAGCGCAAGGTCCCGAGTTTGATCCTTGGTACCAAAAAAAATAATAATAATAATAATAATACAGAGTACTTCCTCAATTTAATACAGAGTATCTACAAAAAGAAGAAAAAAGCTGGGCAGGGTTTACGTACCTATAATCTCAGGGCTCTGGGAGGCTGAAGCAGGAAGATCACAAGTTAAAGCTCAACCTGGGCAAATTAGTGACTTCATCAGACCTGTCTCAAAATTAAAAAGGGCTGGAGATATAGCTCAGTGCAAAGGCCCTAGGCTCAACTCCCAGTAATGCAAAGAAAGAAAAAGAAAGGAAAGGAGGGAAGGAGGAGAAAAGGAAAGAAAAGAAGAGAAATGAAAAGAAAAAGATGTCTACAGCCAACATGGTGCTCAGTACTGAAAGACAACCTGCTCCAAGATCAGGGCCCAGGCAAGAATGGCCACGCTCCCCTCTCCTACTCCACAGTCCTAGCCATACTGCAAGACAATGAAACGGAGGTAAAGACACAGAGTGGAAAGTAAGAAACAAAACTGTGTTCTCACAGACTAGAGGTAAAAAATGCTAAGGACTTGATTTTAAAACTAATAAACAATCCCAGTACTCTTGCAGAAAATAAGGTGAACATATAAAGATCCATTGTATTTTATTGTAAAGAATATGTGAACATTAAAGTTAAAAATGCAGTAACATTTACAGTCCCTCAAGACAATGAGCACCTTGGTGTAAATCCCCCAAACCTTCCTGGGACCGAGAGAGAAATCCCACTGACAGGAGGAAGAATGGACATAGGAAAGATGCAGGTTCTTCCCACATTGGCCTGCAAGCACAACATGGTCCTGTAAAAATGTCAGGAAGCTCTTTGGCTGGTGCAGACAAAACTGTTTTAGCATGTACACGGAAAGGCAAAAACTGGAATAGCTAAAATACGCTCTTGAAAAAAAAGAAACTGGAATGGAGCAACCCATCTGCTGTTTACATCACCAAGAGAGTGAAAACTGTGTGTCAAGGGCCGAGGGGCCCAGGCCTGTGCAGGAGGGGGCTCAGAAGCTGACTCACACGCATGCTGTCTAAGGGGTTTCTGCAAAGGCACAAAAGCAGGGAGTAACAGGAGGATCATCCCTGACAAGCGGTGCTGTGGCAGCGGACAATCGCAGTCAGAACACAGGCCTCCAAGCCAAGTGCTCTCCTTTCACAGGAATCCACTCCACGTGGCTGTGGAGCTAAATGCAATACACAAAACTAAATTTTTAGAAAAAAATGATAAAATATTTGAGATTCAGGGGTAGACAAGACGACTAAAGCACAGCACATGGATTTGACAGCCAAAGGAAATATTAATAAGATGGCTCCGTCTAAATTCAAAGCCTCCACTACACAAAAGACCCTGTCATGAGGTTAAAGGTGATACACAGTGTAAGGGAAGTTGGCAAGGAAAGGGTGGCCAGTGCCAACACTGGACACCACCGCAGGCTCGAGACCACTGGACAGGAGGGAAGTCCACAGTGCGCAAAGCAGAAATGTTTAATGAAGGTTCAGAAAGCGTCTCATTTAGCAAAACAAAAACTAATTCAAAAAACGAGTCAAGGTTATGAGAAGAGACAATTTACAAAAGAACTAGGCCTGGCTGCTATGTGGTAACACGCTCAAGGTGTCCAGGGGCAAGGCCAAGGCACAATGACACACCTGTAAGGTGCCTGTTCCTAACTCACCCAAACTACAGAAAAGTTAAGAGAGCGGTACAAAGAAACCACATCCCCGATTTGCCTTTTTCTCCCTTTCCCTCCCCTCTTCACACACACACACACACACACACACACACACACACACACACAGAGGCATGTATTTCTGCACATTCTTCACTGGTCCCTGCTCTTCTCTAACCTGAAGGTGCATCGGGTTTCAGAGCTCTCCGGCCTTCGCCCCTGATGGTGACATTCTGTGTCCAGGACCACGTGCTGCACTGGACCATCCCTGGGGTCCCTTTCCATCTGGGGCAGCTCCGCCCTCCTCTGCCTTCATGAGATGGATGTTTGGAGGAGAGCTCTCTGCATAGGTTGGAGAACACACCTCGACCTGGGTCGGTGTGTTCCTCAGGGTTAGAGCCGAGTCCTGAGTTTTAGACAGGAACTTGAGCTGTGCCTCTGGGTGGACAGCGCACTCCTCCCACTGCTGAGCAGAAGGCTTTGGTCACTGGGGTGAGGCAGCTCTCACCAGGTTGCTTGGTGGCCCAGGCACCATTCCCCTCTGGAGCACATGCATGCTTTTGTGGGCAGACATTTTGCACTGTGGTCCATGTTCCTGTGATCCATGACTCACATCCCACTCACAAATTCAGCACCTGCTGATACTCTTGCCTGAACTGTTATAGTTGCTGTCAAATGACACGTTGGGACTCCCATCTACATTTATCACCTGCCGCTCCACTACAAGCACAGCTCTCCCTGTCTTCATATTTCCTTCATGTCACTATGGACTCATGGGATTTCATTCCATTCCACATCTGTAATTCATGACCACCTTCACTGAGCTGCTCTGATGTTCCCTAGGTCAGGCCTCTGCCCCTGCGGCTTATCTCCCACCCCACCCCACCAGAAGCACTTCCCTCCTCAATCACAGCAAGATGCTCAGCCTCATTTTCTTTCCCCTGCCCACCCTGGAATCTCTTCTCCAAGGATCCAGGCTCCTTTCAGTGGAGATGGAACCATGATGGGCATAACTCGGCGTCAGCAAAATGCTGGAGAGCGAAGCCCTGCAGAGGGCATGGTGCAGGGCTCTGTCTTCACATTTTGGGGGTCCCACACAGCACCATGAGGGATCCTGACCCTGCACAGAGCTGTCTGCCTAGAGGAATCGGCTTCACAGGACCTGGCTGGCACCATGTCCACCAGGCACAAAGCCCCACACTGAGGCATGCAGCATGGACCCTGTGCACTCACAGATAAGAAGAGTTCAAGGCCATGAGCTGCTGTCCAGTGAGCAGCAGTTCAGAGCGACGAACACATCCTGGAAAAGACAAAGAAGGCCGTGTCATTGCTCCACATGAGGATGGGGTCCTTGCCGTGCTCACCTGGGTGCCAGTGACCTCGTGGGATCCCCTTCTCCCACACCTGGCTCTGATTCCAGTCCCTCGGGTGCCCACATGAATGGAGTGTGGAGACCACGGGAGCCCCCATGTGATCAGGAGATCAGCTCGGTTCCCCAGCTCTACCCGAGTCCTGCCTTGGTGCTTACCAGCCTGGGCTCACTCCTGAGCCTCCCTGTGCCTCAGTTTCACCTTCTGCAGCGTCCCCATAGGGCAGCAGGAGGAAGATCAAGACCCAGAGTGCAAGACAGCGGCGGCATGCAGCGGACATGAGGGAAAAACGCTTGGCTTTTCCCACTCTAGTGGTCACAGCTCTTGTACCCTTGTCTCGTACCAAATGTCAGGGCCTGGGGCAAAGGTCCGGTCCTGCATGTGGGGGCAGCTGACAACCTGCCATAGCGGGCGGTGCACACCACTGGGAAGGCCCTGAGCCACAGGAATTCCAAGCCCTTCAGCTTCCACACTGGGACCCCGCCCCCAGCCACTCCAACAGTAAAGGATTCGCCTCTGGCCCAGATTCAACAGATCACCACAAGCACATCAGGGTTTTGCCTCAGCAAGTACTTTCTTCTCTTTCGTATGTTCTGCCTCAGGTTTGCATTGTGCTACCCTGGCTCCTGGCATCATATCCACCTTCCATGTAGAAAGAACGGAACCAAGAGAAAACTGGAAATACCAGCCACACATGCTCCTTTATCAAGAAAACAAGCCTTACCCAAATCTCTCTTTTCAGTGCCACTTGAGTCTCATTTGCCAGAACTGAGCCATTGGCCCACACTTGGTTCCAGAGCAGTGGGGACCATGTGAAGCATTTGGCCTCATGATGCTGACAGCAGAGGGGGTGAGAAGCCCTCACAGGGCCACCCCTGAACCCCGTTAAGAAACCCTTGGGCCTGCATTCCAATGGGTTAGGGTGGGTGGCAGAGCTCCCCAGGAGCTCCTTCTGTCTTAGACCCTGGGGTCCATCTGAATAGGGCCAGCTAGGGAAAGCAAGAGGGGAATCCAGGTGTGGGCAGGGACCTGTGGGCTGGGGAGGGACAGGGTCTTCACGTTGGGGACCTGTGACCTGTGAGCTATTCTCTGTCTTCAGGCTCCACCAGCTCAGGCACGGCCACTGCCCCTTCACCTGGCCCGCAGGCAAATGACAGATTCATGGCCCAAAGGCAGCAGTCTCTAGACAGTGGCTGCTCTTCCCGCAACACCCGCCCTGGCTGGGCACCAGCACCGCTTCCCAGCAGCAGCAGCAGGCTGTGAGACACTGGGAAGGAGGGCTCGGTGCCACAGCATGTGGCGTGACTCCTCACAGGGAGAGAGACAGGTGCAGCTCTGCACCCACCGCTAGGGCAGGAATCCCTGCCTCTGTCACACTCAGCCCCTCCTGGGGTGGGTGAGCTTCCTGTCCTTTCTAGTCTGGGAGTCCCACCTCAGTGGGTCTGTGTGGGTAGAGGATGCCATGGCTCTCCCACAAGGCCGGAAAGGAAGGAGAATTCAATTCGCCAGATTCCAGCCCAGGGCTGGCTGTCACCACCTGGGCTCTTGGCCACTGAGAGGCTGCAGATTCCTGGCTGATGGCAAGGAAATAGGCCACCTCTCACAGTGCTGGCACATGCTTGGGACACCTGTGTCCTCTGGAACCCCACTTCTGACAAACAGCATCACCCTGCTCTACCTTGCTGGGCCCCGTCAGCTGCCTGTCTCCTGCTTTATCAAGGGCCCCTCAGAGAGACTCTTCCTGGTGACTCCTGAGTGTGCTGTTGTCCCTGTTCCTACATGTCCCACCATGTGAGCTGCCTTGGCTTCACCAGCCCTGTTTTTTGCCCCTCTGATGATAAAGTGATTCACCTCTGCCCTCCACCCAAGTCAATATGGGCAGCACGGTCCGGCAGCAGCTGGACCATGGGCAGCGGCTCCTCCTCCTCCCCTTCTTCCTCCATCCCATATTCCATATCCCCACCTGGAAAGGGGGGACCGTGCTTCCCTCTGTCCACACCCCAGGGACTCAGACCCACCAGACACCTCCATCCTCTAATGCTGAACACAGCCCCACAGTGAGCCTGTGTCGGCCTTCAAAGTACATATCACCCTGCGGCTCCCCCAGGCTGCCCACCCACCTGACCAACCTGCTCCCCCTGGCAGGTGGATGCCAGGCTCCATCCATCTCCACCTGTCCTTAGCCACAGCCTGTGCCCTGAGAACATTGTCCAGCCACCACATCAGCTGAGCAGGCCGCTGGACAAGACCTGCAAGTGCTGGGCACGGGGTCCGCCTCATGGTGGTCATCTGCTGAAGGAGACCCAGCTGGCAGCATGAGCCTGTCCTGCGCTGGCCCTGTGCAGTCAGAGCTGAGAGGCTCTGCTGCCTCTGAGCTTGGCGGTCCTTGGCCCCAGGTTGTGGAGGACACTCATATTCTGGGTGGTTCATTTGAGCCTCTGGTACCTTGGGCCTTGTCCCTGACCCCTGCTAAGGACTCCTATGCTTGCCCCCAGGGACTTCTGCCCACAGTGCCACCCGAAGACCACAGGCAACTGCTGCTCCCACACTGGCAGGGCTTATGTCCTGGTCCAGGGAGCTGACTCAGCTCTGGTGACTGTCCTATGGATGGTAAGGGGAGATGGTGGCCCCTGAGGTCAGGAGGTGACCTAACCCGGCTGCCATGCTGCCGTGCCCAGTACAGATCCTCCTGGAGCCAGAGGTCCAGCTGGCAGCCCAGGCCAACCAAACCCCACCAGCCTCCAGGCACCAGGTGCCCCTGCTAGCCACAGGAAGGAGCATAGGTGGGCCCTACCCTGGCCACTCAGCTGCCACCCTGCCTGGGGCAGTGCTGAGTACCAGGCCACCTTTGCTGGGTGCCACCCAAGCTGCAAACCCAGCGGAGGAGCTGCTATTGTTGCCCACGACAGAGGGGCTGGGACTGAAATTGGTCACAATGCCATACCGCTCTATCCTAGGCGCCAGACAGCTGTCTCCTCAGGTCTCCCTCACAGCATCCTCCACCATGTGTCTGTGCCTATGTTTCCCCTTATGAGGATGCCAGCCACGCTGGGGTTGGGCCACACTGATGCCGTGGACTTTCACCCCTCTGTAATTCCAGGACAGCCACACCCAGGCCCTGGGGTTAGGACCTCAGTGTAGGGACTTCGGGTGGACGCAGGTCAGCCCACAGCAATGCCAACATCTGAGTACGCATTTTCATCCTCAGTAAGACTCAAGATGACCCAGCAGCCAGGCCAGGCAGTGGAGGATGAGGGCATTAGCCCAGAGCCAGAGATCTTTCTGTTCTAGGCCCAGCAGGTCTCTCTGGGCCTCAATTTCTCCAGCTGTACGATGAGGTTTGGGTGGGATGGGGGTTGGAAACTTTCTTACCTAAGATGGCTTGAGGTCACCTTTCCCTGGCCACAAATAGGGAGGTGGGGCACCAGCAACATCCTTGGAAGGTTCTGTCATCAGCCACAGGCACCTGCCGGCCCTGTCCCCTGGGTGTCCCACCTGGCTACCCTCACACCCAGGAGCTCACCTGTGAGGTGACCAAGGAGAGCTGTCCTGTTCCCAGCAGGCTCCTGGTAGCCACCCCACCCCACGCAGGCCCAGCTGTTCCACCCCTGTCCCTAAGAACAGTAATGGCTGAGACCCAGGACAGGGCTGTAAATCAGCACCCCAAGGTTTAACCTGAAGAAGGTTTGCTGTAGGCCTTATCTGAGCACCTGAGCTTTCCAGTGAGTTCCTTCTGCGGCCGAATTCATTGTTATCCCTAACTGTTCTCTCCTTTTCCCTGGTTCAGAGATGCCCGAGAAGTGTGCACGGCACTGAATATAGAGGAGGGAGGGTGACAGACGGTGTGGCTCCACTGCCAGGGCTGCATCAAGGATGGAACTTCCTTGACCCAAAGCCCCAGACCTTGGCAATAACTAAGCCCAAGTCTGTGTCACTGCCACCAACGCCACCCGTGCCTGGGGCCTAATGCTGGTTGGGTGTCCCTGGCCATGCAGGCAGGGTCTGCAGCCTCCCCAGGATGAGGCCTTTCCCAGGGGGACCTGGAGAGGATCTGTGGTCAGAGCCAGGTGCCCCCTCCTAGGGACAGAGAGGGACAGTCCTGAAGCCTTTCTTCCGGAAGGGAGACTGTGGTGGAGATGCCCTGAGGCTCAGTACTACCCAGGGGCAGGGACCTTGGGAGGAATCTGGGGAGCTCTGATCTGATCACAGGAATCCACTAAGCCCTGGACTGTAGATCCCCAGGAGCCAGGTTTGGGGCCTGCAGTGAAGCTGGAGCTGCAGCTCAAGTCAGGGGGATGCAGGCTGCAACCCCAGGGTGCCCCAAAGAGGAGAGGCTGAGGGCACAACTGAGACTCTGGCTGGCTGGTGACCGGGCCAAGGGTGTCACCCCGAAATGCACCTCCTTGCCCCCCACCTGCTCTAGAGCTGTGGACTCACGGGTGGAACCTGTAGCCCCACAGCCAGTGATGAGCTCACCCAGCCCCACCTGGACCTGGGCACTGACAACGGCCTGCCGTAGGAACACAGGGGACTCCAGAGATAGGACACCAGGCTGAGCTCCAGGCCTCTTTCCTAGCACTCCACCCTCTCCTCTAGGAGACAGTCACTTCAGGATCTAAGAATGCTGACGAGTGACAAAGGCCAGGGGTAACCAGGCAACGCCCATGCCCCACCAGCCCCTGGAAATGGGACATTTTCACCATGCACACTACACATAGGTCAGGAGAGCCCAAAGATGACTCGTAGGGTGTGGAGCTGTGGTTGACCTGCTGGAAACTGCAGCTGAGACTCTGCAACAAAACCAGGGAAAGTGGGGAGCATGGCTAAGAGATGAGCTGTCCATGGCGGCTCTGCAGAGACACAAAGGATGGGGCTGGGGCCGTGTCCTTCACACTGTCCCCATGCACCCATTATGTCCTCCAGATGAGGCTCCTGGCAGGTCCCCAGGGACAGAGCAGGTGAGCTCAGGACCCTGGGAAGGGGGGGTCCCACTCGTTCTGCTCGCTCCGTGTTTACCCCTGAAGTGCCCACGTGCATGGCCTCACACAACCCCTCAGAGGGGCTGGGCCAGAGGGCAGATGTCCCAGAGACGGCAAAAGCCACAGCTGCGTGCTCAGACCTCGCCTGCAGCTCTGAGCCACCCACCCTCCTCTTGGGGTGCCCCAACCCACCCTGCCCACTGTGCTACAGAGCTGAGGCACCGTGGGCCAGCCCAGCCAGGACAGGCCCCTCCACCCCCCACCAAGTGGCCCCAGCCAGACACCCTGGTTCAGCTGAATCTGGGCCAGGATCTGAGCCGGGCACCTGCCCTCCTCAGCCCAATCACTAGAGACAGTGAGCCGCAGGCAGCTGTGGGCCTGGCAGAGCCCAGGCCGTCAGGTGGGGGCCCATCCCTGAGCCGGAAGGAGCACCTTCCAGACATGACTGCATCCAACCTTCTCCCCAGTCTCCGGCTCTGGCTCGGGGCCCACAGTGAGCTCAGCTCCTTCCCACTCCTGGGCTCCGCTCCATGTGGACTCTGCAGAACAAGGCCACCTCTGGAGCCTGGAACCCACATCTGCATCCCTAAGGACCACATAAGGAACGGAGCCCAAGTGGCTGAGCTTATAACCGGGTTTCCAGAGATCCCTGCACCAGCTGCTGCCTGGACTCCTGAGGCCCGCAGAGCCTTTCTGAATGTGGCTCAGACCTCAGACCAGCCGGATCCTGAGACCTGGAAACCACCACCACCACCACCACTACCACCCACCTGCTGAGACCCGAGTGCCTCAGCTCCTGGGACCACGGGGAAGAACATGTTCCTGAGCTTTTTGAGTCTCTCCACAAAATATTTCCTGGTGCCTGTCTGAGACTAAAAACCTATTAAAGTCATAAACTTCTCCTGCGGACTCTTCTCAAAAGCATATTTATCTAAAGGGCATCTGTGTTTGGTCTCCGGCACCAATGCTCCAAATGCCGGGCCCCGAGTGATTTATCTGGGGCACCTTGCTCTCTCCCGGCTCAGCCTTGCTCCGTCTCCTTCAGCTGCTGTGTGTAGACCCCAACCCTCGGAGGGAGAGGGGTGTAAAGGGCGTGGTGGCAGCGGGGGCTGCCACACCTCTCACCACCTGCTGAGCACCCGCAGCTCTCCCCGCCCCCCTGCACTGGCACTGCTCACAGCGGCCCCACCTGCTTGCTGTAGGTGCTGGCAGCCAGCACCAATGAGCCACTGTCCCCACAGCAGACCATGGATAGGGACACCCTTGACAATACAGCATGTGATGACGTTAAGGACGGGAGCCATCACGCTGCAGGCACCCCAGGGCTACAGATAAGTCCAGTGCCCTAGACCAGGAGGCAGAGGGGGCCTAGGGGTGGGAAGAGGATGACTTTGATGGATGGGATGAGAAGCTGAGTGACAGAGGCCAGGAGGAGGTGGGGAGGGGCAGGCACTGAGGTCCTGGCCTTAGCCATAGGCCCAAGGCCCTGGACAGCCCTTTATCACCACATCACAATATGCATGAGCCCCTGGGCCCTTCCAAAGAGGCCTGGAGGGCAGCCCTGCTGGTTGCATAGGAAAGGACATCAGGAGGCTGTGAGCTGAGCCTGCCCCCAGGGGCCCGGGTCCCTCAGGGGTGGGTGCCAGGGTGTACTCCGGAGTGCCATCCTGCCCTCGGGGCTGTGGCAGCTTTAAGCCACCACCAGTAGACCCCAGGCCCTACCCTGGCCAGGACTCTTGACGGCTGTGCCCCACTACCTCTCTGCTGGGGGAGTTGGGGACCCCTTGCCCAGGCACCCAGGGAGAGGCTAGGAGCTCGTTTCCAGAGCAGCACTACCCAGTGTGTATGCCATGCATGGCTGCATGATTTTACATGATTTTAAATTGAACAAAAGTAAAACTTCAGTTTCTATGTCACACTAGGGCTCCGAAAGCACTGGTAGGAACATGTTTACCCAGTCAGAGCATTCTCGGGGATATGGTCAGCTGGGTTCCAGTTCCAGGGAGTGGGGAGGGTCTGCAGGTGCCTGGCAAGACTCCAAGCAGGTACATGGAGGGAAGGGTGCTGACAGCCCTGAGATCCCCCAGGGGCTCCGGGACCAGGCTCATGGTCCTGCAAACAGAGGCCAGGCTGGGGTAGGAGCTGCCAGGCTGTCCCCTTGCCCAGCACCCCCAGAAGCCTACAGCCCTCCTGCCTCTGTTCTTGGCAGTGCCAGGCAGAACCAGCTGGGCCACTGAGATCCAGAAGAAGAGGGCAGCCTGCAGAGCCATTAAGGACCCCAGGCCATGGACATCTGCTTGCCAGTGCTTCCAGGATGGTGGAGTGTGCCCTCTGCCAAAGGATGCTCTGCTGGGCTGTGGCTGGGGGCACCTGTCCCTGCCAGGGGATCATGAGACTCCAGGCCTGCTGGCCTCTGCCTCCTGGTATCCTCAGGCTGCTCTCTGCCCAGCTCCATGCCGTGTCCAGAGCCAGCTTCCTGGGGGGGGGGGGCTCCAGGCCGCATAGCCCTACATGTCCCTCCCTGGGCAGCTGTGCCAAGTGTGGCCTCGTGTTCAAGGAGTCATTCAAGGGCCTGTGTTTTACTCACATCAGCATCCCTTCTTCTGGAAATGACCTTTGAACATAGTAAGTGCCCAGGAAATAAATGGACTGTTGGAGAAGGTGAAATGGAAAATACTGTATCTAGACTGGGGCAATCGAGTTATGTGTGAGTTTTTGAGTAAAAACTCTGTTGATCATTTTAGGTTCCACGCGTAGGTGGGGGAAACCTCATGGGGACCCCATGAATGGCTTCTCCCCAGTCTTCTGTGACTGACCTCCCCACACTGCTACCCGATCCCTCTTTTTGGTCCACTGTACTGGAGACCAAATTGGGAAGCATCATCTATCTTACCTGAAGGCCTTGCTGTTTTAGTCTGGAAACCTGAGGAGAAGTCATAAATAGGTTTCTCGATGACAATGTAAGCTTAATTTTTCATTTACCTGCAGCTAATAATGGATGGGCAGGCCTCTCTGGCTTCCAGAAGCCAAAAGGAAGAGAAAGGGCTTCCCAGTGACAGGATAATTTGTCAGAAAGTTATGAGTGCATCCAGCAGGGCTGTATAGGAAGTGTATATTGAACAATATGACACACCGGCTCCTAATTGCTGCTGTCTTTCTGATCAATAATACATGTTTTCAAAAAGCCTTCTGTTTGCATTTACACAATGGACTGTAACTACTGCAAAGGATCCATTAAGACCTATTTTAAAAAGTGCATTCGTAAAAAGTTGTCTAAATCTGCATTACAAGGCAGATTATGAAGCTGCCTTGGGAGCTGTTTTTTCCTGAGAGGTGTTCAGGCCACATCTGCCAACCTGGCCTGCAACTGAGCTCCTGGCTCTAGGCTGGTGCAGAGGCACTGGTAGGCCAGGGCCTCCACTGTGACCCATGGGCCTGGGGACACGGTGTGCGTAGAGCCCAGGACACTCACTCCCACGTGTGTGACTTCAAGGTCTCTAGGAGGTCTGTTGCTGCAGACAGCTCTGGGGTCCTGGGGCTCTCTACCCCAGCAGGGCTCGAGTTGGGGCCGTTAGTTGTGGCCACCAGGCTTGCGTTTCACACACAGGTGCAAGTTTTTACCTGGGCAGGTGGGAAGCCCAGAGAAGAGGGAACTGGGTGGATAGGGATTAGGGCCACCTGGCCTTCTGTGCTGCCCTAGCAACGTCCTCCAGCTTCAGCCCGCACAGCTGCCAGGTGAACAGTACTAACAAGGGTGGCCCTGCCTGGGGCTCTGTGAGGACTGGCCAGCTTGGCCTCAGGCAACCCAGGGAGGAGAAACTTGCCTTCCCACAGAGGCCCCAAAGCAGGAAACTTCCCCAGGCCACCACCCCACATTGTGCCCCTGCTGGCCACCCCCAGGGAGCCTAGGTGGAGAGTCTAGAGATCAGTCTGCTGACCCCATCCCCTCCAGTCACCCTGCACTGTCCCCACAGTGCAGAGTGGGAAAACAGGCCGCAGAAGCAACCTCAACAGACCAGATTCCTCCTAGAGAGCGGGGCAGGAGGAAGAGGAGTTCAGAGGAGAACCCTGGCTCAACAGGGACACATGAAGGGCAGTGGGGCAGAGAGAGGACAGGGAGGATGTGGCAGCTCTCCCCAGCCTCCAGGCTCTGCAGGGACAGGACATGCTGGGCTGTTTTGACTGGGGAGTCGGGGCTGCCCAGGCACCACGTCAATCAGCTCTCCTAAAATAAACAACGCAGAATGGCTTAGTTGGGCTTGAGGTTGCAGAGGGTTCAGGGTGAGGGGGACACACCATGGTGGAAGGGTATCTCGAAGCAAAGCTGCATCCCCAGATCAGCCCAGATGCAGAGAGAGGAAGGGCTACGGACCACACAGGATCCCAAGGTCACACCCCCATGATCCACTTCCCTGAATGCGGCCCCACTTCCCAGGAATGGCATTCCTCAGCGAACGGGCTCCCTGATGTGGTCAGAGGCCAATCATCCAGGCATGTTCCAAAGCCCCACCTGAGCTCTCCAGCTTTGGGGACACCATAGCTCCCAACCCTAACAGGCCCAGCCACATCAGGGCCCAGACAGGTGCAAGTGGGGGTCAGCGGGCCAGCCTCCAGGCCACCCCACCACACACACCTGAGAGCCTGAAGGGGCCCGTATTCTAATGAGGAGGGTCTGTTTGTACATTTGACCTTTGACAAGGGTTATCCTCCAGGCCGGGGACAGGGCAGGGGGGGTGGCTGTGGCTTTCTCCTTGCAGCTGCTCCGGAAGAGGGTCATCAGTATGACCAGGAACAACAGACCTGACCCACCTCAGCACCCCAAGGAAGGGAAACTGAGGCATCAGGCAGTTTGCTAACTCAGCATCTATGCTTCCAGCAGAGTCACACTGCCCGCAGGAAGGACTGGTGCCCTGTCCACACCTCTCTGGGGTGGCCTCAACCACCAGTTCCTGATCACTGCCCAGCCTCCAGTGCCCCCAGGCTGGGCTGTGCTCTGGGATCTGTGACCACTCCCTGCACAATGAGCAACCAGGGTTCCTATTCCTGCCCTGGCCATCTTGGTGCCTCTGAACATTCATACCAGCTGGGCTATGGTCCAGCACACAGGCCCTGCCTCCCCTCAGCAGCTCCTCCCCACCACAAGTCTGCACAGGGCAAGTGGCCATGCAGAGCCAAACCTACAACCTCCCTTCCCGTGTTGTGTTTTGGGGCTGGATGCAGAGTCCCAATAGGTGGCCTTCACACTCCATCTTGCGTCAGGAAACCCTGTGAGCTGCTCACCACTGACCTTCACAGCTGCCACAGGAGGACACGAGCTAGTCTCCACGTGGCAGATGACAAACCCGAGGCTCAGAGGTGAAGTGATTTGTGCAGTCATACAATTCCAAGTGGCAGAATCCAAGCTTAGCAGAAGCCTGAGGAGCTTCCTCTCCACAGATGTGGTTCAGGGACGGGGCAAGGGCTCCTGGTCAGTGCTCACCTTGTGTGCACCAGGCACTGGGTTTCATCCCCAGCACTGCATAATCAAGAAGCGGAACAATGTATATTTGCTCTGCCTGGGCTGAGATGTGGCCTCTCCCTCTCAATGTTTTCCTCTTCCTCTGAGAGACAGAAGTGTATAGCTGGGGAAACTGAGGCTCCAGTGATCTGTTCCTGGGAAGAAAGCATGGAGGTGGGTCTCCAGCAGTGCAGGTGCCCATAGCTTCATCCTAGCACAGGAAGGTCTGGCATGGTACCCACTTCTGGGCCAAGTGAGGAAGCTCCCTCTTGCCTCCAAGGTTCTGGTCCTCCTCCCTGAGGCCCCAGGCCAGCAGGTCCGATGCTCCCTAGGCCTTTGGCTTGGTGCCTCACCCTCTGGGTAGTTCCCTGGGCATCCACGGGAGTGGGAACGTGCATGGAAGCACACGCATCCCTACGTGTGAGCAATGCCTGTGTGTACATGTATGTGCACAGAGGAGACCCCCAGGCCTCTAATGGAGAGGGCAAAGACCACACCATGGCACAGGAAGACCCAGGGGTGGAAAAGCCTAGCCAGGCTTCACCCTATCCAGGGTCAGCCCTGGAGCACATTGCAGCCAGAGTCCCAGCCCCCTGCCTGGGGTGCTCCCTGGGCACAGGCTGAGGGTTTGGCCAGCAGTCCATGCCTCTAAACCACTGGAGGGATGCCATGGCCAGTTCCAGCTCCCACGGGTGGACAGCAGGCAGAACAGGGTCCAGGGTCCAGGATGGTGGCTGTCATGGCTGGCAGGCCTGTGGCCCAGCCCCCGACCGTAGGCAGAGGAATGGACATCTCAGCTGGGCTGGACCCAAGCCTGCTCTCCTAGCAGCCCCTCCTCCCCAGTGACTTCACTTTGACTTCATCTCTGCAGAGCAATACGATGTGAGCCATGAGATGTGAGCCGTGCCTACTCAGCCAGCCCAGGGGAAGGCGGGGCAGCGGGGAAAGGGTTGCCTGCACCCCAGCCCTGGGCCTCCCCCGCCCCTGCGCCCAGCTGGCCGGCCGGGCCTCTAAGGGCAATCCTGGAGTTCCCCAAAGCCGGCCTCACCCACACATGCCGGGTAGGCTCAAGGATCTATCTGCGGGACGCACTTACAGGCATCGTTTCTTTGGGGGAACTTCGGCAGCCCCAGCCTAAGGACCTCTTTAGGCCACCGCTCCTGCTGTGGAGAAGTGCGCCCAGTGGGGTTCATAGTCCAGCCAGGGGATCCCGCCCCATCCCCCTCGCACCCTGGAACTTTGGACCACACCTCTCCGCCCTCCGGAGAAACCGTGGGAGTTGCGCCCCATTCCCGGTGGGTTGGGGGACCTCGTCTCTGGGTCCCTTTTCACGCGCGGCAGGAAAGGGCGAGCGGGGACCGCTGGCTGGGGACGGAGCGAGAAGGCAGCTGTGCGCGGGAGCGCGGCCTGGCTGCACCGGACCCCGACTGCGGAAGGACTGGGGCCCCCACGCCCTGCCGGGGACCCCGCGCCCCTCACACACCCCAAGCCGGGTCCTGCCCCGCAGCCCGCCCCGCCCCGCAGCAGGGCCCCGCCCCGCCCCGCCCCGCCCCGCCCGCTCCTGCGGCGCAGCCCGCTGGTCTCAGTCCCGAGGCGCAGCGGTGAGCGCCCGGGTCCAGCGCGGAGTGCAGTGCGGGGAAGTCCGGGCCGCCGCAACCCACATCCCGTACCTGGAGCCCGCACCCCACGCCCCGCACCTGGACCCTGCACTCCGCACCCCGTGCCTGGCATGGGCTGCTCCGCCTGAGCGTCTCTCCAGACCCGCGTCCCCGAGGCGATGGCGAAGGCGACGTCCGGCGCCGTGGGGCTGTGGCTCTTGCTGCTGCTGCCACTGCTCGGCGAAGGTGAGTCCTGGGGCGCCGGATGCGGGGTGCAGGACCCGCGGGGGGGCGCAGGCGTGGCGCGCTGACAAAGGGGGCGCACGGACCGCGAGGGGCGCGCGGCCCGCGCCGGTTCGCCTGCGCTGTGAGTGGCCTCCGCAGCCCCGCTTTCCCGTGGCTCACGTCTCCTCGCTCCTCAAACGAGGTGGCTTTGCTGCCTGGTCTTGCTTGGTCCAACAGCTATGGTTCCCGGGACGCTTGGACTGAGCACCCCCAGCCTGTACCCTTGGGCGGCCCAGGGCTCCAGATCTGCGAGAACACGGGAAGGTGCAGGCCGTCGTGTCTCGCGCGCTGGTTCGTTATGAGATGGGGCTCAGCTGCGCGCCAAGAGGCACCCCCAGCACTCTAGGGTGACCCTGCCTAGAGCATCGGCCCCGGTCCTAACCTGAACCCCATCCCCAGTCGGACAGGACACACCGAGTTTCTGGGAGAGGGAAGGACCCTTCACTACTGCTTCTCACAAAAGGGCGTTGTTCCGCACTCCTGGGAAGAAAAGACCACAGTTCCTGCCTGCCCTGTGCTGCCCACCACCTGGCAGGGAGGGAGCCCGAGAGGTGCTGCGCAGAGGCACAGGCACAGGCGAGGACTGTTCTTCCTGTGGGATGGAATGGAGACTCCTGCGTTTGGCTCTCAGTTGCACAATGCCCAAGCCAGCAGGCAGCAGGCTGGGCACAGGGCAGAAGCCAGGAGAAGTCCCCACCTGTGACTCTGTCCAGCCTGACCACTGTGGGCCTATGGCCAGTGTGACTCAGAGGCCGTGCTGGTGTGTCCGCCACACACACTCCAGCTTCGGGCTCAGCGTGCCTGGTGAGGCCGTGAGTGCTAGGCTGGGGGCTTGGAGCACACTTGCAGAAATGCAGGTTGCTTTCCGTGGAGACCCCTGACCACAGAGTTCGGGCCAAAGACAGCCTCCCCGTCCAGGGAACGTGGGCCCCTTCCCCTGGGAGAACCAAGACGCTTCTATCAGAGGCACTGGGCATGGAGTGATGGCCCCAGGAGGGGATGGCAGGGCCGTGATGGGGCATGGGGCTCTGTAGCAGGATAGGAGTTTGGCTGTCTCAGAGCTGAGCCAAGGCAAGGCTCCCACAGTACAAGAACGGAACAGCTGGGCCTCCCGCGCCCTCTGGTGGAGGCAGTTATTCCGATGGCCTCGTTGTCCAGGGCACTGCTAGCGTCCGAAAGGGAGGGTCTCCCTCAGCTCTGCTCACACACTCGTGCCGGGCACACCAGGGCTGTGTCCTTCCCCTTCCTCGGGAAGATATGCTCAAGCCCATGGACGCCCTGTCCACCCTAACCCCCACCCAAGGGCCAGGCCCCTCTGCTCATCCCAACCCACACACCCTGCCCCTCGCCCACATTCTTCCGCACTGCCCCAGTGGCCTGGAACCAGGGGACCTTACCTGAGAGTGACATGTGCCTAGGCACAGCTCCCCAGGTGGTCCCTTCAGAGTGGGACAGGGGCTATGGAGCTCCTCACTCCCGGCCACACAGGTGCACGCACACACCCATGCACACGTTCACACACACACACACACACACGCACACACATGCACGCGCTCATACACACAAGATCCTGCCTGTGCCTTGCCCCTCCCCTGGGCAGGGCCTGCACACAGCAGCACGGGGCAGCTGAGCCAATGCTTAGGGGCCCCATTGCTAAATTGCCTTTATTCTGCAGAATTGCTTTAGGGCCAGGCTAAGTAAATCACTATTTCCTCGGTGGTGGGAAGAAAACGGGATACTTTCACCTAATGGGGCACTAATGGCCTCTTAGTTGAGGGAGGAGAAAAGTAATTAAAAATTACAGTGTATGTTGGAAACGGATCTGGGGTCCTGAGGGTGGAGCTGGAAGCTGTGGCTCCCCAGGAGCCTTCTCCCTCTTCAGCCTGACCGAGAACCTTGCCTCCCCTGTCTTAGGACTTGGATACAGCCATGCCACCCTCAGGCCCACGGCAGGTGGCTCTAGGCCGGTTGATCTTCCCACCAGCTCCGTGAGGGCCTTGGTCTCATTTTCACATCTCACAGACTGGAGACTGAGGGCTCCATGAGCCTGTGGACTCCAGGGCTGGGGAGATGCCCAGGGAGGGACATGGCCTGGAGCCTGACCACCTGCGGGCCCAGACCTTCCCGGGTCTGGAGGAAGCCGTGATGCTGGGCTACACCCAGGCGGGAGCCCCTGTGTATCTGTGGATGACTCCTGGACAGGCACTTGTGTGCGGAGCGTGGCAGGAGGGCGTACCCATGCTGCCTTGTGCCGGTGATTGCCCGGCACCGGACATCTGACTGTAGAACCCGTGGGGAAGAAGTGGACAGGCAGCGCTTCCTTCCCTCCTTCCTGCAGCCGTGTGGGCACTGTGGGGTCCTGGGGCGGGGCTGTGGCCTGTCCTGTCTGGCTGGGTCCACACTCAGGCTTCTCCGCATCCTATGCCCTCCGCTCCTCACCTCCTTCCCTCTTTTCCAGTTGTTCATCTGTGTGAGGGGCTAGATGTGCCACAAACACCTGGGAAGGGTGTGTTCACCCCAGCAGGTGACCCTCACCTGTGCGGGATGTGTGTGATTCGGACAGGGTGCGTACGATAGGCCACAGGTGGGCTCTGGGTGGGAGTGGGTGCCGGGAGCCAGGTAGGGAGCACCTGGCAGGTGAGGACAGGGGATACCTGTCCCCTGGGTCTGCAGGGTTGCTGGTGTGGGCTGGGGGTGCTTGGACCCCAGAGTGTGGAGTGTGGGGCCTGAACTGCTGCTGCTGCCCTGGGCGCTGAGCCCTTGGGGCAGGAAAAGAGGTGCCAGGCTGGGTATTGAGGCCAGGCTCACCTCTCCTTCCTGCCAAGACCCCCAACCTGGCCCACACGTGTGGGCAACCCTCCTCCCCCTCCTCCCCTGCCTGGCGGGCCAGGCCTCTGAACCCTAATCCCCTGAGGCTGAGCTGTCCTGGGGGCCCTGGGTAAGCTAGGCAGGAAGACAGGAGTGCTCTTATCCCAGGAGCCCCTTCCAGCCAGAACCAGTGCCCTTGCTGCCTGGTGTGGAAGTGACACTGGGTGGCAGTCAGGGAACTCACACCACCCAGGGCCCTGAGGAGAGCAGGTGACTGGCCCTGACCACACACTGTGTGTGCTCTTGCTGTGTGGGTGGCTCTGCAGGGCAGCGGCCCGGGTACTGCATACAGGTCACCTGTGGTCCTGCACAGGTGTGCACCACCTAGGGCCACCTGCAGGCTTCTCATGCAATGCCAGGGAGACCCACAGGCCTGGGGTCTGTGCAGGCGGGGACATGGAGGCTACTGATGGATCTGCACAGCCTGGGCTTCAGGGATGTGTCTGGGGGTGGTATGGCCCCAGAGCAGGAGGTAGGGGAGGGAGGCTAGACACTGTTCAGCCTCCACCTCAGGAGGCTGAGGCAGGAGGATGCCAGGTTTGAGCATAGCCCGGGCAGAGTAGTAAGATCCTGTCTCAAAGTAAATTGAAGTGGAAAAGGGCTGGGATGCAGTTCCGTGGTAGAGCACCTGCCTGACGGGTGCAAGGCTGTGTTCTCTCCCCAGTGCTATTAAAGAAGAAACAGCCACACCTTCCGCAGGTGCCTCTGTAATTCCAGAAATTCTCACCTTGAGTTCCATACAGGGAAGGAAAAAACGTGAAATTAGTAATGACCTGGAAAGTGCTGGGAAAGAGGGACAGGTCGGAGCCAGGACCTGAGGGTGGGCTGATTGGAGCACACAGAGTGGGCATAGGGGCACAGGACACAGGGATGTTGGGCAGGACATGGTGAGTGTTCAGAAGTGTGCTGTGCTTGCTCCCTGGGCCTCCTGGGTGCCTCTGCCCACCTCTGCCAGAGTTCTGGTCAGCATAGCAGCTGGGGGCAGGGACTTGATTACAATTCATTACAGCTTTTTAAATTCACATAACAGCATCCCTTCCCCCTTGTCCCAACTCATCCTCCTGCCCTGGATTTGCCTGCTGGGATCCTCCTCTAACTCCACCATGGTCTGGTTTCTCTGGCTGGCCACGCTCACACAGTGTTTTCCTCCACTTTGTCGCAGTGCCAGGGTGTGACTCCTTTTTAAGAATGAATAATACTCCTGTCTGGGGACCTACAGCCCTAGGTATCAGTTTTGATGTTTTCCACCCCTTCGCCATAAACAATGTTGCTATAACAGTTGTGTACAAGGCCATTTCCAACTGTCGTGGGGTCTCTAAGGTATATAAAATTGCTAGATCTTTCCTGTGTTGTTTTGGAGGAAGAGGGGTGAAGGTTACAATGCATCCACGTCCTCGGCAACACTTCTTATTTAAACATGGGGTCTTGCTGAGCATATGGGGTCTTCTTGAGGTTTGGGGGGGGGTCCCCATTCTGCTGTCTGGCTAGGTGTCTAGTCCACCGTCTGGAGAGTGTCCAGTCCTGTCCTGTCCTATGGGGTCCTGTCCTGTCTGCGATGAGTCCCACTCGGCCAAGTGTGTCTGAGACACTGCCCCACCTGACACCCTCGAAATCAGGTGCCCTGGCTTCTGGGTCCTTCAAGCAGAATCTGTGTGTGGGCAATGCATCACCACAAACCCAAGGACTGAGGAGGGGATAGAGCTGGGAAGCAGCTGCCCCTGCCCTGAGGACACACAGCCTCTGTCCAGACTAAAAATAACCACCGGATCCGCTGTAAGCTGATTGCGGCCATCTCAGCTGTGATGTCACACCGCTGGCTAGAGCCACTCCAGGGATGGCACTGTGCAGAGAGTGGCCACCCCTTGTCCACCGGTTCTGGAGGCTGGTATGGGGGTGGGGACTTTTGTGGGCCCCAGTAGATCTGATTCCAGGCAGGGCTTGGGGTGGTGAACAGCCCCTAGGCAGAAGCTCTGTGCCCAGTGGGCCCTGGGAGGGGTCCTGTCCCACTCAGCACCCAGCAAGCACAGGCAGGCAGACATGGCCAAGCTGCCTGCCTTGTCTCTGCTTCTGGTGTTGTGCTGAATCCCTCCTTTGGGTCTAAGAGGACACTGCATTTTCCCCAGCTCCTCAAGCCTCAGGGGCCTGTCCTGCTCACGTCCTGGCTCTGGCCCGGGCTTTATTCTGTGAGTCCCATGGGCACAGAGGGGCTCAGGGATGGCCTCACCTCAGGTGTGATGCTTTTATTCTGCAGATGGAGAAACTAAGGCTAGAAGGAGGTGCAGTGGCCACCTGTGGAGTCCTGTTAAGGCTGCAGAGCCATGGCCCCGGGTTCCCCCTCTGTGAACAACCCCTGGAGCAAGGCTTGGCTTCTCTTTACTGATCAGGCCAATGCCAGTGACATTGCCAGTGCTGGTCTGCTTACGTGCGGGTCCTCAGGGCTGGGACTGGAGCTGCTCTCTGGGAGGCCCTGTGCCATCCCTGTCACCACCGTCCATCCACCCCTGTGATCTCATCCCATCCCCTCCCCGTCAGCCCACCTCCACCCTCACCCATCCCTTCCATCACTTCTGGGGAGTGTGAGCAGGGCTATAAGTCAGTGGAGGCTGCTGGGTGCATGGAGGACCTCAGGCCAGTGCATGGTGCTGTTGCTGGGGTCACAGGGCCAGATGTCTGGTGACCTGCACGCTGTCCTTGGTGACCACATGGGTGGTCAGTCCTTTTCCACCAGGCCCTGCCCTCAGAAAGAGCTAATTGCCACCTAATTGGTGGTTTCCTAGCACAGAAGCCGGAAAGGCTGCAGCAGCCAGGATGAGGTCAGCAGCAGCTGAGAGTCACATGTGGGCACGCGTCCATCTTCCCTGTGGGGTGCAGCAGCTGCTCTGGGTGGGCGTGAGTAGTGACACAGTGCCCATAGGTGCAGCCTGGGCCCCCTGGGAGCAGGCCTGAGCCATGCTAAGAACGCCCTCAAGTGCTGGCTCCCTGGGCCATGTCGCTCTGACCTCAGTAGAGCTTCTGAGGCAGCGTGAGGTCAGGACCCTGCCAGGGTTCAAGGTGAGTGCTGGCCTGTGTCCCAGCACTGATGGGTACAATTGTGTGGAGGAGGAGCTTGCACAGTGCAGGACACCCGGGGCGGGGTGGGGAGGGACAGCACCATCTCCCCTCCATCCATCCTGCCAGACTGCCAGAGTCCTTGCCCCCTGCAGCAGTTGATAGGGACACAGTAACAGAGCCCTGAGGCCCCAGCAAATGGGCAGCAGGACTCTAGGCAGGAGCCCTGCTCTGGGGACAATGATGTGGAGAACCCAGGGCGTGTTCAGGGAGCCTTGTCACTTGGTGCCTGCCAGGACAGCCGCTCACTTCTACTTGTGTACGGAAGCCGGTGCCCCTGGAGATGTCAGCCATAGGGGAGGGGTGGGGTGCAGACCATGGTGATGGCAGTGATGGGGCACAGGGTGGAGGTCACAGGAAGGGAACCAAGGTCGTGGAGCTGGGGTGATGGTGATGGTGGCAGAGGCCACAGGAGCGTGTGGGTGACGGGGACAGGGCAGGGAAGTGGTGGGATGAGCACGTGGGCATGGCAGTGGACACCAGCCCCCTGTCATGAGAGCTTCATGTCACTGGCCTGGCCTGGCTCCCACCATCCTGTGAGGGTGGCTCCATCTCCGTGGTTGCAGAGGGGAACACAGGCAGAGAGCATGGGCCCCTGGCCCTGGTTGTGCCACTGCAAGGCAGGCACTGCAGGGATGGACACTGCTCGCAGGGTCCTGGGGCATCACTGAGCACCAGAGCTAGACCTCCCTGCCTGGTGCTCCTGCCTCATATTGTCTGGGAACTTTGTGGCTGCCCACACCTGGAGCCTCCGCAGTTCCTGGCCTCATGTGGGGTGGGGGAGCTCCCCAAGACGGGTAATGAGGACGAGGAGACTATGCTAGGTGTTGGCCTCGTCCTCTGTGGTCATCAAACAGATGCACTGGGCCTGGCCTGGGGTGGAGGTGGGGCTGGAGCAAGGGCCAGCCAGGCAGTAGATGGCTCCGTGCAGGCAGAAAGGACAGGAACCTGTGTACCTGGGCCCCGGACCAACGGTAGGAGGTGAGCGCTGGGAACACAGAGACATGTGTGGGTGGCCCCAGGTAGACGCGAGGCCAGGCAGCCATCCAGCCTGCAGCTCACAGGCAGTCAAGGAAGCGGACCACCGCCCTGGGCGGGGCCATCAACGGGAAGGCAGGGCCTGTGGCTTCTGAAGGGCTCCAGGGGACGAGGAAGCGAGGGAAGAGGTGTCCAGTCTGCCCCTCTGCCACCTTCTCCACAGTCCCTGGATGGTCCCTGCCTTCCCCGAGGCTGCAGTCTCCGTGTAACCCTAGCCCTTGGAAGGCTGAAGCAGGAAAATCACTTGAGCCTGGGAGTTTGATGCCAGCCTGGGCAGTACAGTGAAACCATTTTTGATCAAATAAAAACATCCCGTTACTATGCTGGCATAAGACAAACATAACCCAGGCTTCTTTGTCCAATTACACTCCTCGTTTTTCTTTTCTCCTTTTGATTTTAAAGTAAACTCCACCTTGAACATGTTCATGCCCCCCAGTGCTGGGCCTGTCAGGGGCCAGGGCTGCCCCTCACTCCACGGGTCCTTGCTCCAGGGGCTGGCCAGGTGCAGGCCAGTGGTGCCCTCGGTCTCCCTGGCCAGGGGCTGGGTGTGTGGTCTTGTGAGTGGCTGGCAGCCAGGCTGGAATGGCAGCAGAACCTGAGTTCCCGGTGCGGGTTCACAGCAGGTCCATGCTGAGCCAGGAGGCAGCACTGTGTCATGAGTGGTGGGTGTGCAGGTGTGAGGGGACTATGAAGAGGATGAGTATTCATGTGCTGTGCCTGAGCGCAGTGGTGAGCATGTGGTGCTGTGTGTGTGAAAGAACGTGTGTGACATGGGTCAGACCCACAAGGTCCCAGGAAGGAGCATTCCCAGGAGCTTCTGGGCCCGGGGGACAGCACTAGAGAGGAAAGGTTGACCAGACACCAAGGCCACACCCGTGAGACACACCAGACACCCAGAAGTGGCTTTGCTAATCCTGGGGGTGGCTCCAAGGCCGTCAAGTAGACAGCTAGGGTTGACCCTCACAGCATAGTTAGGGCACATAGCTACGGTGGGGTGTGCTAGGTGTCCCTGCGCCTGTGCACCCTGGTGCCCCCGCACCTGTACCCTACTGTCTGCCAGAAACACGAGGCGACTGTGGCACTGCCTGCAGAGAGTGATCTTCTGGTCTAGCCTGTGCCCGTGCACGAGCACACATGGGCAGAGGGTGTGTGGCTAGGCATGTGTGTATGTGCCTTTTGTGTATGCAAAGGGAGGGTCTGCAGAACTACTTCCATCTGCACCCAGATGCCAGTAAACTGATATCTGGGCAATGTGGAATACAGAGAGGTCTTGGCAGGCTAGGGCAGGGTGGCGTGGGCAGGTAGGGGGTCTTGGGTTATGGGCCTCTGTGTCCCTTTCTGCCTGTGTCCTGCACACCCTGGGTGGATTTGTTCCACGTACTGCCTGTGACAGGTCCCAGGTCTCTCCAGTGGAGGTTGGCTTAGTGATTGGCAGGCATGGTCTGAGCAGCTGGGGCTGGGGCTACCTGTGGGCAGGACCCAGGGATGCAGGTGGCAGGCGGTGTGGGGTCATGCTGGGCCCCAAAGTGGGCAGGAGCAAAGGCTGGGTACAGACCTGTCTGGGAGAAGGTGGGTGCAGGTGTGCGAGGCTGGGCTCCATGAGGCCTTGGGGGGCTGCTGTGTGAGGCCCCCACAGGCACAGAGCCTGCCCTGTCCACATTCCTGCATGGCAGGCCAAGGTGTGGGTTCTGGGAATGGGTGTCCAGCACACAGAGGGGAGCGCCTGTCCTCAAAGCTCCTCGGTTAGAGAAACTGAGGCCCAGAGTAAGCCAGTGCTCTGCAGGGGGCCACCAGCCCTGTTGTGTCACTTGCCAGTGGCTTATTCTGTTCCCCTGCTGTAGTTGGCTGCTTCGACTGTGGGCCCCAATCTAGAATTGGGCGCCATTTCCAGACAGGCAGCACAGGTCCAGACCAGCATGGGCCCTGTGAGTGGCCCGGGATGCACCAGTGCCCTCGTGCTCACCTGTCCTCAGCCCCATTTCCAATTAGGGTCAGTGTACAGGAGGAGTGCCTGCTCTGGGCCTCCTGGGGGGCGACTTAGGTGCATTCGGACCCCGGTCACATCATTGCCGGCCCCAAGGCCCCTCCGGGCAGCAGGAGACTCCATCCTGCCTGTGTGGGGCCCCATGAGCCACCTCCCCCAGCCCCTGCCCCTCAAGGCACAAGGCATATCAGAGCCGTGTTGGGGGCCCAGGCAACAGGCGGGGTGCACTGGGCAGCCACCAGGAGCCATGGCAGGAGAGGACTGCCCTTCGTGTGGCCGGACTCAGAGAGAGGTCAGCTTGGTGCCATCTGGGAGGCTCTGACTCCTGGTCCAGCGGGAGGGAGGTGGCTCCTGAAGGGGTCCCTAGGGAGGCGGGTTGGGTGATGGGGTCTTGGCTCTCCCTCCTGCCACACTCCAGGGTGTGGCTTCCGGGCTTCCCTCAGCTGCACCCTGCACTGTGGGGCTTGGTGCCCCCCAGGCAGCAGGGAAGGAAGGCAAGGCTCAGCCTGCTTGCCCAGGTCCCACACTGCCCCCATGGCCAGAGCAGGACGACAGACACCTGAGGGCCTCCAGGCACGACCGTGGCCCGGCGCCTCCCCACCTTGGCCCAGGCACGACCAGAACAGACTCCCTCCCTCCCTTCAAAGCTGGCCTTTTTCTTTCTTCCTAGGATTGAACCAGAGGCCTACGCACGCAGCCACCTCCCAGTCCTTTTAGCTCTCATTTAGGAACAGGGCCTTGCTCAGTTGCTGAGAGGGCAGGGCCCCAGGCTGGCTTCCCAGCCCAGCTGGCCTTGTACCCATCCTGGGGGACGACCCCGGACCCGCACTGCCTTCTGGCTCCCACGGGGACCCTGTCCTCTGCCTACCCAGCACACTTAGCCCTGGACTTTGTCCCAACCCCTGCAACTGGACGCCCTCTGCAGATTAGCAGGAGGGCCACCAGGGAGTGCAGAAGTGCAATCAGTTGCCCGTGAGCATAGGGTTCTAGTAGCTGCTTTGTGTGTCCGTGTTTTTTGTGCATTACGAAATTATTTGAAGTTTTTTAAATGGGTTATAAGCAACTTTTGCCTGTTTACCCATTTTTGAAAAATATCTTACTACTTTTAATCCAAAAGTCCACATGAAATTGGCCATTTTAACCATTTTCAACTGTGTGGGTTCAGTACCATCAAGAACATCCACATTGCTGCCATCGCTGGGGTACATGCCTGTAATCCCACCACTTAGGAGGCTGAGACAAGAGGATTGCTGTGAGTTTGACATCAGCCTGGACTACATAGCAAGGGCCTGCCTCAAAAAACCAAGAAAAAGAAAAAAATGTCCGTGGTGGCCATTGTGCAGCCATTGCCATTGTCCACCCACAGAACTTTTCCATTTGCTCGGCTAAAGCTCTGCCCACGAGGTGGTGATTCCACAGACACCATCCAACTCTGTCTCTAGATGTGACTATTTCCGGTGTCTCAAGGAAGTGAGGTGCAGGGTTGGTCCCTTTGAGACTGGCTGTGTCACTCATCAGGACTTCCTTTTCCTTCTGAGGGCTCACTAGTATTCCATTTTGCGTGGCCATGCATGGATGGACACGTGAGTGCCTCCCCTCTGTGGTGAGCAATATTGCTGTGCGTGCACGTGTGGGGACCTCTGTATGCAGCTTCAAGTTCTTCTGGGTCTGGATGCAGGGCTGGTCATGGCTGGGTCATGTGCAGTTCTGTGTGTGACGTTTTGAGGAGCCACACCATCTTCCACACAGCCTCACCACTTCACATCAATACCAGCGGTGCACAGGGCTCGCATACTCACTATCTGACAATGCTTTTCTGTTTTTTTTCTTTTTTTTTTTTTTTTTTTCCGGGTACCGGGGATCAAACTCAGGACCTTGCACTTACAAGGCAGGTGCAGCACTACTGAGCTAAATTCCCAGCCCTGAGAATGCTTTTTAGTTTTAAAACTTCAACATGCACAGCCAGCACACAGGCAGTAAGCCCCCGGAGGGCCCAGGCCAGGTGTGGCCAGCATCCCAGCTTCTCCGGGCCTTCACACCTCTGCCCTCAGCCTAAGATTCTCTTTCTAGTTTTTCAGGTGGAACTTACATAGGTGGAGACCCAAGTCTCAGCTGTGCCGTGTTGATGTGTAGCTACTACACATGACCTTCCCCATGGGGACAGGACACTGGCACCCTCGGGACGCCCTCTGGCTGTTCCCAGGCTACCCCAGGCAGGCATCCGCTTGCCCACCTGGGTTCAGTCTAGAGGCCACGATTCATGGCCTCCTGCCTGTGTCTTCAGCTTGCACAGTGTCTGTGAGGCCAGTATAGTGGCCTCGTGTCACAGGAGCACATCCTTCGTCATTGCCATGTGGGGTTCTGTGATGCACACCGGCTGGCTAGAGGTTATCAAGGCTGCTGTGAATAATCCAGCCATGTATGATCAAGGTCACCTGGGTGTATTTCCACTGAGCAGCGTGGAACTCCTGGGTCCTGGGGCAGCAGTGGGTTTGGGTCAGTCAGTCTCTTACCCAGTGCCACCTTTGTTGCTGGACACCACCGTCTGCCCTCCTTGTCTGGTGGTGTCTCGTGCCCTTTCAAACTCCAGTCATTTGCTCAGAAGCCAGCATGAACTCTGAAGTTTAGGTGCTCAGGAAACTGGGGTGCCTGACAGTGATTCTGCTGTGTGTCTTATTTCTGCCTTCTCTTTCCTCCTCCTCTGTTGTAATGAAAAGTGTTTTCAACCATTGTTTAGCTACACACACGCCCCTGTGTTCTGGTTCTTTGGACCAGAGGTGAGAAATCCTGTTAGGAGCAGAATTATAGGTTGATGGCTTTCTTGTCCCCACCTTCCCCATGTGACCCCTGCCTTCTGCAGCCCCCCTGGGCCTCTACTTCCCGAGGGACGCCTACTGGGAGCGGCTGTACTTGGACCAGCCGGCCCACACACCACTGCTCTATGTGCACGCTCTACAAGACATGCCTGGGGAGGTCCCCCGTTTCCACGTGGGCCAGCACCTCTATGGCGTCTACCACAAGCCACTGCACAAGAACGACTGGATCCGTGTGGAGGACACTGGTCTTCTCTACCTCAACCGAAGCCTGGACCGTGACTCCTGGGAGCAGCTCAGCCTGCGGAGTAAGGATGGCTTGCTGCTTGCCCAGCAAGCTCGGGCAGGGGCTGTGTGGCCCCCAGGCTCCCATTGGGGAGGTCAGGGCAGGGGGTGAGGTGGCACTGGTGTCTGTGTTCAGTAGCCCTTGGGCCTCCTGAAGCTTCTGAACTTGGGGGGCCGTACAATGGTCTGGGTGCTCGCTACAGCAGAACCTGGGGCGAGGGTTTGGAGCTGTAAGAGGGGTTCCAGGGGCTGGAAAAGCCCCTGGGCTTGATTCAACTGGTGCACAGAGCTCACTGCAATGGTAGCAGTCATAGAGAGCTCCTCCCTCCTGCAGGCAAGCACTTGGCCTGGCCCAGGTGTCCCAGAAAGCATGGAGCCTGGGAGACCTGGCCAGAGTCCCAGATGTGGCCTCATGGAACCCAGTCTGGGGAGGGGTGGATCAAGTGCCTCAGGCTCACACCAGCCCCGGTCCAGATCCAGCAGGGGTCACCCAGCAGGGAGAGACATGGAGTGGGCAGCCGGTGGCCGGCGGGTCGTGGAGGAGGTGGCTGGAGGCAGGCTTCGGTTCTAGGCATGCCTGGTTGTGGCCAGGCCTTCCTGAGCCCCATGGGGCCTGCATTTCCTGGGAGGCCTGAGCCAGCAGTGTCTGGACACTGCTGGGCCCCATCAGGACAGGATCTCAGGGTTTGCATGCGGATGTCTGGCCACAGCTGGGGTGGATGGAGCAGGGCAGGCTAGGGAGGAGCAGAGTAAGAAGATCGGGGAGCAGCCAGGGCCCCCAGAGAACCCTATCCCGCTGGACTCTGGCTTCCCTCCTCGTGGTACCTTGGTGGGAGTGCCATGGAGGTGCGCTCCAAGCGCCAGAGGTGTCTGTCCTTGGTGGGTCCCAGGGCAGGTTGAGCACAGGAGCTGGCCCTGGGGAGCCACCCACCACAGGAGGTGGGGACATTGGGAGGCCGGGACCAGGTGAAAACAGGTGGGCATGGTGGGCCGGGTGCTGCAGCCTCAGGGTCCTGCACGGAGCTGGGAGGTGAAGCCAAGGGCTAGATGTGAACCCTGGACCCCAGCCAGCTCGCGCCCATGCCTACCAGACAGGTAAGGCCTTGCCTGGCCTGACTCCTCTCTTCTCTCCCCACAGACGGCGGCTTCCCCCTGCTGACCATCTTCCTGCATGTCTTCCTGTCGTACCCGCCCCTGAGAGAAGGCGAGTGCCACTGGCCGGGGTGCACCCGAGTATATTTCTCCTTCATCAACACCTCCTTCCCTGCCTGCAGCTCCCTTTCACTCCGGGAGATTTGCTTCCCGGAGAACGGGCTGTCCTTCCGCATCCGTGAGAACAGGCCGTCCGGCACCTTCCACCAGTTCCGTCTGCTGCCCGTGCACTTCCTGTGCCCCAACATCAGTGTGGCCTACAGGCTCCTGCAGGGTGAGCAGCTGGTCACTTCTGGATCTACACTGGCCATGTGCTATCCTGAAGCAGAGGCAGTGGTTGGGAAGGTCACAGGCTGGTGTCCTCCAGTCTCTGGGGCCAGTGGCTTCCGAGAGGACAGGGAAGAATGGGGTAGGTGTAGTGGAGACGGAGACACTGATTCAGCCAGGTGGGCAAGGTGGGGGTCCCAGAGCGAACAGCAACTAGGGCAGGTGACAGGGTGGGGCCTCATGTGGCCCAGCTGCTGGGGAGGACTAAGGCTGGGGAGCAGCGTGGCCCTAGGCCTGAGAGTAGCCTTCAGAGCTTTGCACCCTGTGGGCCATGGAAGCCATAGAAGGCTGACTTTACCTTGAAAAGGATCAGCCAGACTCCGGCGCTGGGCGTAGTGTGGGCTTGCAGGTGTGGGTGGAAGCAGGGAGACAGGCTACAAGAGGCCCCTGAGCTGGAGGACGGGGCTGCATGAAGCTGGAAGCCAGCAGGCCTCCGAGAAGCAGGGGACCAGCAGGTTTGATTTCCTCCTGGGCTGGCTGTGGGTGTTGAGCACTGTCCCAAGGATTTTTCTGAGCAGCTAGGGGGACAGCCGCCTCTCCAGAAGCTGGGCCTGGACAGGCCTGGTGTGGGACAGGCTGGTGACCCCAGGGGAATGAGGAGAGAAGGTGGCCAGCTGCCCATGAGGCCACTCAGCTGGTGATGTGGGGCCACACTACTGTGGGTCTATACCAGGCCCACACTCGCCAGCGTGGTGCAGCATGGGTGGAGATTTCCGTAGAGGAAGGAAAGCCTGCACTCACACTCAGCACTCAATCTCCAGCCCAGGCAGGGTACATGTCTTCCAGACAGATGGGGTTTTGCGTGCAGCCATTTCTTGCTAAGAAAAAATGACATGAATTTGTTTAGTATGGTTTTTGTAAGCACACAGAAGAGAGGGAAAGGTGGTATGAGTGACGGGCGTTTCCAGGGTGAATAATTCACAAGTGACTGATACCCCACTGACAGGGCTGTGCTGCCTTCAGTGGGTCCCCTTGCCTGGGTTGCTGCTGGAGGACAAGCTATAGAATGGGCTGGGCCTGTCCCCTCTTATGTCCTGTGAGTCACTGCAGAGTGCATCTCAGTGCCAGGCACTGCTGGGACACCTAGGCCCTGGCGTCTACTAGGGAAACTGAGGCATTGAGGGGCCAGCAGCCAGGCCACGTAAAATAGGGGGTAAAACTTGCCTGGAGTAGGGCTCAGTTGAACGCTTGGTGTCAAAGGCAGGGCTGAGGCTTTAGTTCCCAGGCTTTCCAAGGGAATCAAAGACTGCCTCACGTAAATGCCTGCCGTGGCACCACGGGCTGGCTGTCACCTGCTGTGTCCCCATCCCAGGTGACGGTGGCCCCTTCCGCTGTGCCCCGGACAGCCTGAAGGTGAGCACGCAGCGCGTGCTGGACCGGGAGCACCGGGAGCGCTTTGACCTGGTGGCCACATGCACCATGCGCTCTGGCGCACATGAGGACGAGGTGCGGGAGCCCTTCCTGGTCACAGTGTACGACGAGGACGACTCGGCGCCCAGCGTGTCGGGGGTGGGGGACACGGCCAATGCCGAGGTGGCTTTCCGGCGCAAGGAGGTACGAGTTCGCCCTCCCCTTAGCTGTCCTCGCGGGCCTGGGGAGGGAGCGCCAGCTGCAGAGACCGGAAGGCGCTCGCTGGGGACCTCCCGGGCTATCAACCCACTTCAGGGAGTGGACCAAGTGCTGGGCCTCCAGGCGCTGCAGGAATCTGCGAGGAAAGGGGGTGCTGATGGGCTGAAGAGGAGCTGGGCCTCCTTGGAGAGCAGTGGCCCAGGGCAGCCAGGCAGGACCACAGCTGGGGAGGGGTTGAGGTCAGCCTGGATCCCCTCTGATAGCCCTTCCCTCCCCCACAGGGCACAGTGGTGGCCACACTACGCGTGTTCGACGCGGATGTGGTGCCTGCCTCGTCGGAGCTGGCCCGGCGCTACACTGGCACACTGCTGCCGCGGGATCCCTGGGCGCAGGAGCACTTCCGCCTGGAGCACGTGCCCAATGAGACCCGCGTGGCCGCGGAGGGTGGCGGCACCGTGCGCGCCACAGTGCACGACTTCAGTAAGGGGGGTTGTCTGCCTGCCTGTGACTGCACACACCACACCACACCACACGTGTGCACACCTCACACTATTATGTGTATGCTCGGTACACACTACACCCTGTGCGCATGCAGCAGACTCCTGTGTACACCATACACACAGCACACTGCACATCGCAAACTCCTGTGTGTACACTGCAAATACCACACCCCACTGCATGCTGCTCATGTGTACTCTCATGCACACTGTATGTACATATCACGTACCACATGCCCTACATACCACACACACCCTGTTAACACCTCACACTCCTGTCCACACCCACATCTATGCACACTGTACATATGTATATCACGGAGATCTTCCTCCTAGCACACACCTTACACACACACTTGTGTGCGCGCAAAAGCTGCCCCAATTGAAGCAAGTTCCTGGGGCATGCAGCTCAGCCAGGCAGTCAACATTCCAACGTGGGTACTCATTCCGCTGACCTCAGCCTGTTGTCTGGGACCTACCTGTGTGCACATGTATGTGGAGGCTGTGTCTGGGAGGAGGTGCCAGCAGGGCCCAAGCCTGGGTGTCGTCACCATCATGTCCCCACCCACAGAGCTGGTGCTCAACCAGAGCCTGCCCATCTCCGAGAGCCGAGCCCTGCAGCTGGATGTGCTGGTCAACGACTCCACCTTCCAGGGCCCAGGCTCAGGCGTCCTCCTCCTCCACTTCAACGTGTCAGTGCTGCCCATCCACCTGCGCCTGACCAGCACCTACTCTTTCTCCGTGAGCAGGAAGGCGCACCGTTATGCCCAGGTGAGGGTGGGCCGGTGGGTGTCAAGCAGGTGGGGTGGGTGATGCCCAACTGCCCAAACAGTCTGTGGATGCAGGCGGGGGGACCTTGTTTAGGGCACAGCTTGGGGCTCCTTGAGGCCTCTGTATTTCCCTTCTTCCTTCTTGGTGTCTTTACATCACATTTGGCACTAATGTAAGAGCAATGCCAGGTGCATCTCTGCATGCTGACCTGGAAACATGCCCCCCTGGTAGATTATGGGGTGGAAAGGTGGTTGCAGGACAGGTTTCAAGCCTGGTCTCTGGAGGAGCGAACCTTGCTCAGTCTGTGAGAGTGGAGCATGGTGAGCAGTGGCACCCTCTGGGGGAAGATGGACGCCTTGCTTCTCCTGGCAGGTGCATCTACCAGAGCTTGTGGTGTGCCTGTATTTGTGCTGGAAAAGAAAACAATCAGATGTGGACAAATAAAACCATTAAAGCTGAGGAGGGAGAAGAGCACCCCTTCTACCTCCTCAGCTGAGTGCCCTGGGGCAGTGCACTTCTCAGGCACTTTCTGCACACACATAGTCCCCAGAGTACATCCACCTGCACGGCTTCTCCTTGTGGAGAGGCACGTCCTCTGCAGAATGTCATATTGAGTCAGGCTCCCCTTTGCCCAGTGGTTTGCCAGTTCTCTTGGTTGGTCCTGGCACCAGCCCAGAAGGGACAATCCCTGTGACAGAAGGGACCCATCTCTGTCCCTTGAGTGGGGAGCAGCGTCAGGTATGAGGTGACAAGCAAAGGGGTCTGGTCATCCACGCCATCACACTCCATCCAGCCTCAGATTCTGGCTCCTCACCCCTCCCCAGTTTTTGGCATTGTGAGTTGAAGATGGAGCTAGGACAGCATCCAGTATCCGAGGAGGTGGAATTGGGCATGCTTTTCGGGGACAGCTGAGAGGCTTTTGCTGTAGGCTTAAGCCCAGGGGTGCCTAGCTCTGCATTGGGCCCCTGGTGGAGTCATCTCAGATATGGCTCTGACTCGTGGGCAGCACCTGCCCCACCTTGGGGCTGGAGTTCTTGACTTCACCTGCTGCAGCTATGAGTCTCAAGTGGCCAAGAGGTGCAAAGTCCAGCTGCCCAGCCGTGGGGCCTGGCATCCCCAGAAGGAAAGGTTCCCGTCTTCAGAGTCCTAGGTTGGCGTGGTCCAGGTGACCTCACTGCATTAGTTGCACTGCTGGCAGGCAACAGGGCAGAAGGTTGCCCTCATCTCTGACTCCTGGGAGCAGAGGCAGCAGTGACTTGGTGGCCTGGACAGGGCTGGGATGGGCAGGCAGGTCTGCACCCTGAGGCATGCAGGGAGCTGCTGTCCCTAGGTCATGCAAAGGACACTCTGAGGCCAGTTGAGCCTGCTGACCACCTCATCCCCCAGGTCGGCAAGGTCTGTGTGGAGCACTGCTGGGAACTCAGCGGTGTCCGTGTCCAGTACAAGCTGCAGCCATCTGGTGTCAACTGCAGTGCCCTGGGGGTGCTCAGCTCAGCCAAGGACACCTCAGGGACCCTGTTCGTGAACGACACGGAAGCTTTACAGCGGCCTGAGTGTGATGAGCTGCAGTACACAGTGGTGGCCACCGACCAGGAGACCCACGCTCAGGCCCAGGCTGCACTGCTGGTCACTGTGGAGGGGACATGTGAGTCTGGGGTGAGGGGAATCGCCCACGGTCCCTCCCAGAGCCCAGACCTCCTCCCTGTGCCCAAATCATGATGCTCCCTTGAAGCCTGATGGGAGGCTGGTGGGGAGAGTGTTGCTGTGTGCTGAAATTCTTGTTACCGGGTCAGGGAGTCAGGTACGTGCACCTGCTTCAAGGCTGCTGGGTAAGATGCAGGACCGGGGTTAAACTTGAGTTCTGCAAAATCAAACCACAGTTGATTGATGCAGGCTGTGTCCCTCAAGCCCAAATCCAAGAAGCTTCTCAATCAGGACGTTTTTGGTGGCTGATCTGGTGTACAGGTGGAAAGTCCCACACTTGACCTCATGTCAGGTCACAGAATGCCGTGCACTGAGACTTCAGGGTGGAATCAGGTTGGCTTGGGGCTCCATGACAAATGTGCCGCGAGGCAGAGCAGACTTCCCACTCAGCCTCAGGACACACACTTGACTGTCCCAAGATCGCAATACTAGAACTTCTGTCTCACCCTGCACCCAAGGGACACTCAGTCCGAGGAGACTCAGTGAGATTGCTTGGAAATCGAACCTCGATGCGTCGCATCCGCATTAGGGACTGACATTTGCAGAGCAGACGCCCACCTTTAGCTGAGCTAGGTGTCCCTGGTGTCTGGCCTGACCCTGAGCCAGCTATCCTCAATCCGTCCCTGTCTTCCCTCCCCGGGAGCAGCCCCCACCTGTGGCCCCAGTTCCCCCATCCCACCCAGGTGCTCTGGGTCACCAGGCTCCACCCGGGGACAGCAGGGCCCCTGTGACCCTGGCTTGTCTGCCCCCCAGACGTGGCTGAGGCAGCGGGCTGCCCCCTATCCTGTGCAGTCAGCAAGAGGCACCCGGACTGTGAGGAGTGCGGTGGCCTGGGTGCCCTGTCCGGCCGGTGCGAGTGGCGGCAGGGTGATGGCAAAGGTGGGCCAAGCTGGGGATGGGGAGGGGGCTCCAGACATGGGTCCCACGCCCAGCCCACCTGACCCCAGCCTGCCAGTCCTTGGGTGTCCGTGGACTAGGGAGGCTCTACCACTGGGACCAGAGGGGCCAGGCTGATGCATGGCCCGTGGGGCAGGTCAGAGTCGAGGGTAGACGTGCAGGACAGTGGCTCCCACAGGTGGCCCCAGCTGCCATCCCCACCCCGGTGACCTGCCTGTCCCCGTAGGAGTCCACTGAGGACCCCGCCCGGCCTTCCACAGTGGCCAGGGCTGTGTGGGATTTCTCTTCCTGGGCCTCAGTTTCCCTCTCTAGAGGGGCGCGCTGGGCCCGGAAGGCCATGGGGTGTCTGAGTGGCAGCATCCATGTAGTGACGGCTGTGTCACACTCCAGGGATCTCCAGGAACTTCTCCACCTGCTCCCCCAGCACCAGGACCTGCCCTGATGGCCACTGCGATGTCGTGGAGAACCAGGACCCCCACATCTGCCCCCAGGACTGCTTGCGTAAGCTAAGGATGGCAGGACTGGCAGGGGACCCTGGCTGCATCCGTTTGTAAGGAGCAGGCTGGATGTGGCAGCAGAGCGTGGCTGGGCCCCTGTGCAGCCCTGGGTTCTGTCCCCGGTACAGCCATGGGACCAGATGTCACAGTGGTGAGGCCAAGCCAGGCTCCTCCCACCTTTCACGTGGATAAGGGCCCTGTCCCCGACATGCTGGCCCTGGCACCTGGCCTCACAGCGCTGTGTTCTCCTGCTCCCTGTGGACTACCCCTGCTCTGCTCCCCAGCCCCCCGGGGGTGCTTTCTGGGAATGCGGCAGGGGCCCTAGGCAGTCTGGGTTCCTCCCCAACAGCCAGGAAGTTGGCCTAGGGGGCTTCACAGCAGATCCCCCTGCCCAGGTGAGCAGCTCCTGATGGCCTGCACATCTGGGCATGGGGTGAGAGGAGCCCGCGTGTCCACTGACCCCGGGCTTCAGGCCACCCTGGGTGATGGCTGTGTCTGTCCTCAGGGGGCAGCATTGTTGGAGGGTATGAGCCTGGGGAGCGCCGGGGGATTAGAGCCGGACATGGTACCTGTAGCTGCTTTCCAGAGGAGAAGAAGTGCTTCTGCGAGCCCGAGGACAGCCAGGGTGAGGGCGCAGCTGCTGGGAGGACGAAGGCGGAGGTGCTGAGGCTGCACCCTGCTGAGCCTCAGTTTCCCCATGGGTGCAGCCCGGGAGAGGCTCAGAGGCCTCTCTGAAGTGCCGTCCTCCCCATGTTCTCTGACGAGGGCTGGGGCAGTTCAAGGCTCTTCTCCAACACCTGTCCCTGGCTGGGCCCCATTCCCTGTGCCTGTCCAGCTGTCACCTTCAGGTCCCCATTGGCTAATGTGGGTGGCACAGGCTACAGTGACTGCACGGGGGATGCCTCCTGCCCACCCACTCCCCCGTGCCCAGGGACACTCACAGCGCCTGAGTTACGACGGGGCCCTGGTCCAAGCCTCTGCCTCTGTGTCCTTTGTGGAGGAAATTCCAGGGGCCTCCAGGCTGGGCATCTAACTCCCTGGCAGCCCTGGGTAGCTGGTGCAGGGGGTGTAGCCCCTTCCGTGTGACCTGGGTGGGCCGCCCAGCTGTCTGTGCCCACAGCAGTCAGAAGGAGGCTGCACAGTCTTCAGCGGGGCAGGTCTCCCTGGGGTGCCTCAACGCTGAAGGCTGTCCGCCCACACAGCCCCCCTTTGTGATGACCTATGTCGCACGGTGATCGCAGCAGCTGTGCTCTTCTCCTTCATCGTCTCGGTGCTGCTGTCCACTTTCTGTGTCCACCGCTACCACAAGCATGCACACAAGCCTCCCATCGCGTCCGCAGAGATGACCTTCTGCCGTCCTGCCCAGGCCTTCCCCATCAGCTACTCCTCAGCGGGAGCCCGCCGGCCCTCACTGGACTCCATGGAGAACCAGGTCTCTGTGGACACCGTCAAGATCCAGGTGAGGGTCCCTGGCCCAGGGCTCAGGGACAGCCTGGGCATCCTCGCCAGCTGTGCATCAGGAAGCACCCAAGCCGCCTCCCAGAGGAGATGGGCAGTGCAGGTGGAGTCAGGATGATTCAGGAGGCTGGGGTGTGAGCCGAGAGGGGCCCAGGAGGGTAGGCTGAGCCCCACAGGGAGGGAGCAGAGCTCCAGGGTGGAGTAGGGCCACCATATGGCTGGTCCTGGGTTGGAGGTTGAGCAGAGGAGGTTACATTCTGCACGCTTCAGCCCTTCCAGGGTTTGCTTATGTATCCAGGGGGGGCCTGTTGTGCAGTGGGACACAGGGACCTGAAAACAGTACACTAGCCAGAGCCTGAGCCAGGTGCAGGAACGGTGGTGCAGCGTGGGCCAGATTGGGCTTCCCCAGGACTTGTGGCACCTTTCTCTGCAAGTGTCCACAGGGGGCTGTCACCCTGGATGTTCCCACTCTAGCTGGACATTGTAGACTGGAGGCCTCAGCTGTGGATGCTGTGTAGGTCCCTGGGGCCCAGGATCAGCAGATGGAGCCCTGGATTGCTGGCGGTCGCTGTGAGCATACAGGGATGCATCATAGACCCTGGGCCCCTCGCTAGAGGGACATGGAGCTGAGCCCTGAGCATTCAGGTGTAGGCAGTAGGTGGGCAGAGAGGGTCAGTGTGGGTCCAAGACTTCACTCGGAAGACGAGTTGTCCATCACGGGGCCTTGTTCTTGGTGCAGAAGCGGCCACTGCCCACCCAGGCTCATCCCCCAGGCTCCTCAGTGGCACGCCTCCATCCTCCTCACTTTTCCCCTCTCTCCGCCTTTGTCCCCTCAACCCACATAGGAGGACCCAAAGTGGGAATTCCCTCGAAAGGACCTGGTTCTCGGGAAGACCCTGGGAGAGGGCGAGTTTGGGAAGGTGGTAAAGGCCACGGCCTTCCGCTTGAAGGGCAGAGCTGGCTACACCACAGTGGCCGTGAAGATGCTGAAAGGTAGGCGGAGCTGCAGAGTTTGGCACAGGGCAGCCTTGGCCCTGGAGAGGCAGCAAAACACACGGTGTCCTGGGGTGTAAGTGCTGCGTCTGCCTGTGACAGTTGTCCCCCACTGTCCCATGGAGTCCTGTGAGGAGCCTTTGCCAGGGAGCCTCACAGCCTTCACACCTCCCAGCGGGTGCTCTCCGGCCTTACAGAGGCAGGACAGTGGCAGCCAGGCGTGTGGCCCAGAGCCCTTGTCATGGGGGCAGAGTGGGGGCACCCATCAGGGTGCTTTGGGGGTGTGCCCAGATCCCCAGGCTGCTAGTTCCCCCAGCCCTGGGGGCCACTGTGAGGCCCTCGGGAGATCTGGGCCCTGGGCCCTGAGGGAGATGCGGTGCCAGCCCAGCACAGTGGCAGGGGCTGGGGTGCAGCCTGCTTTCCCAACTGTCTTCCAGAGAATGCATCCCAGAGTGAGCTTCGGGACCTGATGTCCGAGTTCAATCTCCTGAAGCAGGTCAACCACCCGCACGTCATCAGGCTATACGGGGCCTGCAGCCAGGATGGTAAGCAGGCTGGTGCCTCCCCTCCCTGCCCTAGTCACCTCCTTTTGATCCCTGCACCCCCAGGTTTTGTGCCTGTGGTGTTCCCGGGTCCCCAGGGGGTGCCAGTTGTTGACTGAGCTCCAAGGATGGTACTGCTTCCCAGTACCTGCAGGCCCTGGGTGTGCATGGCCTCCAGATGGCCCAACCCAGCCCCGCACGGCAGGACACTGTCACCGTTTCTCATCCGAGAGTACACGTACCATCTCGTCTGTCTTGGTTTCCAACCCTTGGTGCTGCCTGGGACTTTTCCAAGTTGTGTGTGTGTGTGTGTGTGTGTGTGTGTGTGTGTGTGTGTGTACATCCATGTGTGCATGCGTACAGGGAACACAGGGACGGAGCAGCAAGCACCTGATCAGCACCCGGACTGACCTTCCCAGGCCTCCCCACCTCCACTGGGCCTCACAGCCCTGCAGTGGTAGATGAGGACGGGAAGGGTTGGGGCTCCTGTTGGCCAGTCACCGTCCCCTGGAGGGAGCTGGTGCCCACAGTGGTGGGTGTGGGAATTCCAGGCTTGCGCTCCTCAGAGCTGCCCTGGCAGGGCCATGCCAGGATCCTTTTGCCTGCGGGGTGACCACTACCCCGCCTGCCCAAGTGTCCCCACACCCACTGTCCCTGCCCCCAGGCCCGCTCCTCCTCATCGTGGAGTACGCCAAGTATGGGTCCCTGCGGGGTTTCCTCCGGGATAGCCGCAAGGTAGGGCCTGGCTACGTGGGCAATGGAGGCAGCCGAAACTCTGGCACCCTGGACCATCCGGACGAGCGGGCACTGACCATGGGCGACCTGATCTCCTTCGCCTGGCAGATCTCCAGGGGGATGCAGTACCTGGCTGAGATGAAGGTTGGTGCAGGGGTGCACCCCGGCCCTGTCCAGCTGGCCTGCCAGCCACCTGAGGGTCCCTCTCCTTCCCACAGCTTGTGCACCGGGACCTGGCAGCCAGGAACATCCTGGTGGCCGAGGGGCGAAAGATGAAGATCTCAGACTTCGGGCTGTCCCGAGACGTATATGAAGAGGACTCCTACGTGAAGAGGAGCAAGGTACCCCCTACAGAGTGCCCCAGGGAGGTCACAGCAACCCTCAGGTCCTCTAAGAATATTCAGTGGCTTTCCAGGTACTGAACTCTCAAGCCACCTAAATTACCCCATTCTGTCCCCCGCTTGAGTGTGCAGAGACCCCGTTCCTTCTCTTCCTGGGTCCCTGCTCTTCCTGAGGGCTGTCCTCCCTTCCTGAGGCCTTCAGGAGGATGCTTTGCTTGTCATCCCTGGCACTTTACGAGGCTACTTCAGGCCTTGGGAAGGTCATGGCCCCTTGCTGTGGGGCCGTAGCTCAGGGGCTCTGGGGCCCTGACGTCATTCTTTCCTGGGGCAACCACCCTGATCTCTTAGTTTTGTCACCAACTCCACTGCACTCCCAAAGCCTGGTGATGAACCAAATGGGGGGAGTTTGCAACCTTCCAGGGGTCCCAGCAACCAGGCATTCAGGGCTGACCCCGAGGGGAAGGAACAGCACTGGACACAGCTTGGCTCAGCTCTGCCACGAGGGGCGGGAGCCACTGCTGCTGGTTTTGAGGACCCTGTTTACTTTTTCTGGGGGTTTTCAGGGCAACAGAGACCTCAGAACCATTGAAGGGAAAGAGGGGGGCTGCTGCCACTGCAGTGGGGTGTGATACCACCTTCCTGTGACACAGGACGGGGGTCTCCGGCCTCACAGTCCCCTGGGAAGGAGAGGATGTGAACACAGGGTCCTAGAGGATGCATTTGGGAAAGGGGGATTGCAGTAAACGCTGAGGCCTTGAGCCAACTGCCTCTGAGGCTTAGTCGAGGAGGTGGGTGCAGGCTGCACACCTGTAGCCCCCAGGGTGTGCCCTGGAGCCAGTCACCCTGTGTGGCAATGGGCGGCTGCCCAGCTCCCACCAGCGTCCCTGCAGCACCCTGCAGCTCAGGCTGGGGCTCCAGGCCTTGTGGCTGGCCCTGACCCAGAACTCCAGTAGCTGGGACTGCAGAGTCACACGAGTGCCCCCCATAGGGCCGGATTCCTGTCAAGTGGATGGCAATCGAGTCCCTGTTCGACCATATCTACACCACCCAGAGTGACGTGTAAGTGTGGCTGTGGCCATCCAGCTGCAGGGGTGGGGGCCACCGTGTCCTCTGCGTAGCTTGGCTGGTGTAGTGCTGGCCCCTGAGGGGAGGGCACCCAAGAGGGCAGGAGGGCCATCCAGACCCAGCTGACATCTAGTACAGCCACTCTTGGCATTGGTGGCTGGCAGGCCTGGCAGCTGTGGATACCTGGGCCCTAGCAGGTATAGTAGGTAGAGATGTTCACTGTCCCCTTGCTTACCACAGGTGGTCCTTCGGGGTCCTGCTGTGGGAGATTGTGACCCTGGGGGGCAATCCATACCCCGGGATTCCTCCCGAGCGGCTCTTCAACCTCCTGAAGACAGGCCACCGCATGGACAGGCCGGACAACTGCAGTGAAGAGATGTGAGCAAGTTTGCTTCACTAGCCGTGCTCTGCCCCCCACACAGGGCCTCCCACGGGAGGGGACATGGCCACCCCAGCCACCCTCTGTGCCACACACTGGGCCTTCCATGGAGGGGACACAGCCACCCACTTTCTACCCACTCCTGAGCACCCCTGGGCCACCATCCCAGGGAATGCAGAGTGACAGAGCAGAGAGCCCCGTTGGATGGAGGCAGATGCTGGGGTAGCAGCAGGCTGTGGGGCAGTGATTCCAGCGCCCCGCAGGACACATGAGCAGGTGCTGGAGAATACCCAGCCTGAGAGCACCAGAGCTGTCTTCCTTCCCACCAGGCAGTTCAGCCAGGTGGTCCCACATGGTTCCAGAAGGTTCTAAATAGTCCCAGATGGTTCCACATAGTCCCACATGGTCCCAGATGGTTCTAGGAAGCAAGTTGAAAACAGATGAGAAGGGACTGTACAGAGGCAGGGACTTGTGCCACAGTCTGTACGCTGCTTGGGGTGTGGTGCCTGGGCAGCAGCCACAACACCTTAGCATGCTCTGTGCTCTGTGCCTGGACTCCTGTGGAGGGTAGGAACATGCCAGTCGGAGGTGTGACAAGCCACCCACACCTGAAAGTTCAGTCACCTCATCGTGGCACTTCCTGCTCAGCCTGCAGAGCCTGCTGTTCGTGGTGTTTCTGTGAGCAAAGAGAACGTAAACCTTCTGGAGGGAAGGGGAGCTCCACGGTACTGGAGCCCTTGGGTCTGGAGTGAGGCCGCCCCGCAGTCCCTGTGAGCTTGGAGACGGGAGCAAGGCAGCAGAGCTGTGGCTCCTTTGCACTGCAGGCCCTCACCACTGCCTGCCCCACCCCCAGGTACCGCCTCATGCTGCAGTGCTGGAAGCAGGAACCAGACAAGCGGCCCACGTTTGCGGACATCAGCAAAGACCTGGAGAAGATGATGGTCAAGAGCAGAGTGAGTCTCGGCCTCCCCTGGGGCTGCAGTTCTCAGGCCAGAGTGGGGGCGGGAAGGTGAAAAGCGGGTATGCCACCCCCAGGGCAGGCAGCGGGGACACTGCCCAAACCACAGAGCAACCGCAGCTCCTCTCTTGACACCCAGAGGGTCTCTCGCAGGGCCGAAGCAGCCCTGGGGCCCGGTGGCGGCAGCGGGGTGGGACTGTGGCTCCAGTCCCTCCGCAGTTCCAGATTCTCAACACACGTGGCCAAGAACGGGAGCCCCAGGTGTCAGGTCTGCCTGATCTCGAGGGGCTTGTGTCAGGTCTCCCGGTTCTTACTGTGAACCCATTTATAAACTTTCAAAAGCCCAGTGTGACCCGAGCAAAGCTTGTCTGGAGGCCTCCTCAGTCGGCTCGCATGCCCCCCTTTACAACTATGAGGGAGGGAGTGCGTGGACACATTTGGGGCCGGTATTTGTTGAGTAACTACTAAGTGCTGCATGCCAGGGATGCAGCGAACCAGCCGGGCCCTTGAGCCCTCGCACAGACATCTCTGTTCTTGTTGGCACGTTTACCAGAAGTGTCCTTTACAAACTCAGGATGCAGGGTGCTGGGCAAGGCCCCTGCAGCAGAGCTTCACAGCACCACCAGTGCTGGGGTGGAACCTCAAGTCCTGTGAGTCAGGCTGTCCTGACTCTTAAGAGCCAGCTCCAGGGACAGTGCCAAGGAGCACCGTGGCCTGTACCAGGCCCTTGCACGCAAACATGCACACACACAGATGTACACATGTGACAGTCACGCTGGGAGCTGGCACCTGTGGCAGTGTCCTGGGCACAGCCAACATCAGTGGTGTGTTTCACATTTCTGAGCCCTGACAGGAGCCCCAGGTGGAGGGGCTTTGGGGGAGGCTGTGCCCTGGAGTGTCTGACACAGGTAGTCAGTCCCCTGCCCTCCACTGTGGACAGGCAGCCCAGGCTGCCCTTCAGGCCCTGGAGATCTATGGGGGGGGGCAGAGAAAACAGATGATACTCAGGTGCCAGTGAGGCAGGAGCCACCTTGGCAAGGGCCAAGGTGTGGGTATGCCAGAACCCTTGTCCTGGGCCACCACAGAGAGGGGGTGACTGGCCATCCCTCTCTTCCAGGACTATCTGGATCTCGCAGCATCTACCCCATCAGACTCACTGCTGTACGACGATGGTCTCTCGGAGGAGGAGACACCACTGGTGGACTGCAGCAGCACCCCCGTCCCTCGCGCCCTCCCCTCCACATGGATTGAAAACAAACTCTATGGTAGAATCTCCCATGCGTTTACTCGGTTCTAGCAGCGTTGCCCTCTGCACTGTCCTCACTGTCTGTAATGCTTTCTAAAAGTCCCGAACAAAACCAAAGTCCACACCGAACCCTTTTCTTTGTAAATGTCTGATCTTGCATCCAGTTTACATGTAGGCCTTTTTTTCCAACTATGTCTTTCTAAAAGGATGTGAAAATAAGTGTCATTACCACACTGCCCAGCAACTTAAGACAATGCAGCAGAAACCATCAGGGCCGAATTCTTGGGAGATGCTGTGGAAATGATGAATAAGTCATTTCAGGGGTGGCACAAGTCACAGCACTTCTGGTTTAGTTACTTGGGTAAATTTACCTGATGGAAGGGATTTAAACCAAGGAGGGCTGGCACCTTCTGTGCACTGAGTTGCAGTGGGAGCCGCCTCCCAGAGGCCGCCTGGGCCTTAGCCCTGCCAGACACATGGACACACTGTTTTCACATCCTTCCCCCACAGTTGTCACGTATGAAGCCAGCGCTCAACCCTGGAGCCGATGCTTTTTGAAAGAACGTATACTCTGTGGTGCTGTGGGCTTGCAATGGACAGTAAATATGGTTCTTGCCAAAACTCCTTCTTTTGTCTTGGATTAAATACTCGAAAAGTTTTCTGCTTCCTAACTTCATCACTGAGCACTTAGATCCAGGCATCTCAGCCAGTATGCTCTTTCTGCTGCCCCCCAGTCACAGTCCCCACTGATGTTGGGGCTAGTGCATGCTGCACGCTCCCAGGAGGACACTTCTCTCTGTGGTAGGTGATGGACAAATAGGCTCCTTTCCTAGGACATTCCTGCCACAGCAAGCTGTGTTGCCAGCCTCTCGCCGGTGCCTCCCACTGCCAGAGGAAGACAGTTAAGCAGTTTAGCAAACAGAGCAGATTTCAGAGTCTGAAGCCCAGAAAGGCCAAAATTGTTAGTGTCTGCTAAATTCCATTTTACCAAGAGAGCACGTAGTCTTGCCCCATTAGGACAGTTTTTTGGAAACCAAGAGTGTAAAACCAGGAGTGTAATTGGCACCGAAAGCAGAGTTTGGCTTGAACATCAAAGGGAGTTTTGCCAAGGCCTCACTGTCTGCACCTGACATGTGGGTCCTTCGGTGCAGAACAAATGATGTGTTTTCATTTTTAGGCATGTCAGACCCGAGCTGGCCTGGAGAGAGTCCTGTACCACTCCCGAGAGCCGATGACACTAACACTGGGTTTCCAAGATATGCAAATGATAGTGTATATGCTAACTGGATGGTTTCACCCGCAGCGGCAAAGTTAATGGACACACCTGATAGTTAACATGTCTGTGTGCACGGTCATGGACTCACGAGGGAAAGAACATGCCGAGAATGGACAGTCCATCGGCCCATCCTGTGCTCGTCCCCCTAGCCAGGCCAGGCCCGAGTGGCAGATTCTTTCCTGGTAGTTTGTTGTAACTGGTTTCTCTCCTGATGGCCGGTGACGTCCCTCCTGGCAGATGTGGCCGCTGGGTGAGTGCTCTTGAGTCCTGGCACTAAGGTGTCCTTCCCCTTTCACACCGGGCAGCCCCTTGGTCTGTGCCCACCAGTGACTACCATGTGCTCCTGGCCCCGTGTAGGCTTGCCACTCGCTTGTGTGAGAAATTATACCTGAACTGTCTGATTTTCCTGGTTGCCACTGAAACAGTGCAACAAGTTCAAACCGTGAAGCACACACACACACACAAACACATGTGTGTGCACATGCACACACACAGGCAGTAGGAAACCCTGGCCAGTAGCCTGGCCTGACTCAGAAGGAGGCTACCGGGCCTGGATGGTGACAACAACCAGCACCACTCCAACCCCAGGACTGGAGGGAATGGGGGACCAGGACAGGCCTCGGCTCCAAATATGAGAGCCTATAAATGGTTTTTTAAATCACGTAGCCTTTTCTTAGGAAGACATTTATTTTCACCATTATTTAAGCGATTCTTAGATTTAGCACAATGGGGATCTGATGCTGCCCTTGCTGTGTGCCCAGCAGCTTTGAGGAGGGGCTTGAAGACAGGTCCAGGCCTTGCATGGCGGTGTGGGGTGACCATGACCCTGCCACCACAGCACAGAACACGGCAGTCTCTGGTACTCGATCACCCTCACCTCTGCCCTGCCATGTGCCCTCTGTGGAGAGCAGTATGCCGAACAGGTGGGTCTGTGCTTGTGTCAGTGCATCCCATAGCACTCCCTCCTGAAAAGACAGACCTGCTAGTTGTGTTAGAAGCACTGCAGACCACTGCGCCTGACTGCAGCTCTGCCATGGGAAGATACCAGGTTGCTCTCAAAGAGCTCATGCCTGGCTCTTCCTGTTCACAGACAGCAAGGCATTTTGGTTTTTTTGATTCTCACCGTGACTCAGATGTAAGCTTCTTGTCACTGCACCCTGGTGTGGTCACACTCTGCGCCCCTGCAGCTGTGGGGGTGGCCACGGGAGTCCAGGCCTATCATGTCTCAGGAAGGGGCCGCACCACCAGAACACTGCCTGATCTTCAGACATCAGCACTGTAAGAAGACTTTGAGTGGTCTCCATAAACGCTGCACTTTGTGGGCACTTCACAAAGCAGAGAATGATGGCATTTGGGTGGTAGGAGGGCCTGGATGCCTGTGTGACAGCCCTGTGGAGGGTGTGCATGTAGGCGCACACACACATCCAGAGAGAGCCAAAACACGCTCACAGGGATGTGTAACATGGCTTTAGTTTGGGCCATTTTCCAGATACACTGTGATAAGTTCTACAAATACTGTAGTCATGGCAAACTCCTGGTTTTCAGATGAGCTTCATGATAGTTTTACTAAATGCAGAACTAGGAAAAACTCAAGTTACTAAAATGTCCACCCAGTAAGTGTGAATTGCTACAGTTGGTTTGCTGTCATGGGACAAGACCTCCAGGTCTAAACACTTGCCCAGGGATGGGGAACTATCACTTGCCTAGTAACCCAGCCATCTGAGTTGCAAAAGTACCTGTGCCTATTAGTCCTATCAGACAACTTTCATACACATATATGCAAACGTTGCTAAGTATTGTGTTACCCAGTATTAAATAGCAATCTGTCAGCTATTAAAATGTGTGAAATCCATTTAAGAAAGGTTATTAAACCACACCATGTTAATTTGTTTTTGTAGTCAAGGTGACTAAGGAAATAATTTCAGTTGTATAAATAAAATCATGTATCATAATATATGCAAACTTCTTTTTTTAACTTTCTAGTGAACAGTGTCAGATCTGTGAGTTTGACATTTCCACACAAGAGTTAACGTGAACAAAGGAATCTGTCACAGAGGCCTCCTGGCAGCTGATAGTGACCCAGGACGGGGCTCACACATGGGGCGTGTGACCAATCACATCAGCAATAGCTGCTGGACATGTACCTGCTCCTTGCTCTAGGCTGCCTCCCTGCAGAGCAGGCAATGCCAAGCATAGGCCCTCGAAGTCCTCTGCCATCTCCTTGGCTGAGTGCTTGGAGCTGTGGTGTGTTAGCAGTGTGAGGTAGAACTAGTCTGTTACTAAAATCTGCATGGTCGTTGGACCCCACAGGTGGCTGGTGCTGACCGGAAGCACCCGTGTTGCCCTCGTGCCTTCTCCCTGGGTGGGACCCTGGGGCTTCCCTCTAAGCTCTGCCAGGAGCAGACAGGGAAGTTGTCAAGGCAAGTTGTCACCTGCATAGAGCTGACCTGTAACACCTTCTGCCCTGTTACTTTCTGCACATGTGTGTGCATGCACATGTGTGTGTACACACAATAGCCGCAAGCCATGGCCCAGCCCTTGGTGCCTATGTCTCCTCCAGTCTGGACCACAGAGGCTAGACATAAGAGAGTGACTCTGGGTGGAATTTGTCCTCTGACATGTGATAGACCTCCTCCCATGCCTCCACACTTTTCCTCCTGAGCCTGCTGCAGCCTTCACCTTGGAGGGATGAGAGACCTTGGCTGAGAAAAGCAAAATCCCGTCAGCCCCTTTTCAAGAATAGTGACATCCCATGAGGAGCACTAGTGTGTTTGTTTCTTTCTCTTTTTTTCCCAACCTTTCCCACATGACGCTAGCTTATTTGGATGGAAATCTAGTTGAGTTTGTGTGAAAGCGGTCTTGGATAAGTACATACAAAGGAAACACATACAAGGGAAAACAGTTTCCACCCACATAAAGGATGCATTCTCCCCTGAGCTGTGGAGCAGGGAGTGAGGATCCCTGACTCCTTCAGACACACTCAGCACATGTGGAGGCTGGTGCCAGAGGGCTTCAGCCTCTGGAGCTCTAGCCATGAGCAGGGCACAGAGAGTGGGTCTGAGGGCACGTATGGCAGGCCCGGCCTCTGGGGGACATGCTCAGCCTCTGCTCCCATGCTCATGAGAAGCTACCTCTGCCCTCTCCCCAGCAAGCAGCAGCCTCAGCTGGAACTTCATAGGAACTTTGCAGAGGGAGCCAGGACACACTGAAAGGATCATCTCAGTCAAGATCACAAGGAACTGGAACCAGAGCCCATGTCTCAATTTGGGGGCCTCACCTGCTGTGTCCTGCAGCAAGGTGGTTGTCTGATGCCAAGAGGGCCAACTTAGCTCCCTGGTGAGGGCCAACTTAGCACCCCAAGGTCTACAGCTTGTCTCTGCACTGTGCTTTTGAGTGCTGTTTCGAGGGATGGGATATGTTAATCACAGGACCTAGATCTCAGCTGAGCCTGGGCGCTGGGTAGGGGTGGGGGGGTCGTGTCTCGAGGGGGTGATGGGAGCTGGGCCACAGGGCGTGGAGGGAGCTGGGGCAGCAGCAGGGCCCGTCACTCATGCAGGAGAGACCACAGGCAGTGTCCTTCCCAGTGACACTGAGCAATTCCAGTTGGAAATTATGTTAGCAAGCAAGGTAAGGAAAGTGCATTCAAAGCTAAAAAATTAATAGTCATTCTCTTGGAGAAGAAGAGAATTTTGACATTTCATGTAGATGATCTTTACCATGCAAAATGTTAACTTCTTCAATAAAAATATGAAGTCCATCTCAGGTGTGTCAGGGTTTTGTTTGTCTTTATAGGCAGTGTGAACAGTACCTGCCAGCACTGGAGTCCCTGTCCACACACCCAGTGGAGGGATGGGTCTTGAGGGTCTCAGGAATCTCGGGAGCTGAAGGTCTAGTCCAAGTGAAGAAAGCACATGAGGCTATAGGAGGCGGCAGGGTCTGAAGTACTGGGAGCCTGGAGCTTCCTCTCCCACCAAGGCCCTCTGCGACTTCTCTGCCTGAGCTTGTCTTCTGAGAGATGGCAAGACCTGAGCACTTTCCTGCAAGCTTCGGCCACAGGGCCTGGGAGGCTGAAATCTGGATTGCCCAGAACCCCAGGGGAAAAGGAACACAAGTCTGGGGACTTCATCAGAGTCTGGAAGGCAGAGTGCAATTATGGGAGATTTTTGTTTTGTTTTGTTTTTTTGTATTAAATTCTTTTATTGGTACATTGTAGGTATACAACACAATTACATTTCTCATTGGGAATTGTACCTTTACATAATGCATCTTGGTTCTTAGTTTTTCCCCATTCCTAGCCCTCCCTTCATGCCCTCCACCCTTCCCTATTTACAAAGACTTTATTTCCATTTTTTCCATTTCTCATCATTTTTCCTTTCCCTTCTTTCCTTTCCTCTGCCCCTCCCACTACCCCTACCCCTTTGGACCTTCTCTTCCTATTTTACATTACGATTATTCATTCTAATCATTGGTACATTTTAGGTATACAACACAATGACATTCATCATTGGAAATTTGCACCTTTACATAGTCTCTCTTGGTTCTTATTTTTCACCCTTGCCCAGCCCTCCCTTCAACCCCTCCAGTCCTCCCTATTTACAAAGATTTTGTTCCTACTTTTCCATTTTCTCATATTAATCCCATTCCCTTCTATCCTTTCCCCTAGGCCTCCCACTTCCTTCCCCTTTGCTCCTTTTCTTCCTATTTCACATTACCTATTACACATTTAGTCCTTATTTACACTGTCAGTTTCTCACACCAGAGAAACTATTCGGTATTTATACATGTGTGTCCTATTTATTTCACTTAAGAGTATCGCCTCAATGAGCATCCACTTAGCTATAAATGTCTCTAATTTCTCATTTTTGATGGCTGAGTAGTACTCCATTTTATAAAGAAACCACATTGTCTTTATCCAGTCTCCAGTTGATGGGCATTTGGGCTGTTTCCAAGTTTTAGCTATCACAAACTGTGCTGCTATGAACATGGGCGCACATAGATCACTGTGGTATGATTCTTTTAATTCTTTGGGGAAGATCACCAGCAGTGGAATAGCGGGGTCAAATGGGACTTCCAGTCCTAGTTCTTTGAGGTATCTCCATACTGATTTCCACAGTGCTTGCACCAGTCTACACTCCCACCAGCCGTGGAGCAGGATTCCTCTTTCCCCACAGCCCCGCCAGCATTTGTTACTGGTAGATTTCATGATAGCAGCCATTCTTTCTGGAGTGAAGTGGAATCTCAGTGTTGTTTTCATTTGCATCTCTCAAATGACCAGTGATGTTGAACATTTTTTCATGTATTTATTTGCTATTTCTACTTCTTTGTCTGAGAAATGTCTGTTCATTTCAGATGCCCATTTTCGGATTGGGTCTTTCAATTTGGGAGGTCTGATCTTTTTAAGTTCTTTATAGATTCGAGATAGTAGCCCTTTGTCTGAGGAAGAGCAGGTGAAGATTTTTTCCCACATTGTGGGTTGTCTCTTCACACTGCTGGTGGTTTCTCTTGCTGTGCAGAAGCCTTTTAATAAGAAGAGATCCCACTTGTTGATTGTTTGTGCTAGTTCACGGGCAACTGAGGTTTTGTTCATAAAATCTTTTCCTACACTGATGTCTTCAAGGGTTCTACCTAACCTCTGTTCCAACTGGTTCAGAGTTTCTATTTTAATATTTAGATCTTTAATCCATTTTGATTTTAGTTTAGTGCATGGTGAGAGATACAGGTCTAGTTTTAATCTTTGGCAAGTTGAAGCCCAATTTTCCCAGCACCATTTATTAAAGAGGCTATCTTTCCTCCAGTGAGGGTGTTTGGCTCCTTTGTCGAAGATGAGATGGCTGAGTGTGTCTGGCGTTGTTTCTGCATCTTCTAATCTGTTCCACTGGTCCTCAAGTCTGTTTCTTTGCCAGTACCATGCTGTTTTTATCACAGTAGCTTTGTAGTAGAGTTGCAGGTTGGGGATTGTGATACCCCCTGCCATGTCTCTGTTACCTAGAATTGCTTTTGCTATTCTGGGTCTCTTCTTGTTCCAAATGAATTTTTGATTGTTTTCTCAAGGTCCATGAAGTATGCTGCTGGGATCTCAATTGGAATTGCATTAAATCTATATAGCAGTTTTGGAAGTATGGTCATTTTCACTCTATTAATCCTTCCTACCCAGGAGCAGGGGATGTCTGTCCATTTTCTGGTATCATCTTCAATCTCTCTTTTCAGAGTGCCATAGTTTTCAGAGAAGAGGTCTTTGATTTCTTTCGTTAGGACGATTCCTAGGTATTTCAGTTTTTTGGATGCTATTGTGAAAGGAATTATTTGCCCTATGTCTCTCTCAGTGAGTCTGTCATTGGTGTAGAGGAAAGCTATTGATTTTTGTGTGTTGACCTTGTAAGCAGCTACTTGACTGAATTTGGTTATTAAGTCTAGAAGACTTTTGGTGGAGTTCTTGGGGTCTTCTATATAGAGTATCATGTCATCTGCAAATAATGACAATTTGACTTCTTCATTACCTATCTTTATTCCTTTTATTTCTTTCTCTTGTCTAATTGCCGTGACTAATGTTTCCAGAACTATATTGAACAAGAGTGATGATAGTGGACATCCTTGTCTTGTTCCTGATTTTAGTGTGAAGGATTTCAGTTTTTGACCATTTAGTATGATATTGGCTGTTGGTTTTTCATAGATGGCTTCTATCAGTTTGAGGTAGAGACCATCTATTCCAATTCTTTGTAGGGTTTTTATCATAAATGCATGTTGGATTTTGTCAAATGCTTTTTCTGCATCTATGGAGATAATCATATAGTTTTCGTCCTTGGCTCTATTGATATAGTGTATTACATTGACTGATTTTCGTATATTGAACCATCCCTGCATCCCTGCAATGAATCCCACTTGATCAGGGTGTATGATCTTCTTGATGATCTTCTGCATTCTGTTATGGGAGATTTTTAAGAACAGGAATGGCACCAAGGATGGAAGAATTCTAACTCCTCCCCAGAATCACTGGAAGAGGTAAAAGAAGTGTCATCACAGGAAGTTGTACTTTTTTTTTTCTTGGTACCAGGGATTGAACTCAGGACCTTGTACTTGCAAGGCAGGTAAAGTGCCACTGAGCTAAATCCCCAGCCCAGAAATTGTACTTTTAAAGAGTTGGACCAGGGATTTAGCTCAGTAGTTCTGCTGCCTGCCTCACAAGCGCCAAGTCCCGAGTTCAATCCCTGGTACCAAAAAAAAAGAAATAAGAGAATGCCCAGTTAGTTATCAGTCCAGCTGTAACCTTTTATGTGCCAGAGAGATACCCAAGACCCCAGCAGATGCCAGAATCCAGACAGAGCAAGCTTTCCATTCTGACAGCCAGGACGGCCATAGCAGCACGATGAGCCGACAGGTGTTGTGTACTGTCTAGGTGCACTGGGTGGGGCAGGGCTGGTGGCCGGATGGGGGATTGTGAGATGTCATCGCGCTACTTGGGCACACAAGTTAAGACACAGAGTCTTATTTCTATTTTTCATTTAATTTCAGGTCATGGGTAACTGTAACATGGAAAGCAAAACCATAAATAAGGGGTACTGTTCAAATCTTTAACTATGTAAAACTAAACCAACACCACCCAAATGAGAGCAAGAAGTCCTAATCCTGAATTTGTACAGTGAGGGAGTCAGCCAGCATTACCTGTCACTTTCTGGCAAAGACTCCAAGGCAGGCGGAGGAGTTGGAACACTTTATCAGGGGAATAAAACAGAGGTTTGGGGAGATTTGGGGTCTGCTAAGGCTGGAAGTTGGTGACCTGGAAGCTGCTGGCTGCTGGGTAGCAACAGAGCATCTTGTGTTCTTGTTTGAGGAACATACCTGGCTTTCTCTGGTTGGCTCAGAGTTGGAAATGGCAAAAAAAAAAAAAAAAAAAATAGAGAGATGTTGGCAGTTGTTGACCAAATCCTGACCGTTCTGGGCCAATCACTGTGAAGACTGGAGCCTGGGGCCTGGGCAGCCACCACGGTGCTGTATGAGTTCTCCCATCATGTGGCCTGGCTGTCAGGAATGTTCTTCCAGTCTCCCCTCTTGGTCTCAATCCTGCTTCCTTGAACAATTCAAGCTGGCAAGAAATGTGGATCTTCACAGTAAGGGGCATCCTGTTGGCTCCATAATCAGCTGTACTGGGAGGCCTTCGTGTTCCTGTCACATCATCCTGCTGACGGCTCAATGATGATGGCAGCCTGCAATGGGACAGCATCCTGACCAGTGTAACAAGAGCAATGACAAGTGCTTTGAACCAAGGACACAGCTGACCAACCTGCAGCAAAAGCGGATCCCACCAGGCAGGAGGACACCTGAGAGCCAGTGGCCTTTGCCAATGCTATGAGGCCCATTCTGCCCACCCTATTCCCCAACCCAGGCACAGCCTTAGCAGAGGCCATTGATTCACAAGCAACAAGCAGGACCAAGGTAATATCAGTGTGACTTGGCCAGAGCTCATGACATGTTCCCCACCACGTGGTTTCTACAGATAGGTCTGCAGTTTTCCTTTCCAGATTTGAAATTTGTCCCTTCCCAAACTTATGCTGACAGTCCATTGTCACTGTGGAAGGATGAGGCCATGGGGACTCCTCCCTCATGGTGGGTTGTGCTGTTATAAGACTAAGTGCTGCCCCCTTCCCCCTTTGCCAGGCGGTGACACCACAGAGCCCTCACTGGGTGCCACACCTTGTCTTGTGCTTCTCAGCCTCCAGAACTGGAAGATGTTGTGTGATGGACATGGAACCCAGGGGCTGTGGCTGCTAAGCATGTGCTTTACCACTGAGCTCACCCCCAGCCCAGAAATAAATGTCCATTATGGATGGCTCAGATGATTCTGTTACCACCAAACAAAAGACGGAGATGGGTGACTTGTATTTGGAGTGCACATGAGTTGGAATCTTCGGCCCTGGTGACTTACAAAATTAGGTTCTCTGTGCAGACAAGCCTTGGAGTGCTACTCCTAAAGTACCAGAGATGTTACCTGAGCACTGGCATCCTGACCACAAAGGAACTGTCCAGAAGAGAGATGTGGCGAGCTCAGGCTGGACCCAGACTCACTACTGTAAACACCCTCCACTCCTTGGAAGGAGATGCTGTGCCTGAGTATGTCAAAGGGACCTGGAAGCTTGGACTCCTGGCCATGTTCCAGCTTGATAGTATTTTCAGGAAATGTTGACAGGTGACACAAGACCCAAAATGACTTCGAGTGCTCCTTAATGCTTCTCCTCTGTGTAAAACAATAGTCAATGGCCTGTGCTTTGAAAGTATTTGCACAGAGAAATTTAGCTAATACCCACCTGAAGCCATCTGGTGCTACCACACCACCATCTTGGGAACACATGAGTGCAGGAGACTGCAGTATTGATTAGGCACAAAGCAGGCTGTAAGCAGTGCAGGTTGCTAAGAGCTGACCCCACCATTGGCTTGTTTAGGGAAGTGAGTCTGGCCAAACCTATGTGCCAAGGTCAGAGTAGCTCACACCCAAATTCCACTCCCACAACTAAAACCTTCTTACTAGAAGGTTTTAATTACATATTCTAGTTACAACCATGTATTTCGTCTATTCTGTTCCTAATTCAAGAGTGCTTTGTCTTGTCCTTTAGGAGCCTTATCTACATTAATTTCCATAGAAACCACGTGACTCCATCCACGTAGTTCTGGCCTTGCACATAGCTCGCCTTTACTCTAATTGATTACCAATAAAAATCAGTGGTTTGGACTGGCCAGCACATTTGTCAATTGCATCGGTGTTGGTTGTCCTGGCTCCCTGCTTTCGGTCTCTCTTAGTTCTGTCTGTTAGGTTTTTTTTCCCTCAGGCCTGCGCTGTATACCGGACAGGAAACTGCACCTTAACTGCAGGGGTCTCCAGTACATGAGTATCTGAGGAAGGGCCCAGATTTCCCTCTTCTTCCTTTCCAGATTCAGGGACTAAGCAATTTGTATTTTATAATGGCTTAGACGTCTGAATCCCACCAGACATTCCTCCTTTAAGAATCTAGATGAGAACATGACCTAGTTTGAGGCTGTTTGGCAGGATGACCTGCTAGAGTTTCCTTTGGCTTCAGTATCATCCCTTTTGCCTAGTCCTCCACCTCTCTGACGTCTCAGAGTCGCCTTTGGGGAGGCAGAAGGCATCTAAACGTGGCTTAATGGGCCGGGGATTTAGCTCAGTGGTTCTGACGCCTGTCCCCCAAGCGCAAGGTCCAGAGTTCCATCCCAGGTACCAAAAATAAATAAATAAATAAATAAATAAATAAATAAATAAATAAATAAATAATAAAAGTGGCCTAACATGCTGTTTTCCTTGGTAGGGATTCCAGCATTCCCCATCATGTACTACCTGGAAGTATATCTCCAATCCGTGAGTGTTTGCTGTCTGGCTCTGGTGAGTTAGCCAGCTAGCCCAAGTGACACAGTCACCTGGAATGGGTTTATCACAAGCAGAAGACTGCTTTCTAAAGGACAGCATAAGTTAGTGATAGTGCATCCTGCTTGATAATGTACAACGTTACTGTTGAGATGTGGTTCCTCCACAGGTATTACAAGGTCAGGGCTAAAGAGGGGGATCCACGCCTGAGGGAGGCCAGAGAGCCCTGAGGCTGGAGGGTCCTGAGGCTGGAGGGGAGCCTGCATGGGAGTGGGCAGAGCCTCACTTGGCAGCTCCTTCCCACTGAGGCTCCAACGTGGCGGAGTTCCTGGTGCAGTGGTGTTGGCTGCGTGAGGGGAACGGCACATTAGAGGTTAGTGGCCTGCTGAGTGTGCTAACCAGCTGGTCACTAGCAAGGTCTGCACGGTGTGAGAAATCTGGAAGTCACGTGGGGCCAGAAAAAGCATTCCACAGATCCTTTTGTAGGGCTTTTGCCCTAGCTTTGCACCCAGGTCAAAGGCAAGGAACAGTGGGGCATCTGATTCTACCCTACGCACCAGGACATGAGGGACAGCAATTTTGCAGATGGGTCTGCAGTCTGCAACCAACAGATGTCCTCATGTACTTGGCTTCTTCCTGGCAGGATGAGTGTCAGGAGGATTAGTGCAGGGTCAGCAGCCAAAAGATTTTGGCTTTCAAGTGTAGGTTTGACTTCTGGTTTGGAAGATCTAGCTGAACTTGAACTGGCTCGGCTCCAACTGTTTTTCCCACATCAGTGGAATTTTGGGTTCATAGTGCGCCAGGTACAGTGTCAGGCTCCCTACCTGGATCTGAAGCCCACAAACAGAGAATCAGGAAAACATCGGAGCAACTGCCACCTGCCCACCCATAGAGGGATCTTCTGCAACCTTCTAAGTAGTCCCAAAGGCTCTGGCTGCCATTGCATATTAGGGTTCCACTTGAAAAGTAAATCTCTCTCTAAATTTTCAGGGGTGATGTCACAGAGCAGGAAGAAGTGTTTGGCAGAGAAAGGCTTGCAAGTGTGCACAGGAACAGTGAATACTCATGGGTTACAGGTGACACTCACTGTCCGTGCTCTGTGTTTACCCTATGGAAAAAGTAGAGGAAGAGGGCAGAGTTTATACAAAAAGAGCTGTGCTGTATGTACCAGAAATTGATGAGGGGTAGTGGGTAGAATTGTGCCTCCAAAGGATATGTTCAAGTCCCCACCTGTGAGCCAAGGAATTTGACATTACTTGGAAGCAGGGTCTTTGTAGAGATATCAAGTTAGATGACGTTATACCCGACCGGATGGGCCTGAATCCAGTAACTGGGCACTTAGAAAGAGGGACAGGGATGCATGGGCCTTGGGATGTAGCTCCACGGTGATAGCATTAAAGAACCCTGCATTCAAATCCTGGTACTTCCCCCCCCCAAAAAAAAGGTGGAGGAGGACACATTTGAAGATGGAAGCAAAGATCAGAGTGAGTAGCCACAAGCCCAGAGATGCCAACGAGTGATGTGACCACCAGAAGCTTCGGGAGCCAGGACTCCTCCCCAGCTCCTTCGCAGGGAGAAGATCCTGCCGATCCTAGGCTGCCAGCTTCCAGAGCTGAGAGGACTACATTTCTGTAGTTTTACGACACCCAGTTTGTGGCAATTCATGCCAGCAACCCCAGGAAACTGGCACAGCTCCTGTACTCACAGTGGGTTCCTCCCCAGAGTACACACTTCAATGGCCAGGCTGAAGGGTCTTTCTCTTGGCTTGGTTTTTCTTTTGTAAGCGGGGACAGACTTTTTTCCAGTGTCCCTTCTACTGACAACACCAGCAAGTATCCTTGTTGGTGGACAGTAGGCAGGGCCGTGGCCACCTGGATTTGGTCTACAGAGTCACAGTCTGCTCTGGGTCCTGTCTGGCTTTTCGCTTTCAGAGTGCCTGCTGGGAGCTTCGGTTCCTGCAAAGGGCCGCTCCCTGTCTGATCTCTGTTTCTGTCCTAGATCCTGGGTTCAGGTTTAACTCCTGACAAAATGAGATGAGGGGTTACTTTACCAATTCCCAAGTGTCATCATGTATTTCCTACTGTACACCCCAAATCTCCTACAGATGCATCTTCTCTGTTTGCATGACTGAACTATAATCCAGCCTTCTGTGTTGGAAATATCTTAGGTATGGCTTCTAGGATACTTCATCCAATGTTTTGAGCCATTTTGTGGCCTCTTGGGTTTATCCTATATGGAGAGGGATCCTATAAGTTCCTTTCCAGGTGAGTCCAGTCCACTTTTGCCATTCAGAATTTAGCCCTGGAGGTTCTGATCAAGGTGCATGCAAGCTGATAAGAGATTGGGTAATCTTGGGTCACACTTCTCCACTGTATTCTAAATTAGTCTAGGAATATTTGCTTGGGGTTTTTTGTTCTTTTGAGAACTCCTTATAGTTTTTTGTTATTGTTGTTGTTGTTTGTGGTGCTAGGATTGACACCACGCCTTTGCACTGAGCTACATCCCCTGCCCTTTTTTAATTTTTTATTTTGAGACAGGGACTCACCACTTGGGTCCAAGAGGCAGAGCAGAAGTATGCTAAGGAGGAAAGAGGGACTCAGGGAAGCAATGAAGTGAAACAGGGGAGGATCTACCAGGAAGCTGAGTTCAGTTTGTCAAACTGTTCATTAACTTTGGCCAAAGAATCTGTTAGGGAAGCAGTGTTTGGAAGCAGAATTCCATTTGGAGACAGTGATTATGAATTAAAAGCTACTGCCTGCTGGGCCTAAAAATCTTGGTTTTCTAGGGCTTCTCTCAAATGAGCAATTTTGTTCCAGTTGGATGATCCACATCACCCTTTGTGGAGTTAATGCTCTTCAGAAAGGGCACAGACACCCCCACCCATTCTATAAGGGGCCCATAACCTGATAGCCCTGTGTGAGCTGAAGGTGTTATGACTCACCTCACCTGCCTGCAACCCGCTTGGCTCCATGGTGTGGTGGAGCCAGGTGCTCAGGGTGCTGACTACGAGCTGAGGCTCAGCACAAGGAGCCACTTATCAGTAGCCCTGCAAGAGATCAAACTTCAAGATACTGTGTGTGTGTGTGTGTGTGTGTGTGTGTGTGTGTGTGAGAGAGAGAGAGAGAGAGAGAGAGAGAGAGAGGGTGTGTGTATTGTGTGCTGGGGATTAAACCCAAGGCTTTGCACATGCTAGGCAAGTCCTCTACCACTGAGCCACATTACCAGCCCTCAAATTATGCTTTCTACTGAATACCAGTTTACTTTCTCACCATCGTGAAGTCGAGCAGTCATAAGTCGGGGGCCAACTTAGAAGGAGGGGCTTTGGAGGAGGAAGGTCAGGATTACAGTTAGCATATGAGAGCCACCACAACAGTGGCAGAGGTGTAATGTGTGGTCTCTGGGGACACAAAGTTGAGAGGGAGCCTCCTCCAGTCTATTGGTGGCCAAACCACATCTGTCCAGGTAGACACCAGTCTGGTAAGAATGGCAAACTCAGGGCTGCGATTTAGCTCAGTGGTTCCACTGCCTGGCTCATAAACACAAGGACCCAAATTCGATCCCCAGTACCAAAAAAAAAAAAAAAACCCAAGAATTCATAAATCTTGGGGCTAGAGATTTAGCTCCCTGGTACCAAAAGAAAGGCAAACTCACAGCTCAAGCCAGAGGCTCCTGAGGCCAGGCCTGTGTTTCCCTGTGAGTTACCTCTCATCACACTGCTAGCACAGACACAAGACAGGAGAGGAGTGACCTGACTCTACCAAAGATGCCATCCATGTGGCCATCAGTCCAACCCCTAGGTACCAAACAGAACAAAAGCAGAGCTCAGAACCAGTGCTCACTCAGCCACATTGGTATGGATTCCACAAACCAAGACCACTGTCACACGAATGCCCACAGCTGGGGGAGGCTGGTGTTGTGGGTGACAAGCGTGCAGAACAATGTTGCAGTCACCAGGGACACCAGAAACAAATGAAGGCCCCACAGAGGCGAAGCACTCCAGCTTGACTTACTGTGGCGTGGGCACTGGCCACCATCACCTGCTGGGGGCCAGAGAGCTGGACCGCTGCGGGGCGGGGGGAGGCTTCAGATTGACTGTTGTTGGGAGAACCTTTGAAAAAAACTACATTTTCCTGACATGAAACACAATTGTGCTTTAGTGCTTTCCACAAGGAAACTACTTATTGTGTAAGCCCCAGTATATATCACCCATGATCTGCTACAGATTATGAATTGGGGTTTATCTGCTGTCCAAATGACATACATTTGGTATCTAACTTAGCTATGTAAAAAGTCTTAAGAAGCTAAAAATTAAAATTCACTGATGGGAGAACCTCATTCACTATAAAAGCAATTCTAGAGGGAAATGCAAATCACAGTTTAAAATATGTGACAACGTGGTTTCGCCGCCTGCTGCGCAAGCACAAGGACCCGAGTTCGATCCCTGGTACCAAAAAAAACCAAATACGTGACAACTGAGCATAATCCAGCTGCCAGGTCCCCTGTCTTAGAAAAGCTTTGCCATTTTCCTCCCTGAATTTCTGTTTTCTCCACTGTAAATTGCAGACCCTAACCTAGGGCTGTTGGGGGGGCTCAGAGGTTCAGAGAGTTTGGGATCCCTGGCAATTGTGCTGCACACGAAGGAGGAGGAGAGCAAGGGGAGAGCAGATGCTACATCTGAGCAGGGTAGACAGGGGACTGGGAAGGAGAAAGTGCTTGGTATGGCGGGCAGCGGTGCACATCAGGGATTGTGGTGGCTCTGAGTTTGGTTCGTGGAGACACAGACTCCGTCCGGAAGGTCTGCAGGACTCATTCACAGTTCCAGGGTCTGTGGTGTCTGCAGTGGGGCCAGGCCCAAGCTTGGTATGGAACAAAATAGCAAGAGGCGCATCCCTATCCCATGGAGCAGAGAGCCTGCCAGCTGAGAGTGTCCAGGAAGAGAGGAAGAGCTGATGCATGTGCCCAGGGCCACAACTCCTAAAGACCATTGGTGGGGGTGTCCAGGGCCACACAGAGTGGCCGGACTTGGACTGAGAACTTGGAAGCGGCCAGACTGGGAACACCATCCCTGACTTCCGTGAGCTGCCACGGGCACTAACTGCAGTCACACTTGACAGGACTCACACTGTATTGTCCTAAGCCTGCCATGGCTGCGGTGCCCAAGGTCTACTGTAGCTCTCCCAGGAGAGAATACTGCACTTTCACACCACACCCCAAGGTGGCTCCTGGAGTGGTGGTGCAGACATTCAGGGCAGCGCTGAAACCAGACACTTGGTTCACGTCGGGTGGACTCCTGAGGCTGACACGCACACAGTGGCAGAACCACATCACTGGGAGATCTTAGGCCAGGGCCAGGTGTGACGTGGCTGGAGGAAGAGGTGTGGGAAGTGTAAATGCTTACAGTTGTCCAAAAACAACATAGAGGACTGAGGCCCTGGAGTCAGAATAGACTGGTAAACTGGACACCCAGCCAGCCTGGCTTTGAGGAGGACCCTCAGCACCCCAGGACTTCCCACGGACACTGTGAATATCTGGGTTAAAGAAGCCAGCAAGTGCCAGCCAAGGAGGGCAGCATGGCTAGGAACAAAGCCTGCTCCCCTCAACAGACTTCTGGGGACGCCCAGTCACCCGGCCCTGCCCTCCAGGGCCATCCATAGTCACCCATGGGGCTGCCACCGGGCAAAGGGCCAACACTTCAATATAGGATTGCATCCCACCGTCACGATTTTACTGCTCGCTCCCCAAACCCTGCAGAGGAAACTGAGGCTCGAGAAGCTTGTAGGAGCAGTCTGCAGTAGGGGAACTCCGGGCCGCGCAACGAGCCCGGCCCTAGCGCAGCCTGGCCTCTGTTCCACTCTCCCACACCAGGCTCCCAAGGCCTGGACCTCGAGGCCCTCGATCAAAAGAGCCCGCATGTCCCGAGGGCACCGGCTGACCCAATCCTGAGGGTGCCAGCTCAGAGACCCTGCTGACCTCCACAAACCGTTTGTCAAGGTCTTACACCCACGAGCTGCTAGAGGAGCCCACCGGAAAGTAAGGGTCTGCTACCAAGATGTCTGTGCCAGGTCAGGGGCGCGTGCAGTGGGCGGGGCCGACGGGAGTGGGCAGGGCTAGGCCCCCAAGGTGGGCGGGACCAGTCGATAGTGGGCGGGGACGCAAAAATGGGCGGGGACCGAGTGCCTTGGGCGGGGCGCTTGGGGTCCTCAGAGGGAGAGCCGGGCATAGATGGTGCATGGAGTGGGCGGGCCCTGGTGTGAGCCGGGCCAGGAGGAGGCAAGGAGCGGTGTGGGCGGGGAAATGTGGGCGGGGCCAGAGAGGGGGCGCCGTGGGGGGGGTCTGATATGGGTGGGGCACTGGGAGTGGCTGGCCCGCGGCGGTGGGCGGGGCGCGAGGCATGCGCGGGCCCAGAGGCAGCAGTGGGCGGGGCCGGCGGAGTCCTCATTTCCTCGCGCGGGCCGGAAGTGGAGGGCGGTGGCGGTGCGCCCGCTACATGAGCGGCTGAGGTATCTCTGCCGGAGGCCGCGGGACGCGGCAAGTTCTCCGCCACCACCTGCCGCCTGCGGCTCCCGGCCCTGCCCATCCTGGCCCGGTCGGCTCTCCGAAGAGCTGGCTCTGGCCCGGAGTCGCCTGTGGCGGGGCTCTGAGGCAGCGGACTCTCCGCCCAAGCCCAGGCCCCAGGGCGGCAACACTGTGCCAGGCAGCGCGGGGTTCCCTCGGCCCCCGTGACAGTGACACCGTCACCCCAGCCCGAGACCCGCAGCGCGAGGGCGGAGGTCGTGTCCGGCCCGGGCGAGCACGGCCTGAGCGCCTCTAGGCAGCTTGGCATTTAGTTTGCAGACTTTACGGGCGTGTAAAGTAGGCGTGAAGTCGGCACATGTGTGAACCTCAGTTGTGCGGCACACTTAGCCGGGCGGACCCCTGCGATCCTCGACCTGGCTCTCCAGCATCCTCTGCTCCTCCCAGCCTGCCTTCAGCTGTAAGTGTTGTGGGTTTTGTTTTTTGGTTTTGTACCGGGAATCAAACTCGGGGCCTTTCTCGTCAGGCAGGCGCTGCACCACTGAGCTACATCCCCCACCCTGTAAGTGATGGGCTGAGCCTCTTGTTAGTGCGATTATGTTGTGTGCCTGGCTCGTTGCTTGTGGAACTCACCCGTGATATTTCATGATGAGTGGCATTTATACATGTTACGGTATTTTTATTAGTTCTTGCTTTTAATTGTTGTGTAATATTCCATTGTGTAATGTATGAGGGCTTTTCTGCTGATAGGCACTGATTTTCCCAGTGTTTGTATGTTATGTATTTTGCATATTAATGCTGTGAACATTCTTGTCAGTGTTTGGTGATCGTGTGAGTACAGTGGTCAGATGTAGCATGACTGCGTCTTAGACTGGGCACAAAATTACATTTAAGCTAACATTAAAAAATGGAGTATAATCTCTTAACCAGTGCAACATTAAAGATTGGTAAATAGATTTTATTATGATTTCAAGACTTTGGTAATTCACTACCATATTATTATTTACCCCTCCTGTTGAACGTCTGTGACAGTCTTGTCTCAGACTGTCATTACTCCCCTCCTTGTGTTAGACAAGTCTGTTAGAGCTGCTTATGATCTGGCTCTGTGTTTCTCAAGTTAGTGGTTGTTAGGGGAAACAAAGTAGTGGTTGTTAGGGGAAACGAAACATTAAAGAGGTGTAACTAAAAACGGATTGAAGAATCCTAAGAGTTCAAGACGAGAAACGCACATTGCTGTTGTCACGCCACACAAGTACTGGGTACAAATGTAAAGGTGAATCTCAGGGTTAGTTACAAATAGGAATTTATTACAGTGATTTCCACGTGCCTGGAAATATTAATACATTTATGATGTGAAGAGAACAGAAATCACTAAGAATTTGTGGAAAATTAGTAGTAAGAAAAGGCCCAAGCTGAACAGATAGAACTAAACCCTGAAACAGTGGAGATAATGTAAGAAACAGAAGGAAAACCTTAAGATAAATATTAGTACCCTCAAATTTGGTAGGATAGGGCCGGGAATTTAGCACAGTGGTTTCGCCCGCCTGCTCCGCAAGCACAAGTACCCGAGTTCGATCCCCGGTACCAAAAAAAAAAAAAAAATTTGTTAGGATAAGCTGCCTAATGAGCACATGTAGGCCGCCATGAAAAAAAGCAACCAGTTCTTGACTTTTAAAACATAAAAAGTAGGAAAGAGTAACCGTGACATGCAGAATAGATCCAGAAGAGCCAATGCACATCTGCTGGGAGACCCAGGAATGAATTAGAAGAGAAAGAAGTAACTGCAGAGATAGGAGTAACTAGGCCAAACCTTAGGTTGCCTGAGCCAACAGTCATATGTGTCAGTCAGGGCACAAATTGCTGGCAAATGGAGATCAGCCCTTCTCTCTCTGGGCTGTTTTCTTCCTCTGTGCAGTAGGGATGGTCAGAGTTGTGGAAAGGTGTGTTAGTTGTGCTCCTGTTCCCAACTCTCCTCCCATATCAACTCATAGTAAATGCCAGATTTCCCATTTCTACTTCTAGTAGAATGGACACAGTTAAAATACTGTATTAAGAAAACAAGGACTGGGGCCGGGGATTTAGCTCAGTGGTTCCACCGCCTGCCTTGCAAGCGGGAGGATCTGAGTTCGATCCCCAGTACCAAAAAAAAAGAAAACAAGGACTTATGGGACCAGGGATGTAACTCAGTGGTACTGCGCCTGCCTGGCAAGTGCAAGGTCCTGAGTTGGATCCCCGGTACCAAAAAAAAAAAGATACTATCAAGCCAAGTGTGTTGGTGCATGCCTGTAATCCCAGCACTTGAGAGGCTGAGACAGGAGGATTGCTGGAAATTCCAGGGCAGCCTGGACTACACAGTGATTTCAAGATCAGCCTAAACTACACAGTGAAATCCTGCCTCAAACAACAACAGGGCTGGGGATGTAACTCAGTGGTGCCACACTTGCCTGTCAAACGCAAGGTCCTGAGTTGGATCCCTGGTACCAGAAAAAAAAAAAGAAAGAAAACAAGGACTTGGGCCAGGGATTTAGCTTACAAGTACAAGGTCCTGAGTTTGATTCCCAGTACCAAAAGAAAAGAAGGACTTTTTTCTCAGCAAAATTCTGAGTCTGTGAGTGGGATAAATATACTGAGAGTCTTAAAAGAATATTGATAGAGACACATTTAGAGACATTCTAGTGAAGTTCATTAACTTCATGGGTATTGGGATTTAGATCAGAAATGTCCCCCAAAAGGCTCAGGTGTTCAAGAAGGGGCTTTTGGAAGGTGATTGGATGGATCATGAGGGGCCTGAATGTGCTATGAGGAGGTGGGACCTGGCAGGAGGAGATGGGTCACTGGGGTGTGACCTGGAAGGGTGTATCTTGTCCTAGTCCCTCTTTCTCTCTGGCTTTCTTCCTGCCCTCTCTGCTTCCTACCTGCAGGAGATGAGCAATTTTCCTCTGCAGAGTCCCCCGTGTTGTTTTTGCTTTGGAGTCAGCCAGCCATGGGCTGAACTTTCTGAAACTGAGAGACAAAATAAACCTTTCTCCTTCAAGTTATGTGTGTTAGATATTTTGGTAGCTGCAATGAAAAGCTGACTAATACAGTGCCTAAGTATAATCTCATAAGCTCCCAAAGAGAAATGTGTGAGTACTTACACAGAAATAGAAGACTTCTGATTAGAGTTCTGATTTGAAATGATTAGATCACAGTGGAGCTATAATTTAAAAGTGTCTATGGAACTTATTTTGAATTCAGAATCTTATCCCTGACCAAATTGTCATTCAAACGGAGGGGCAAAATAAGGCCGTTGTCATGTGTACCCACTAGAAACACCCTGGGATGTACTCTAACAAAATAAAAAATTAAGAGAAGCTTATGGAATTTAAAGAAAACAAACATTTCCCAACTCCAAATCATGGGTAACTATAGCTAAGAAATTTAATGGAACATTAAGGAAAGATTAATAAGCCAGAGTAGTAGAATCTTAAAGTCTTTAATAATCTGGAGCAAAAATGTAATGTGATTTTAAAGTTGGTGTGATAATCAGCTTCCTGTTGCTGTGTTGCTGTGACAAAATACCTGAAGTACTCAGCTTGGAGGAGGAAAGGGCTACTTTGACTCTCCGTTCTGCAGGTTTCAGGCCATGGCTGGCTGGTCTGCTGCTTTGGGGCCTGGGGAGAGGCAGCGTGTCTTGGCATGCAGCAGAGGAGGCTACTGGTTTGGTGACAGGGGGAATTGAGAGACAGGAGGAGCTGGACATGTGTCCCCTGAAGGGCACACACAGATGAAAATGACCTCACTTCCTCCTCCCGCCTCCACCACCTGGCTCCTGTAGACCTCTCTCTGAATAGAGATTTTGCTTATGGTAAAGATGGCTTTCCAAATTAATGTCAGAACAAGGACTGTGTCATGAGTGGTAGGAATTGACTATTTCAGAAAATAAATTATTTATTTTATATTAGTATTACTTCAGCTAGGGAAGATAAAAATTGAAAAGTCCTATTACTTAACAATAGCAAATGGAAACTGTACTGGACATGATTCCTGAGCACTTAGTGCTGTCAGGTTTTGCTTAATCAGTTGTTACAGTAATACTCTAAGGTAGGTTCTATAATTATCCCTAGTAATGTTTGAGGAGGTTGAAGCTCAGCTATTAGAGTTCACCTGCAGTGAAGAGTTAAGGTTAGGTATGGCAGATAGGCGAATTTAGGCTGCCCGGTTCCCAAGCCAGTTACATGGGCAAGACAACCCAAGAGAAATGTGTGACACCTAGCCACTTTATATAAGGTCTGAGTCAGCAGTAAGGCCCACCTAGGTCCTCCTAAACATCTCTCCCCTACTGATGGACACTAAGTTGCTTAGTTTTTATTTCGCTGTTACATATAACACCAGTAAACATGTGTGACATTATATATTTATGTGGCTATTTCTGTAGTAAAAATCTTAAAAATGAAGTTATGAATTGCTAGACTAAGGAATATATACATTTAAATCAAATTTGTCTCCAAAAATGTGTGTGTTTAGTTTGTCTTTAATTAAAGGGAATCCTAGTGTCTTGGAAGGAAAATTAGCTATCCAGGCAACTGCCTCATTTGGGAAGCCCAGACACATTAATCTCTTGCCCAGTAGTTACATAACTACTAAGTAGCTAACTTGACTCTCAAGCTGTTTTTACTGTGCCATAGGCTGGTGTGTTTTTCTGCTTTATTTAGAATATTGAGAATATTATTTTCATTTGTCTCAGTACCCAAAATCTGAGTACCACGAGAATAGTTTTCCCCAGAAACACTCTTTATCAAATTAGCCATCTGCTGTTATGCCCTTAGTACTCAAGCGTTTGTTGAATATGTGCCCCCTTCTGGTGATCAGCACTTTTATTTCCAAATATTTGTAAACTATTTATTCAGTACCATATTGAACAATCCATGTACAACTATAAATCTCACCATGCGCTTAAGAAATAAAAGGTCTTAATTTCCTCTTTCCCAAATATTTTTAACTTCCAATGTTTTCTGTTAGTGGTTGCTTTCCAAATAATTTTGTGGCTTTGTTTTTGCTGGGTAAAGAATGAGCTCAAAATTTGATGTTTTACATGGCTTTAGATAGATCAGTATTTCTATCTGGTATCACTTTCCTTCTACTAAAGGACTGATAGTACATGTTTGATAGTGATGAATTCATTAGCATTTTATGTCTGAAAAGGCATTTTGCCTTTGTTTTTAAAAGGTTTTTCTGGGTGTGGAAATCCTAGGTAGGTGTGTTTTTCTTTGTGGCTTTTGAAAGCTACTGCTCCAGTCATTTTCTCACCTGCCTGGTGCCTAGGAGTAGTCTGTCATTTTCTTTGATTCCTTTGTGTGAGGCATAGTTCTGTCTCACACTCTTAAGGTTCTCTGTCTTACTCAGTTTGATTAGTTTGATCATCATGTGCTTTTGTTGTTGTTGTTTTTATGGCTCTTAGGTGGGATTTGTCAAGCTTCTTACATCTATGTGTTTATAGTTTTCATCAAATTTGCAAATGTACTGCCTTATTTCTTTAAATATCTCTTCTAACACCCCCCCTTTCTTTGGGGACTCCAATTACAGGTACATTAAATGATTTGAAATCATCACACAGCTTGCTGATGCTATGCTCATAGTTTTCATTCTTTTGCCTTCTGGATTTTGCATAGTTTCTATTGCTGTGTTTCCAGTTCACTTACATTTTCTTCTGGAATATCTAAGCTACTATTATCCCATTCAGTGTAGTTTTCATTTCAGACATTGAAGTTTTCATCTCCCAGGGCTGGGGATTTAGCTCAGTGGCGTCATGCCTGCCTGGCAAGCACAAGGGCCTGAGTTCTATTCTGGTTCAAAAAAAAAAAAGTTTTCATCTCCCAAAGTTTAATTTGTATCTTTTTTATGTCATCGTGCTTCTGCTTAGTGTTTTGAACAGGCACATCTTTTAAATACAGTGTTTGGGGTTTTTTTGTTTTGTTTGTTGGGGGGGGTTGGGGGGGTGAGACAAGATCTCACTATGTAGTTCAGGCTGACCTCGAACTCCAGGAATCCTCCTGCCGCAGTCTCCCAAGTTCTGGGATCACAGGCGTGTGACACCATGGCTGGTTTACATACAGTAGGTGTTTAGATAACCTTTTCTGTGAATTTCCACCTCTGTGTCAGTTCTGGATCAGTTTTAATCATGGATATTTTTTATTGTGGCCGGGAATTTTTGTTTAAATGTTGGAAATTATGAATTTTATTTTGTTGTGTGCTAGATATTATTATATTCCTATAAATATTCTTGAGACTTGTGCTGTTCAATGGATCCTTTCAGGTTTTGTTTTCAGGATTTGTTAGCAGAACTAGACCCGTTATTTCCCCCTACATTTTGAATATTCTATCCAGTATCCCATAAATTCTGAGGTTTTCCAGTCTAGCTGGTGGGAACATGCCCTGTTTCTAGCCCTGTGTAAATGCTGGGTTCTGTGTCCTCTAATTTTGTGTGTGGTCCCTTTCTTGCCCTGTAAGTTCTTCCTAACCCTACCCTGACCAGTACTCTGTTGATACTGGAGTTGTCCTCGGCAGGGTCTGGAGCACCTCCTCTGTGCCGTCCTCCCAGAACTGTATCCTGGGAACCCCAGCAGCCTGGGCCTCACCATCCTGTCAGCTCCACCCAGCAGCTCAGTCATCTGCTGGGCTCTGCCTGGGTTCCCCTCCCTGGGGTGGCCTGGAGCCAAGGTAGTACCTTGTGCAGGCCTTCTTTCCTGTTTCTCTGGGGAGCACTGTCCTTTGTTACTGGAACTTCCATATCTCCAAAACCATTGTTTCATTCTGGGGAATTTTTTTGCTTTGGTTTTGGTGGGGAAACTTGTGTTCAGTTGTCTTTTTTTGTGACTTCAAACATCAATAAATCTGTCCTTGTTACTCCGTCTTGACTATAAGAGGATATCTCTTTAGTCTGTTTCAGAATTAGAATCAGTGGCTTCTGAGATTTTTTCCAACCCTGAGATCTTTGATTTTTAAATTACATACTCTTTACCAGCTCATTTTTCTTTCTCCACTGAATTCCTTTTTCTCCTCAAAACATTACTATCTGTCTGTGTTTGGAACGTTGGCCGGATTAATTCTGGGGCTGTAAATGAAGCTTACATATGATATGAACACATTACACAGGATGATGGTGAGCAAGGTGTAATAGCAGAAAAATGGGTGTTTTCTCTAATATTGTGTGTGTGTGTGTGTATGTGTGTGTGTGTGTGTGTGTGTGTGTGTATTACTGGGGATTGAACCCAGGGCTTTGTACATGCTAGGCAAGCACTCTACCAACTGTGTTATGTCCCCAGCCCTTCTAATATTCTTAACATACAATCATACCTTAGTATTTGGCTACTTTGTTTTTTGTTTTGTTTTTGGTACTAGGGATCGAACTCGACCTTGTGCTTGCGAGGCAGGTGGTGGAAGCGCTGAGCTAAATCCCTGGCCCAGTATTTGACTACTTTGAAACTCCTTGAATTTGATACTTGATGCATTTTAACACAAAAAAATTGTCCCAGGATGTATCATTCTTTTACCATCCAAACTGGGAAGGTGTGTCTCAAAGTCAAAGAATGAAATTGTAGACAAGGAAGCAGTTAAGAGTAGTGTTGTTTGGAAGTATGAGAAGAGAGAAAGCTCCCAGTAGTTGGGAGGGGGTCTTGAAAAAGAGTTGTCAAGTGGGCTTTTTGTCTAGGGTCTTTTATATCGAGGTGGCCAGGTCCCTGGCCATAACAGACCATCGTGGGTTAGCCTCTAGAGTTTGGCTGTGGACTGTCCACTCTCTACGATGACCTGTGGAGAAACAGACCATGCAGCGGCCACACGCTAATCACACACTCTTTGGCCAGTCAGGAGTCTTGGCTGTGTAATTAGGGAGAACAAAGTAAAAGGGAAGAGGGCATTGGCTGCAGTGGTCTCCTTCCCTGTGTTTGCTTTTCCACTCCTGACTTAGCTGATTCTTAACCCCGTGTACAGGCTGACCCTGACTTCATCTTAGGCCCTGTCCCTCACTGGCTGCCCATTTATAAGCTAAATAGCTAAGTTACCTCTCACAATTTGTTTGGCATTTGACGCACAAACTAGAGCTTGTTGGCATTGATGGTAACTCACTACCCTTTCCAACCAAAATAATTTGTTTGGTTCTCATAGTTTGGTACTCAGTGCACTTCCCAGAACTGATTGAAGAGTACCAAGCACTGCTGTGTTTAGAGCTGTTTTCACCTAGTCTTCAGGATGTGGCTGTAGGTTCCCTTTAGGAATTAAATAAGTAAGATTTTTAACTGAAATGTTTTATTTTTAACAACCAGCACAGAGCTACGCAACTAGCATTTACATTCTAAAGAATTGCAGCAGCCCTTTTTTCCATTTCAGTGGAAAATACTCAACTGCATTATTCATTAATATGTAAGGAATCTCAAAACCTATATTTTACTTAAAGGAAGAGCAAGACCACCTAAGTTTTAGGGTTTCCACTTAGTAGTTATATAAATTTATTTAAATCTTCATTTCTGTAACTATTTTTCCTGTGTAAACTAAAGCTAGTATCGGTGCTACCCTAAAAGGATCATACAGAATACACATAAAAATGTGTTTTAAACCAGTGTTTTTACGTGATTTCATACACATATGTGCATAATCACAACATAAAACTTACTACCAAATATGATGCATGCTGGTATTTTCTGTTTTGTTGAAAAACCTTTAGTAGTGACCCAGTCATGAGTCAGAGCTCATAGTATAAAATTCGTTGTGTGATGAGGTGCCCTATTAATAGAAGGTGGTGGTGCTTAGATTATATGCTGTTAGTTCTGTTATCAAGTTTCACTTCCAAAATGAGTATGTAGTGTAGTTAGTAATGTATACCTTTATTAATAGTTTATACAGGATTCTTCTCCACATTTTTAGTTCCAAACTTTCTTTTCCCTAATGAGTAGGCCAGTAATAACTTAGAAGGAGAGGTGAGGGGGAAGTAAAAGTGTTTAAGATATGGTATGCATAAGATGAATGCAGTTATTAAGTGTTGCAAACATATATACTAATAAAAAACTTAGAAATTGTTCAAAGAGAGCTGAGCATGGTGGCACATGCCTATAACCCAGCACTTGGGAGGCTGAGGCGTGAGGATCACCATGAGCTCTAAGCCAGTGGGGGCTATACAGTGAGTTCAAGGCCAGCCCAAACTCTATAGCAAGACTCTGTTTAAAAATAAAAAATTGTTCAAAGAGTTGCCTCTAACATTATCTTCTTGGTAATGATGTTCAAGTATTTTCTTATGCTAAGGATTATGGGTGAGGCATGGTAAATTGCTAGAAATAATATTAGCTTTGTATCCTTATTTACAAATTAGATAGTGTTTCTTAAAAGTTTTGTCATTTTTTTCCACATCTTTTAAACAAGGTTTACTGTCCGTGCTGGGCATGTACACCTGTAATCCCAGCATGTGGGAGGCTGAGGCAGGAGGATTCCCCTGAGTGTGAGGCCAGCCTGGGCTGCATAGAGAGTTCAAGCCCAGGCTGAACTACATAACAAGACCCTGTCTCACAAAGATTACTGTCAGTGAAAAAGATGCTGTTACAGTAAAAGAGTTGTAGTGAGTTAACTTTTTCAAGATACTAAATGACCAAGGGTAGTTCAGTCTGTTATTGGTGTTCTGTTAGCCGTAAGAAGTTTCAGTCTGTCCTACAGTTCTATAGATCTGTGCTACAAAAACATACACCGCAGCATTTTCCACAGCAGGTGCCCTCCTCACAGTAGGTTTCCTGATCACTGAGGAGACGCTGGCGTGATGTTCCCTAGTGGTCTATGCGTGCTGGAGCAGCTGTCCCCTGGACCTGCTGTCTGCCCCAGCACTGTACACTGCCAGTGGAAAGTTCTCTCTCCCTCCCTCTCCTAAGTTGACCTCATGTGATTTTAGAGTTAAGAACCCCTAATGTCGACAGAGAGTTCACACAGTTGCTTGTAGCATGAAAAGTAGCATGGGATCTTTGTAAATTTATAAATTTAAAATTTTTTTCCTCAACAGATAGACATGATTGAAATGTTCATGTTTCTTCTTTATACTCTCTAAACCTTTCCAGACTTATAGGAAATTTGTTGCTGGGTAATACGGTAGAAAGAATTGTGTGATCTAATGTTCAAATCATCTACCAGAGGACTTTGGATAAAAAAATGCTTTCTTAATGTGTTTTCCAGATGACTGTGACCTTTTGAAATTGCCTCCACACACACACTTAATTTTAAGGCTCCTAGATTGGTGAAGTTCAGCAATAGAAATTACTGAGGTAAAATATTTAAATTGAATAAACTAGAAGAAACTATCATGAAAAAGCTATTTACTCCTAGAATAGAAATAACTTATAGAAATTTAGTTCCCAAGTGCTTTGGTTGGGAAATGGTGCATTAATTGAAATACTGTGTTAATAAAGAGTTATAAGCTATTTTAAAATAATTTTAAAATACTAGAATCTATGTAACTATGCTGAATATAATTTTTAGTATTTCTTTGACTCGGGAGGTCGTGAGAATCTAGATATACTGGTTAAAAGTATTACACATAACATTTTAGTATTTTGTATTTTTCTTAATGATTTCTACCAGTATTAGCTGATTATCCTCAATTCTATTAGCACTTCTTATGGTACTCTCCATGTAGTAATCTCGTAGCTGTGTTGTCAAAGCTGCCAACAACTTGATGTACTTAAGGAAACAAAATTCTGATTGATTCCAATCTGTTTCTTTCAGAAAAGTCTCCACTCACATCATGGATTTTGGAGACCAGATTACTGTATTCCAGAGATCCTGGTTACAGTACAAGAAGTGCTTAATTTCTCATTTCTGCAAGTGATCATGACTATTGAAGAAAAATTGTTTTAGCTACAGTAACATCAAGTTTGGTCCCTTTTATGGAAATCCTGATTTTATTTCTAAATCTCGACAGCTTTTTGCTAAAGGTATGAACACACAAAGAGCTTATCTGGGTAGGCAAATGCACCTTGCTGAGAATGTCTAGAAGAGGCTCCACTCTCCCCACCCGTGCCCACTGGCTGCTCCTGGGTCTGGCTCTGCTCTTCAGCTTAGTGTTGTTCCTGTACCTTCTGGAATGTGCCCCTCAGACCGATGGAAATGCATCTCTTCCTGGGGCTGTCGGGGAGAGTTACAGTAGAGAGTACTATCAGGCCCTCTTACAGGAGCAGGAGGAACATTATCAAACCAGGGCAGCCAGTCTGAAACGCCAGATTGCCCAGCTAAAGCAAGAATTACAAGAAGTGAGTGAGAAGATGAAGTCACTGCAGGAGAGAAGGAACGTAGGCGCCCGGGGCATAGGCTACCACGGTAATGGCGAGCAGGCCCCTGGTGACCTCCTAGGGTTCCTTCACTCCCAGATCGAGAAGGCCGAAGTCAGCGTAGGAGCCAAACTTCCCAGTGAGTACGGCCTCGTCCCTTTCGAGAGCTTTACCTTAATGAAAGTTTTTCAGTTGGAAATGGGTCTCACCCGCCATCCTGAAGAAAAGCCAGTTAGAAAAGACAAACGAGATGAATTGGTAGAAGTTATTGAAGCTGGATTGGAGGTCCTTAATAATCCTGATGAAGAGGATGAACAGGAAAATGAGGAGGGTCCTCTTGGAGAGAAACTGATATTTAATGAAAATGACTTCATAGAAGGTAATGTGAAAAATATATTGGTAAATGGTTACATAGCGGGACAATATGCCAGTATTTATGCCTACATGTCAGTCATTAACAAAGTATTGAAACATTTTTTTACTCCTTTCATTGTGCCAAGAATTCCAAGTAGTTTTTTGAAAAAGGTGATAATGAAATCATAATAAAAATAGAGAATAAGGACCAGGAATGTAGAGGAATCTATGCCTCTATGAGAATCCCAGCCACCAAGGTCAAAGGGCCCTTGTGGGCTGGGTGTGTGTTTGCTTGTGGAGGATTTGCATTCTTCTCTTATCTTGATGCTCCTTTTTCTGTTCTTAAAAATGTATGAACTGAGGCTCAAAATTTGAAAGTCATTTAATAAGGAAAGAAAAACTTATTTAGTAGACTTGTGGTTATTTTCCATTTTGAAGGAGGAAGACGCATGGGCCAGAACATCAAGGGGTCACACAGTTTTTTGGGTTTTGGGGTATTTGGAAAGGTAAGAAATGGCATAGTTTCCTATAAGATTGCAGAAAGGGCATGGCACTTTTAAAATGGGACCTGACTCAGAGGTCAAAGAATACTGCCATAAATTTAAGATATTTGTTGATTGATGGAAACAGGGATAATTCTAAGTTGGTACGCATCTCCATTTTAACACCTCCTGCTAGACATTTAATGAAAGGCTTAACACCATTTTGGATATAAATCTTTCTTTAAAATTCTTTCGTTCTGTAAACAGCCTACACATATAGCTTTTCCTTTTATTTTGCTTTGCTTTTTCACTCCAAGTCACCCTGGCTGTCCTACTGCCTGGACCCACATGGCCTTTGAGGCCTGCGGGCAGGGCATCCTGTTGGGCCGGGACCTCCCAACTGTCTTCTTGTGGATACTTCTCTACTGTTACTTCTTGCCATTTGTCAAGAGTTATTTCTCTCAGAATTCTTCCTATTTGTCTGCAGACTCAGCCTTTTGTCTCCTCACTCCATAGCTTGTGGCAGAATTGAAAGCTGCAGAGGAAGTGGTTTAGGAACATATGCAATGCCCTCAGGGCTCTGCCTGGGAGAAGGAAGCCACACCTGTTTCACAGTCCTCAGCTTCTGCTTAGCTTCAGCTTGGCTTCACGCCCTTAGGGTTCTCTGCATGGAGCTGTTCTGTGGCTCCCTTCTCCTCTATACCCTGCCCTGTCACTTGGAGTCATTGCTGGCAACCCTCGAGCGATGCCTGCCCCCTTCCA